>NC_052479.1:14345048-14499508 GCF_009730915.1 Dioscorea cayenensis subsp. rotundata
ATCCATAGGGAATAGGGAATAAAAAAATACTAAGATTGCTACTTAACCAAGTGAAGATAAATAATGATTATGTTGATGAAATGTAATGTAAACAAAAAAATAAAAACAAACAAGAATGAGAGGCACAAATAAGTGAGAGGAAAGACAATCTATAGATGTGGGGTACTAGGACAATGCTCCCCTAGGACTAATGTTTCAAGTGCAAGACCAACTATTATATCTCCTAATTGATGTTTAATGAGTCGTGTACATCCTTGAATACACGCATCAAAACCTAAGGTCAATCGTGACTAACTCTACACTATGCCCCAGCAGAGAAATCAAACAGTCTCAACACCTCACACTCGTAAAGTTGCAAGAACTTTTTAGGAATTCAAGGTGATAAACCCTATTCCTATGTGTAGATCTAACCCTTTGGTCAGGCGAAAGATCCCTAGTCACAATTAAGCCCCGTGTGCTAAAAGTCACTTCAATGCTTCACTGCTGCTTGTGCAACTAAGCCCCTAGCGGAGTTCATCCCTTATCCCTTCACTCTACTATGACTCGCAAAGAACTCCCTAGAATGTGGAGGTAGGATAAATCACATCGGAAGGGAAAGGGGACGCCTCGCCGCCTCGACTCACCTCTCGACCTCTCCAAGCTTGTCGTGTCTAACCATCATGGTGTGTCACTCATCCACAAAGGTTACCATGATGGTCTCTCAACCCTAGTGTCACTCTAAGGAAGAAATCATTCAACAATCATTCAAGATTAGAACTCAATTAGAGACATCAATTAAGGAAAGCATAATAAAAGGTCAATGAAACAAAAACATCCTAGGGTTTACAGAATCCAAGTACCCACTAGGGGGTTTAGCTCTCCATAGAGCAAGATGCAATCAATAATGCGATCAAAAGTAAAAACAAGTAATCCATAAGAAAACCCCCTCAATATTCATGTCGATGGTCTTATGGAGTAGCCTCTTCTCCAAAGGTCCCCTTGTCCGTCCTAGGCCACACCTCGCTAGATCGGTGCTGACGAAAACTCCCCCAATAACCTTCTTCCAAGAGAAGTGCAATGTCGAATGTGTAAGACCACTCCAAAGACTTGCCAAAAGCCTCTCTAAACCCTAGCCGACGGCCTCCCAAAATATGGAGAAAAGTTGGAGAGAAGGGTGAAAGATTACTTCAAAAATCGGGCTGAACCCCGGATTAAATAGGGCTGGAATCGGGCATCCACACGCCCCTATTGATTTTTCACACGAGCAGGTGAAATTTCCACACGGGCGAGGGGAATTTTCACACGCCCGTGTGGATTCTCTGGAAACCTGATTTTCGACCGATTGTGAATAGTAACTCCTACATTGTATTGCTACAATGATTTGCTACAGTGGCCTGCTACACTACTCCGCCAAAACACTCCTAATTCAACACTTTTCATCGAGGCAACATAAACGGGTACACATTTATGCCATAGATCGCAACTCTTCTTGAATCAAAGGCCTCATTGGTGAAAATCTTGCTATAAATGCACAAGTTGTGATACACAAATGTAACTGCTTTCGTGCTTCTCCAACTTATTGTAATAACTTGAATACGTGGAGGTTGGCACACATTCACATATCTTAGGGCCCTCTTGTGTATTCGCATTTGTTCTTTATAAGATTCCACCAAATAGTTCGTTCACGATCTATTTTTGGCTTCTTTTCTTAATACTTAGCTTCACAACCCTACATGCGCAAAAGAACACAAATACACATGTATTAGCGCTTAAACCTAATAAAAGTAATGCTCGTTGTAAGGAAATAACACTTCGTATTCTTGCCACACAAGCACTTATCACACAAGAATAAGCGATAAAATCTGAGAAAAGTAATGCTCGATGTAAGAAAAGAATACTTTGTATTACTTATACACAAGCACTTATCAATGTTGTGATTTACTTCTAGTGTATTTGATTTGATTTGTGGTTCAAGCTTTGTGTTCATTGATGGGTTGTTATTCTTGAGAACTCTGTGATCCAACTTCTAGTCTCAGTACTTGGTTGCGTGACCATCCCCCTTATATTTGACTCTCTTAGCTTGATGGGGATTCATATATGAATACGCTGTGACCATCGGGTATTTCATACCCCTCCAACCATTAGGGTTCGACATAGGTATTGAGTATCGCTCTAATTAGAGATTTTCCCTAGTTGTAATGTAATCATCGGAGGATTTGTCAAAAAGAGATTCTCGAGCCAATACTTGTTTGGGATTAGGGGTTATTGCTGTGACCATCGGAGTAACCTACTTCATGATGTTTTTTGGCCCAAAACCAATATTGCCTTTGTAATTCTAACATCCTTCTAGCTTCAAGAGTCCCGAGGGATCCTCACCTTTGGGCTTTTCTCTTTCATTGTTATTTACTTCCTTAATGTATATGTGGTGTGTCTTAGTCCAACTTATCTATAGTTATCTCTCTTGTTAGTTTTCTTATTTTGTTTTTAAGACAACCTTTGTTAGACTAAACAGTGCTATTTAGGGGAAAGTAATAGCAGCTCATGGGACTCCAGGGAATACAACCCTCTTGTGCTTGCACAAGAGTTATAACTTGATGACCCGTGCACTTGCAGATCCTAATCACTCACCTATGGTGAAAGATAGGAGCACAATTTAGATTAAAGCTGGTAAGTTGGAAATGAATGTGAAAAAGTTCATAATAATGGATATGTTAACTTAGAAAGGATAGCAAGGGCTACAGAATTAAATTGTCTCATGCTATGAATAATTTCATATTTCTATTGTTTCTTGTATTGTTTTAGTTTTTTCCTTTTGCCTTGTACTTGAAATGTAGGCTTCTAGATGGTGATGAAAATACACAAATGAAAATCTTTTATGATTATAGATTGGAAATCATTAGGACTCACCCAGGCTCCACCATAATCTTCTGATGTGACCAAGGTGTGTTTCAGTGCATGTATCTTTGCCTAGCTCCATTACGGATGCTTTTTTTTGGTAAGTTGTAGACATATCCTTCCACTAAATGGCTGTTTTTTGAAGGGTTTATATGGAGGGCACTCTTGCCAGCAGTTGCCAATGATGGAAATGATTGCATATACCCAGCTTGCATGGGCCATAGTTAATAAGGAAACCAAGGAAAATTGGCAGTGGTTCTTGTAGCTCTTTGCAAAAAGACTTGAAGACCACAAAAAAAGCTATCATTGGGAATTTATAAGTGAGTGATAAGCAAAAGGTACACTTTTCGGATAATGTTTTTCTTTCTTTTTAATGTTTTTTTCTATAATCCTTTCATGCCTTAAATTATCTCTAATTATAATTTTTGTTGGATGTAATCATGCAATCATGTTATCATTGTTTTGTTGGGATAATTTGTGGAATGTCCTATTCTATTAATCAACTATCATAATGTAGTTCTCCATTAGTCTGAATTAATTTCTGGCAAGCCCTAATTTTCCCATGCTTCATGCCCTAATGTCCTACATCAACTATCTTTGAACTATAATTATCTAATGTCCTGCATTAATTAAGTCAAGATGAATTTGGATTAATTCCCTAACGATGCAAGTCTTTAATGTCCCGGATGTAATTAATTCTCTAATGGCTTAATTATCTTATGATGCCATTCTCTAATGTCTTGAATTGAACCCCACATGCTTTAATTCTCTTATGGTGCAATTTATTAATGTCCTGCATTAATTTTTTTAGATACATTAATTCTGTAATGAATCAAAACTATAAATTTATGACTTTTTGGTTTGTTCATTGTGTTTTTTTTTCCTTTTCCCTGATCATTGTATATGGTAGTTGTGTGTTAATTAATTTGATTACTTTAGGGGTTAATTCTAGCAATAGAGGAGTTGTTTCCCCAACAGTCAACATAGATACTTGTACAAGACATATACACACTAATTTTTAGAAAGAACTTTTAGACAATACAAGAAAAATTGACCTTTTGCAACTAACTATTCACTACGACTCCAAACAACCCTTGCAAAATGTATTTTTAGCTACCAAAAACTATAAGTTTTTGCAATGACAATCAACATCATTGCAAAACCTTTAAGCATTTGAGACCACCACTTCTTTTGTTGCACATACTATAAAATTGTGAGATCATTTGTCATACTAGTCACAAACAGTGGCGGAAGCAGCATCATTATTAATGGGGTGCTCGCTTCATTTAAAAAAAATATATATTAATTTGAATTTAAGATTATAATAATTCATATTTTAAAAATATAAAATATACATATGTTTACAAGTACAAATTAAGTTGGGTTGCATTGTGTAGTTTTTCATATAAATTTTTATAATAATTTTTCATATAATTTTTCAAGGCAAAAATGAAGGGATCTTTTAAAATTTTATTTTTTTTGTAATATTTTATAATTCAAAATAATAATTGGATGGTCTTGTGATATTTTGTTTATAACATTTTTCAATTGATATCGATAATTGTTTAAAAAATAGTAATTTTTAGATGACCTTCAGATTGCAAAATTTATTTTTATACATTTGTAACTTAATATTTGAAAGTAATAAAATAATGATGGAATATAAAAGTTGAATAAAAATATTTTACAAATAGATTAAAAAACAAATTAAGCATCACTATGCTTGCAATTTAAAAATTTATAATTCCAATGTAGCTAATTTTATGATTGTTTTGGTTTGGTTTGGTTTGGTTTGTTTTTTCATTTTTATTTTTTGAAAAAATAGCTTATGAAACTAATTAAGTTTGAAGATTGAATATCAAATAGATATTTATAGAATATCTAAAATAAAATATTAAATTTAATTAGTTAACTTTAACTATTTTTATTTATTATAATTATTTATTATTTAGAAATTAATATATTTTAAAGACTACAATTAAAAAAATATATAATACAATAAATCAGACTTTTTACTAAATTTCTAAAGATTTTTATAATAAAACCATTAAATTAATCTTAAAAATGTTCACTATTTTTTTCAAATAGACTATTAAATAAAAATAGAATTTTTATTTTTGTAAAAAAAGTAGTCTGGACATAAAATAGAGATGATGAAGAATTACAGTGAAATACAAAAGATTTTTAATTTTTAATTTTTAATTTCAAAAAGGCAGTTGAAATGATTTAGCGTTTATTAAAAAAATGATTTAGTATTGATTTATTTTATTAAATTTAAAAAACTGTATATGTTAATTGATTATAATTAAAATATTATAATTATAATGATGAGGGTTTAAAATTAATGAGGTGGCATTAAGAGATAGGTGATTTGGTTGAAATATTGCATTTCCATTGGCTGATTAAAATAATAATAATGATAATAATAATGGCGATGAGGGTTTTGAATAATTTAGATTTAATCTACAATTAAAACATTTGTCTTAAATAATATAAATTAATCATAGAAACTTAAAAATTTAAAATTTGTATTTGGTTTTATTCTTTAAAAATTATGAAAATATTTTAAAAATAGAACAAAAACACAATAATACAATACAATGTAAGAAAATTTTCTTCTTTTGGGTTGTATAATATTTTTTAAATTAAAAAATCTTTTCTTTATAGTATTTGAAAGATACTATAGAAACTTTTAGATTTTAAGGGTGAATTTATAAAATTCTATTAAACAGTTAATATTTTTTAACTTGAGAAAGAAAACATCTTTGGCTTCTATCCCTAACCTCCTTTCCGGTCCCAATCTCACCAACCACCATCTTCTCCGGTTCTTCTTCGGGCCACGCTGTTCATCCTTCTTCAGTCTGCTGCAACCCTCCTTGCTTCTCTGTTCCGCCACGCCATTTCTTTTGGCTTCTTTGGTCCGCCACCGTTCGTCTATCACCGGTCCTCCGCCGTTCACCCTTCTCGGGTCTGCTGCCTCACTTCTTCGTCAATCTTCGGTAAGCTGCACTCCTTCATCTACCTCACTCTTTCTTTCTCTCTCTTTCTCTGTCTCTGTTGCTCTCTGTGTCTTTGACTTTGGTGCGTGGTTTAGAAAAATTTTGAGTTTTGGATTGATTTTGATTCTGCGGTTGTGTTGGTTTTGTATTTATATAAATGTCATTCAATGTGAACTTTTCAATGTGTTGGATTTTGGCCCAATTGAAGACTACTTCCTCTATTATCTGTGTTTTCCTTCTCTATCACTTGCGCTATATCTATGTGAAATTAATGTGAATAATTTAAATGATTGCTAGATGTGATCATGGATAAAGAGATTTTGACTTCTACACAGATGTTTAATCCAAGGGATAATCTTGAAGTTGGGCTGAATGGCAAACAAATTTCTTATTGAATCAGCTTTTATAGGGAATAGGAGTTTGGGGAGATTTAGGATTTTTATTATTCTATATATTGCAGGAGGTGGCTTGTGTTTTTCCATGAAAAGTGTCTGAGAGAGTCAGATAACAAATTATACTATTAGTTGGTATGACTCTTGTACTCTCATTATCTTATTATTTCATGTATTCTTTGATGCGCCATGGGTTTCTTTTTATTTAGGTTCTCCATTGTTATTGTGCAACTTGCTTTATTACCAATGTCTTTTTATTGTTTGGTATTTTATTATCATCATCTGTTTGGATCTCGGTAGGTGCGGTTACAGTTGTAAGGGATTTCATCTATACAAGTACTTGTCCTTTCCCTGAAGAAGTGGTTCTGCCAAATTTATATTAAGAAATTTATATTAAGTTGAATCTTATTCAAAGTTAATTGATATATATATATATATATATATATATATGTATCTTATTTTGAGTGTTTTATCTATAGTTTTAATTTGAGCAAGATTTGATTTGGTTCTTTTAGTTTTAGTGAGATTTTATTTATGTGGTCTATATAAAACGAAAATGTGAGATATCAACCATCAATCATTAGGATTTGGAAGGAAACATATTAAGTTGTATTAATAGTAAATCCCATTTATAAGATTTAGATGTTGTTGCATCTTTGGACTGAAATAAAAAAAATTTATTATGACATATAACAATCATTTTCCCACGTTCTATGTTTTATCAATTAACCAAGAGCAGACTCTTTTCTACCTTTTTTTAAGTAATTAAATTAATTTGTTATTCTTTGTGACTTTGCAAGGATGAGTGAAATAGGCCTCTTTTTTAGCTCCATATTAGATGTTAAATTGTCTTTTTATTGTTTGGTATTTTATTATCATCATCTGTTTGGATCTCGGTAGGTGCGGTTACAGTTATAAGGGATTTCATCTATACAAGTACTTGTCCCTTCCCTGAAGAAGTGAAGAAGTGGTTCTGCCAAATTTATATTATGTTGAATCTTATTCAAAGCCAATTGATATATATATATATATATATGTATCTTATTTTGAGTGTTTTATCTATAGTTTTAATTTGAGCAGGATTTGATTTGGTTCTTTTAGTTTTAGTGAGATTTTATTTATGTGGTCTATATAAAACGAAAATGTGAGATATCGACCATCAATCATTAGGATTTGGAAGGAAACATATTAAGTTGTATTAATAGTAAATCCCATTTATAAGATTTAGATGTTGTTGCATCTTTGGACTGAAATAAAAAAAATTTATTATCACATATAACATCATTTTCCAACGTTTCTACGTTTTATCAATTAACCGAGCAGACTCTTTTCTACTTTTTTTTAAGTAAATAAATTAATTTGTTATTCTTTGTGACTTTGCAAGGATGAGTGAAATAGGCCTCTTTTTTTCGACTCCATATTAGATGCTAAATTGTCTCTTGGAAGCTAAATTTTTGTTGTATTTAGTAATTGTTTAGAGTAGGATTATATCTTAATGTCTTTATTAATTTGTTGTATTTATAAAAAAAAATATTAAAGATAATGAAAAATATAAAAAAATATAAAAAAATATAAAAAAATAAAAAAATTTAAAAATATATTAAAAAATATATTAAAAAACGATGAAAAGGTGGGCGGAAGGGGGAGGGCCGGAGCCATATATATATCTTGTTTGTTTTAGCCAGTGTGGTGCCATGTTATTATCAGCCAAAATTCCTATTTATAAATACCATGCTATGGTTTTAGTGACATCAAGCGTGAATGAAATTGTATTAGCAATAGTAGCAGTTGATGTAAAAATACAACGCTAGTAAATATGGTTTTGCTAGTATTTGATAAGTGCTTGTGTGTTAAAAATGCGAGATGTTCTTTCCTTACGATGAGCATTACTTTTATCAAGTTGTGTATTTGTGTTTTTTTGCGCATATAGAGTTGTGAAGCTAAGTATTAAGAAAAGAACACAAAAGTAGATCGTGAACGCACTATTTGGTGGAATCTTGGAAGAAACAAACGTGAAGACACAAGTGGGGCTCTAAGATACGTGAATGTGTGCCAACCTCCATGTATTTAAGCCATTACAATGAGTTAGAGGGGCACAAAAGGCAGATCACATTTGCGTATCCCGACTTGTGCATTGATAGGAAGATCTTCACCAATGAGGCATTTGATTGAAGAAGAGTTGTGATCTATGGCATAAACATGTGCCCGTTTATGTTGCTTCAATGGAAAGTGTGGGATTACGAGTGTTTTGCCGGAGTATTGTAGAAGGCAATCGTAGCAAATCACTTTAGCAAAATCACCGTAGCAAAAACACTTTAGCGCTATCGCTCACACCGGCCAAAAAAATCAAGTTTCCAGAGAATCCACACGGGAGTGTGGAAATTCCCAAAGCTCGTGTGGAAATTCCATAAGCCCATGTGGAAAATCCACATGGGCGCATGGATGCCCGATTCTAGCCCTATTTAAGCCGCGATTCAGCCCGATTTTTGAGGAATCTTTCACCCTTCTCTCACACTTTTCTCCATCTTTTGAGAGGCCGTCGGCTAGAGTTTTGAGAGACTTTGGCAAGTCTTTGGAGTGGTTATAGAGATTCGACACTGTGTTTCTCTTGGAAGAAGGTTATTGGGGGAGCTTTCGTTAGCACTGATCCGGCGAGGTGTGCCCTTGGACGGACAAGGGGACCTTTGGAGAAGACGAGGCTACTCCATAAGACCATCGACAAGACTACCAAGGGGGTTTTCCTATGGATTACTTGTTTTTACTTTCGATTTCATTATTGATTGTATCTTGCTCCATGGAGAGCTAACCCCCTAGTGGGTTCTTAGATTTTGTAAACCCTAGGATGTTAATGTTTCTTTCACCTTTTATTATGCCTTCCTTAATTAATGTTTTTAATAGAGTTTCAATCTTGAATGCTTGTTGAATGATTTCTCCGTTAGAGTGAACTAGGGTTGAGAGTTCATCTTAGTAACCTTTATGGATGGGTGACATGCCATGAGGGTTAGACAAAGCTAGATTGGAGAGGATTGAGAGGGTGATTTTAGAGGTAGCGGAGCATCCCCTTTCTCCACCGGTGTGATTTATCCTACCTCCATTTCCTAGAGTTCTGCTGGGCTTAGTTGCGTGAGCAACAGAGTGAAGAGTTGAAGTGACTAGGGTCTTTCGTCTGGACCAAAGGGTTAGATATACACATAGGAATAGGGTTTATCACTTGGAATCCCTAGAACTCCACGCAACTTTGCACAGTGTGAGGTTTTGAGACTGAGCAATTTCTCCGCCAGGACATAGTATAGAGTTAGTCACGGTTGACCTTAGGTTTGGGATCGTGTGCTTTAGGATTTCCACGACTCATTAAGCATTAGTTAGGAAGCATAATAGTAGATCTTGTACTTGAAACATTAGTCCTAGCGTGAGCACTGTCCGAGTACCCCACTTCTATCGATTATCTTTTCTCTCACTTACTTGGGCCTCTCGTCCTTGTTTCTTTTCTTTCTATTTACATTACACTTTATCAACACAATAATTATTCATCTTCGCTTGGTTAAGTAGCAATTTTAGTATTTTTTTTCCCTACTCCCTGTGGATAAGATACCCCACTCACTTGGGATTTATTACTTCGACAAACCTGTGCACTTGCGGTTACACGCAAGGGGCATCCTCATGTTTTTGGCGCTGTTGTTGGGGAGTAGGCATTTAGAGATACTTTTCATTTTGCTATCTTAGTCATTCATTATTCATTCTACTTCACATCTTCTTATTCCATCATCATTCTGATTTATTTTTCTTTATTTTTGGTGCGACTCCAGAGTTATGATTCGAGGGAACCATTCGATATTAATTGAAGGTGATCCCGAACTTGAATGTACACTCAGAAGAAAAGGTAATGAACCTATGCAAGAACCATCAAATCTAGCTGAAGTGGAAGTTCAAGGGTCTAACAACATCATAGAACAAAATGAATAATAGAGAACACTTTTCCGATTACACTAGATCGTCAAGATTGGGGACACAATCTAGCATTATGCAGCTCCCAATTACAACATCGAACTTTGAGATAAAGCCAGCATTCATCCAAATGATACAGCAGTCGGCTCAGTTTAATTGTTTGGCCGATGAGGATCCAAATAACCATTTGAAAGCTTCTTCGAAGTTTTGTGACATATTGAAGATTAGCCTTGTTACAGATGATGCTATAAGATTGAGGGCTTTCCCATTCTCTCTAAAAGGAAGAGCAAAGCAGTGGCAACATTCTTTACCACGAGCATCCATCACGACATGGAATGAAATGGTCGAAGCTTTTCTTGCAAGGTACTTCCCTCTTGGAAATCGGCAAAGCTTCATAATGAAATATCATCGTTTGTTCAGATGGAGCTTGAATCCTTTGTTTGAGACATGGGAGTGATTCAATGACCTCTTACGGAAGTTTCCACAGCATGGTTTCCCCAAATGGATGATCATTCAGACTTTTTAAAAGCAGGTTGAATCCAAGTACAAGACAACTTCTAGATGCCGCCGCTGGAGGTACAATGGGGAACAAGACCCCTAAAGAAGCCTGATAGTTAGTAGGGGAAATGGCCATGAATAACTACCAATGGAATGTAATGGAAAAAAGGAAAGTGGCTGAACTCCATGAAATTGTTGCGGTTACATCCTTAGCACCCCAAGTAGAGGCATTGAGAAAAAAATTGGATACATTTACTTCACCGTGGGTGCCCATGATAACGAGTTGTGATGGTTGCGGGGGTTGACATATGCCATCTGATTGTCCTATTTCAGTTGCTACTTCAGTACCGACTAAACATGTAGACTTTGTCGGCAATTCGGGAAGGGTACAAGGTAATCCTTATAGCAACATCCAACAACCAAGGGTGGAGGAACCACCCCAATTTTTCATAGAGCAACCAAGGGCAACACAAGGCGATAGACACACCAGGTTTTCAACAATAACAAGCTCCGAACATGGGGAATAGAGTTTCAGGCTTGGAAACCCGGATGACCAACTTAGAGAAAGCCTTGACTAGATTTGTGCAATAATCGGATACACGGTTACAATTGGTTGAGTCTACACTTCACAACCATACTGCTAAATTTCACAATCTAGAAAATCAAGTGGGGCAAATCATGAAGTCTCTATCGGAGTGAGCACAAGGAAGCTTACAGAGTAATACCGAGACTAATCCGAGAGAACATGTGAAGGCGATCACTTTGAAAAGTGGTCGTGAGGTTGAGGGTAGGCTTCCATGTGAGAAGACCAATGTTGAAGCACCCGTGGTCATGGAGGTTGAGGAGAGAGCTAACCAAGAGAAGGAGGTGGCACCCTCACCCTACAAGCCAAGAATCTCGTATCCTTCAAGATTGAAGAACGACCAAAATGATGAGCAATACAAGAAGTTCTTGGGTTTATTCAAGCAATTGCACATCAACATTCCTTTTGTGGAGGCGTTGTCTCCAATGCCTCGGCATGCCAAGTTCTTGAAAGATTTTTAACCAACAAGAAGAAGTTAGAGGAGAGTGCATTGGTGATCTTAGATGCCTCTTGTTTGGTGGTGTTGCAAAAGAATATGCCAAACAAGAAGAAAGACCCCGGAAGCTTTTTAATTCCATGTAACATTGGCAATTTGGGTGAAGAGATGGCATTGGAGGATTTGGGGGCTAGTATCAACGTCATGCCATACTCGTTCTTTCAAAAGCTAGGCTTGGGACAGCCTAGGCCCACTCGGATGACATTGCATTTGCCAAACAGAACAGTGAGACATCCAAGGGGCATCATTGAAGACGTACTTGTCAAGGTGGACAAGTACATATTTCCTATAGAATTCTTAGTGTTGGATGTCGATGATGATGTAGATGTTCCTTTGATACTTAGGGAGGCCATTCTTGAGCACTTCCAAGGCACTTATCGACATGGACGGCAGGGGAGTCGACACTGAGGGTTGGAGATGACAAGCTCACATGCCGCCTTGCCGAAGCCATGCGACATTCTATCAACTTTGATAATACTCTTTATTTTCTTGACACTACCGATGAACTAGTCAATGAATATGTGCAGGAAATGTTGAATCCGGACCTGCACGAGGGGTTGCTAGACCAAGAAATGGAGAACAAAGAGGTGATGATGCTTGGTCTAGAGAAGAAAGTACCATCTACTTCGAGGATCATTAAGAAGATGCTGCGGAAGATGAAGTGAGCGAGGAGACGGCACTAGAAATGCCCCAAGGCTGTTAGGGATGCGTAAGAACTGAACAAGGGTAACAAACCCTTAAGTGGTAACAAGCTTGACAACTCTCCCTCTACCTTTAAAAGGCTATGTTCATCATGCTTCCAAGTCTTTGGTAAGAGGGGAACCTTCATCTATGAGCCCCCATAAGGTAAGACAAGGTACATCAAGCTAAGTGACGTTAAACAAGCGCTTCTTGGGAAGCAACCAAAGCTTTTACTGTTTTCCAAGTTTTTAGTTTAGTGTTTGCGTGAATAAGGCGTTAAGTGTTGGTGTCAAGATTTTTAGATATTATTGTTATGAATTTGTCACAGATATTTTGGTGTTATCATGCGCTTAAATGTTTATGGCGAAGTTGTTGGTCGTTTGAGCGAGTTTTTTCGTATTTTTCCCTAGTATATTTTGCATGCTAAGGTAGGCTTTGAGTGTATTGATATGATTAGGAATTTTCTGTAGAGCCTGCAGAGTTTTCTAAGGAATCCAGAGAAAACGCACGGCCGTGTGGAAAATTTCCATACGACCGTGTGTCTCTACTGCGAGCTCATCCAAAGAGGACACAGGGGCGTGGACTCGTCCCTGTGAAGGATCTTGTGATGGTCCACGCTCGTGGGTAATTTCCACATGGGCGTTTGTCATCCTAAAGTGTCTTAGAGATTTTTCCCGAGAAGACATAGGGGCATGGACTCGCCCCTGTGGATGACCCTGTGGCAAACACACGGGCGTGGGTAATTTTCGTACACCCATGTGGATCTCTGCAGAAGAGCTCTTTTCCATCCCAAGAATATACATGAGCTTGTGAGTGCCCCTGTGAGGTGGTCCTGTGAAAGTCTACGCCCGTGTGGAATTTCTGCACGGCCGTGCGAACCACTTAGAGATTTTGTCAGATGGATAGAAAAGCCACAGGGGCGTGTGTCTGCCCCTGTGGATCGGCCACACGGGCATGGGTAATTTCCATACAGCCGTGTGGTTTACATATAGAAGCATTGAGTGTTCTCTTTAGAGCACACAGGGGTGTGTATCTGCCCTGTGGGTCTCTCTTGTGGAGTCACACGGCCATAGGTAATTTCCACACGCCCGTGTTAATATACAGAAACGCAAGAGCCGTGTTTTTCTTTTAAAATCCTATCGTTCTTCTTCATTCCCACACTCCCAGATACTTAGGTAACATTCCTAACCCTTCTCTCGGCCTCGAACTATTAAATTAGGGAGGTTTACTCGAGTATTCTAGCCGAATTCAAAGTTTTTAATTTCCTCTTGTCGGTAACCCTTACTTCTCTCTTTTCTTCATCATATTTGATTTTATACAATTAGAATGGTAAATATTGCTTTTTTTCTATAATTAGATGGTTATCGTATTATTAGAAAGAGTTTACAAATGATTCTAAGATTTATTTTTGGAGTTTAGTGTGCGTCCGTGCGGTTCTCACGCCCCGTGGATCCACACGGGCGTGTGGAATTTCCACATGACCATGTGGACTTCTACAACACTAATCTTGTGAGCCAATTTGATCGATTTCTTTTTAATTCTTGTAGATTTGGTACCTAGGATGAAGATCGCGGCCGACAAACATCCCAGAGAGCAGTCCCCATAGACAGCGCATATAGTTCACTATTTCCCAGGACCAGGCTCGGTTTGAGCAATTGTCGAGGTGTATGTTTGGACAGACTCATTTCCTAGATATGAGTATATTGTGAGATATACAGGAGGGAGGTGAGTTGGCAGATGAGGTAGACAATCTCATCTCTGTGGGAGGTTGGAGACAGTTACTGACAATTAGAGAGCCTGCCATCCGTGCGCTTACCCTCGAGGTGCTATCATCATTTGAGTTTGACTGTTCTTATGATAGATTCAGTAGTGTCAATGCTATACAGTTTAGAGCATTGGGGGATCACTATAGCATGAGCGTGACAAATTTTTTGACCCAGTTGGGATTGTATATGGGGTTTTCACAGGTACTGAGGAGTATGCTCAGTTGCCAACAGATTATCCTGCCACCTTGGCCCCGTAGAGAGCGTATAGAGTGTTATGCAATCAGGGCTAGTATGAGCCAAGGTGGTCTAAGGAACTTGCCTTTCTCGACCTAAAAATCCATACTTGCATGCCATTATGAGCAGGTCGATGAACAACCGAGGTGACAATACCGGTGTCCTGAGCCGACAGGAGCTTCTATATCTCTATTTGATAGTTCAGAGCACACCGATCCCTCTAGGACACATTGTAGCCGAGTACATGAGGTATCAGGGGTAATACACTAGGACAGGAGCGCTTTTCTCAGGCCCACACATCACGAGACTCATCTTGGGGATGGGTCTATAGGACATGATTCGGGGGCCGAGAAGGCGATTGTACCTGCCCCTCCCCCCACCCAAGTATTGAGGCAGTGAGATTGATCGGATTAGTGTGCAGACATAGTCCTAGGGTGTATATATTGGTTACACCTACCCCAGATGTAGTAGAGGGAGGATATGATACTACAGAGGATCCTTAGCCAACCCTTGAGCCTCATCCTATGCTGATGGATTCAGATGTGCCTCCCCCAGCACAGGAGCCACCTCCAGTGCGCATTTTCTCTCCACCTCGAGCCCATGATCATTTTGAAAGGCTTGAGAGTGCTGTGGGGATACTCCAGAGTCATTTGATAGAGGTTCATACACTACACACCACGAACCACGCGCAGGTGATGTCCCGTCTTGCCATTCTATAGCAGTTATTAGAGCGAGATAAGACGTCACCATTCCTTATCGACACTGGGACTCCTTTCAAAGCATCTCCGAGACCACCAAGTAGATTCACCGACACCAGTGATTTAGCTGCATGCATTGTGCCGATCACAGAGGACACCGACACTTGATGCGTCTTTGCTTTTACTTTGTGTTTATATTTTTTTCATCTTTCAGTTTCAGTACTATATTTTGGACTTGTATACTCAGAAAGGATCTTCCTTTTGAGTTTATCTTTTATTTTTGTCTCGAGTTGTATTTCGTTGCTTTATCTTTATGTACTCGAGTTGCTTTGTTTTTATTAAGCTTCACTGATCCCCCTTGTGTATATTTGCAGATTGTCTTGTCAGTATGGGAATTGAGAACTAGTCATGGACACGGCCAATGTGGGTTGTGTGTGCTTTACAACCCGTTAAAACTGCACTGCCAAGGATTTAGCTCCATCAAACGCAACACTAGGAGTTAGGCAAGTATTGTTTCAATTGCCACTCCCACATATTTTCTTAATTGCTATACTTTCTATTGTGCTTGCATGTGTACATTGAGGGCAATGTACATCTTAAGCGTGGGGTCGAGTTCACTTTGCACATGTCTTTTACACAAGTTTTGATTGACATACATACTCACATAGCCAATGGTGGTTCACCTTAGTTGTAATGTTGGTATTCTTGAGCTTAGGAGAAGTTTTAACAATGAATGTTCTCATGCTCTATTTTTTACTTGAATTTCTAGGAATTTTTTCCCGATTAATATTTGTGCACCACTCAATCATGAAACTCTTTTGGAAACTCATGTTTGATGTTTAAGGGTCTAATTAGTTTTGTTTCTTGTTCTATTTTGCTGTAAAAAAAGGAAAACAAAAAGAAAGAAAAAAATAGATTGTTTAGTCGTGCATTGGGGGTCGAAAGAGTTACCACCTATGAAGTATGAAGCTACTCTCATAAATCAGATATTAGTTATGCCCTATTGAGAGAAAGAACTATCTTCTGCGATGAGTGAAAGCTACCACCCCTATGGAAAGAGCTACCAAAAGAACACAAAAGTAGATCGTGAACGCACTATTTGGTGGAATCTTGGAAGAAACAAACGCGAAGACATAAGTGGGGCTCTAAGATACGTGAATGTGTGCCAACCTTTATGTATTCAAGCCATTACAATGAGTTGGAGGGGCACAAAGATGGTTACATTTGCATATCCCGACTTGTGCATTTATAGGAAGATCTTCACCAATGAGGCCTTTGATTGAATAAGAGTTGCGATCTATGGCATAAATGTGTGCCCGTTTATGTTGGGAGTGTTTTTGGCTTCGTACTGTAGCAAACACTGTAGCAATACACTATAGCAGTTACTGCTCACAGGTGGCCGAAAATCAGGTTTCCAGAGAATCCACACGGTAGTGTGGAAATTCCTGATTCCACAGCGGCATGTGGATGGCCGATTCCAGCAATATTTAAGCGCGATTCAGCTCGATTTTAAGGAATCTTTCACCTTTCTCTCCAACTGTTTCTTCATCTTTTGAGAGGCCGTCTACTAGGGTTTTCAGAGCCTTTGGCAAGTCTTTGGAGTGGTTCTATGGATTCCACACTGCGCTTCACCTGGAAGAAGTTTATCGGGGAGGCTTTTATCGGCATCGATCCGGAGAGGTGTGTCCTAGGCCGAATAAGGGGACTTTTGGAGAAGACGAGGCTACTCCACTAGACCATCGACATAACTACCGAGGGGGTTTTCCTATGGATTACTTGTTTTTACTTTAGATTTCATTATTAATTGTATCTTGCTCCATGGAGAGCTAAACCCCCTAGTGGGTACTTGGATTTTGTAAACCCTAAGATGTTAATGTTTATTTGACCTTTTATTATGCCTTCCTTAATTGATGTTTTTAATTGAGTTTCAATGTTGAATGCTTGTTGAATGATTTCTCCCTTAGAGTGACACTAGGGTTAAGAGTTCTTCTTGGTAACCTTTGTGGATGGGTGGCACACCATGAGGGTTAGACAAGCCAGATTGGAGAGGGTTGAGAGAGTGAGTCGAGTGGTAGCGGAGCATCCCCTTTCCCCTCTGGTGTGATTTATCCTACCTCCACATTCCAAGAGTTCTTTGCGGTCACAATAGAGTGAAGGGTTAAGGGATGAACTCTGCTGAGGCTTAGTTGCTCGAGCAACAGAGTGAAGCGTTGAAGTGACTTTAATATCTGAGGCTTAATTATGACTTAGGGTATTTCGCCTCGACCAAAGGGTTAGATCTACATATAGGTATAGGGTTTATCACTTGGAATCCCTAGAACTCCATGCAACTTTGCACAATGTGAGGTTTTATGACTGAGTGATTTCTCCGCCGGGACATTGTATAGAGTTAGTCACTGTTGACCTTAGGTTTGGGATCGTGTGCTTTAGGGTTTCCACAACTCATTAAGCATTAATTAGGAAGCATAATAGTAGGTCTTGCGCTTAAAACATTAGTCTTAGGATGACCACTATCCGAGTACCCCACTTCTATCGATTACCTTTCCTTTCACTTACTTGGGCCTCTCGTTCTTGTTTCTTTTGTTTCTACTTACATTACACTTTATCAACACAATAATTATTCATCTTCACTTGGTTAAGTAGCAATTTTAGTATTTTTATTCCCTATTCCCTGTGGATACGATACCCCACTCACTTGGGATTTATTACTTCGACAAGCCATTGTACTTGCAGGTCACACGCAAGGGGCGTTGTTAGTATCATATTAGTTGTGGCAGCAAGTAACAAGCAATAACATTAGTAAAAGAGCCGAGAGTGATGATTATAGTATCCTATGATACAACGGCACTAGGATCAGCGTATAAATAACTATGGTTTGATAACTACAGTTAATAAATTAATTTGTATTTTTTTATATTTATGATCAATGTGACTCAATATATAAATAGGCCTTTTGTTTAATTAAATCTTGAGAAAGAGTGATTTTTAGATACCCTCAAATTAATTCATCATAGAATGAGTGGAATATATTATTTGGATTTTAGCATAAGAGTAATTTAATTTGAAAGTAAATTAAGAAATGAGAAGCAAAAAAATATGGAGCCACATCCGGAATTATATATATATATATATATAAAGTAAACCAACATTGTTTACCATTGATTTTAACCATAAGACAATCACTTACACTTTTTTATGGAAACATGCTGGTAAATACTAGTTTTGCTAAAAGATAGCAACAAGTTCCATCTTTTACAAAGGTAAGATAATGTTATAGCTATGATCAGTTACATGTTCCCATCATATTGTTCAAGATTTGTTGGTTCTGGATCAATATGATTAATTTCGATATTTATAACCAATCGTTCTTTACAAATTATTTTTTAAGTATTAATTATAGCTAAATATAAATTGGTTATTGACAAGGTCCCCTTGCGTATATCCCACAAGTGCACAAGTTTGTCGAAGTAATAATCCCTGGTGAGCGGGTATCGAATCCACAGGGAGTAGGGAATAAAAATACTTAATTCGATTCTTAGCTATGTGAATGATCAATGATAATGAGTGTGATAATGATTCAATTTTCAACAATAAAAGCAACAAGAAAGGGAGCAAAAGTAAAGAAGGGGGTAAGGCAACCGATAAAGATGGGGTACCCGGATAATGCTCCACCTAGGATAATTGTTTCATGTGCAAGAACCCTCTATTATGCTTCCTAATCAATGCAATGGCGAGTCGTGGAAATCCTTAATTACATAGTCCCAAATCTAAGGTCAACTATGCCTAACTCTATACATGTCCCGGAGGAAAAATCGAACAATCTCAACACCTCGCACTCGCATAGAGTTGCAATGAGCTCTAGGGATTCCAAGTGATAAATCTCTTCCTAATAATAGACCTAACCCTTTGGTCCAGGTGGAAGGTCCCTAACCACAATTAAGGCCTAGATACTAAGATCACCTCAACGTTTCACTCCGTTGCATGCGCAACTAAGCCCCAGCGGAAGTTCATCCCATAGACCATTCACTCTATTATAGCCGCAAAGAACTCGAGGAATGGAGGTAGAATCTATCACACCGGAGGGGAAAGTGGATGCTCCTGTACCTCTCGACTCACCCTCTCAACCCTCTCCAACCTAGCTTTGTCTAACGCTCATTGTGGGTCACTCACTCACAAGGTTACCAAGAAGAACTCTCAACCCTAGTGTCACTGTAGGGGAAATATTCATACAATCAAGAATTCAAGGTTGGAACTCACAATAAACATCAATTTATTGAAAGCATAATAAAGAGGTTCAAAGAAACAAATACATCCTAGGGTTCACAATACCCGAGTACCCACTAGGGGTTTAGCTCTCCATGGAGCTAAGTACAATCAAAGAAATAGAATGTAAAAGCAATAAATCCATAAGGAAATCCCTTCGATAGTCTTGTCGATGGTCTTGTGGAAAGTCCTCTACTCGTCGTCCAAGGATTCCCTCGTCAGTATAGGATACGCCTGGATGGAAGCTCCCCTACCAACCTTCTTCCTAAGGAATGACGATGTCGGAGCCGTACAACCTCTCCAAAACCTTGGCCAATACCCTAGCCGAAGCCCACTTTCAAGTTGTGGAAAAGATCGAGAAAAGAATACCAAAATCGGGGCTTAATCGGCTTTAAATAGGGTTGCAATCGGGTGACTACACGAGCGTGGATGCTCCACGCGCCCGTGCGGAATTTCCACACGGCCGTGGATAATTTCCACACGCCCATGTGGATTGTCTGTTTCTCTGGTTTCCCGGCCGGCTGTGAACAATGTCTGCTACGATGACATACTACAATGTTGCTGCAATGCTCGCTACAATGATTTGAACCGAATAGCTTCCCAATTCCATACTTTTCATCGAGGGTAATGCAAAGCGGCACACGTTCACGTCGTGGATCACTTGCTTCTTCAATGGTGTACACGTTGGTGAAACTCTTGTTCTATGTGCGTAAGTCGGAATGCTCGAGTGTGACTGCCTTTTGTGCCCCTCAAATGGATGTGCCAACTCGAATACGAGGAGGTTGGCACACACTCTAGCATCTCGAGATCGACCTATGTCTTCGCGTTTGAACCTTAGCAAGATTTCCTCCAAAATCGGTGCATTGTGATCCACATTGGCCTATTTTCTTCATACTCGGCCTCACAACACTACCTGCATAAAAGTAACATAAAAAACACACATATTAGTGTAAAAACCTGAGAAAAGTAATGCTCAATATAAGGAATGAATGCTTCGCATTCAGTATCGACTAAAGCACTTATCGGGTTATTGTAGTACAATATCATGATAGGGTTCCTTTATTTTTAAATTATTGAAAAAGATATTATATCTTAGTGATTTAATTTATTTATTTATTTATATTTGCATAAAGTTATTATCTAATAACTAATTTGAAAGCGATTATAACATCATGACAAAGGTTCCTTTATTTATATTCTCGAAAAACTATTATATCTTAGTGATTTAGTTTCTTTTTACGTATGAAATTATTGACATGTGGGTGTTTCATGTATTACTAATAAGTATGTTTTCCCAAATAGACGATAAACCTTGATATTACATGCTCATTCTTAATGTATATAAAATAAAGTTTAAAAAGAAGTAATGTTCATATAGTCATGAGACCAACGACAACAACATCGATAACAAAGGCATTGTAGAAATTGGAATGTCTCTTAATAAGTCTTGGAGAAATCTTCCTACAAGATCATGCATAGAATATTTTAATGGAGTTGAAAAAAATTTCTTGATTTTGCATTTGATCATGTGAAAGATGAACACAAGAAAAATTAATTATCCTTGTGTGGACTACGTTGCAATAGATATCGACTAATTAGAGAAGAGGACCCACATCCATTTTATTACGTGAGATGAATTATGCCGACTTATAACTTTTAGTATTTGCACGGAGAGGAAGATAGTGATGGTGAATACACTGATGAGTTGGTTAATAAGGAGAAGTACATGAGGTGAATATGAAAAAAGTTCATGATATGGTTGATATGATTGCAGATATCTATCCACACGTAGTAGATGAAAGAGAACACAATCCTAATAACCCTCAAGAACACAATCCATGGGTGTGTGACAGTCGCATGGTCATTCCCAGGGGCAGCCGCACGCCCCTGTGCCTTCTATGGATGAGCGTGCAGTAAATACCCACGGGCGTGTGGAAATTCTACACGCCCGTGTGTTTTCTCTGGATGACTTAGAAAAATCTGTAGGCTCTGCAGAATATTCCTGAACATGTTTGCACACTCAGAGCCTGCTCTATTATGCAAATTTTACCAGTGAAAAACACGAAATGAACCCAAACGACCAAACTTTCGCCAATTTCTAAAAAACCCCACGATGACTTTAAAAACCCACAATAAAATTGCAACACAAGCAACTAAAAATTCAGACATCAACACTTAACAATTTATTTATGCAAACGAGCTAAACTAAAAGATAAGAAAACAGTAAAAACTTGGGTTGCCTCCCAAGAAGCACTTGTTTAACGTCACTAAGCTTGACGTACCTTGTCTTACCTCACGGGGGTTTATGAATGAAAGTTGCCCTCTTACCCATGACTTAGAAACATGATGTGCAAAGTCTCTTGAGGGTAGGGGGTGTATTATCGGTGACATCTCCTAGCCCTCTTCATTTTCCAGAGCACCTTCATCAATATCCCCGGGGTAGATGTTACCTCCTCAGTCGACCCAAGCATAATTACTTCTTCATTGCTCTCCTCTTGGTCGAACAAACCTTCATATGGATCCGGGTTAAACATTTCCTGCATGTATTCATCAACAAGCTCATCAGTAGTGTCTAGGAAATACAAAGTGTCATCAAAATTGAGAGAATGCCGCATGGCTTCAGCAAGGCAGTAAGTGAGTTTGTCATCTCCAACTCTCAATGTGAGCTCTCCGCCGTCCATGTCAATCAATGCTTTGGAAGTTCACAAGCACGGTCTCCCAAGTATCAATGTTACATCCACATCCTCATCGACATCTAGCACTACTGAAGTCAACCGAAAAAAATGTACTTGTCCACCTTGACATGCACGTCTTCAATGATGCTTCTCGGATGTCGCACCGTTCGGTCCGCCAATTGTAAAGTCATCCGAGTAGGCCTCACGCTCTCCCAAGCCTAGCTTTTTGGAAAAAAAGTCTATGGCATGACGTTGATACTTTTCCCACGAATCCGCCCGATTGCCATTTCTTAACCTAAGTTGCCGATGTTACACGAATAATGAAGCTTCCCAGGTCTTTCTTCTTGTTCGCCATGTTCTTTTGCAGCACCGCCGAGCATGAAGCATCTAACACCACTGAAGCACTCTCCTCCAACTTCCTCTTGTTGGTCAACAAGTCTTTCGAGAACTCGCATATTAGGCATTTGAGCTAATGCCTCTACAAAGGAATGTTGATGTGGAGTTGCTTGAATAAACTCGAGAACTTCTTATACTTGTTCATCCCTTGGTCATTTTTAATCTAGAGGGATAAGGGATTCTTGGCTTGAAAGGTGGGGATGCCACCTCTTTCTCTTTCTTCGCTTCCTCATCAACCTCTATAATCTCGGGTGCGTGTTCTTTCGGCTTCTCACTCGGAAGCCTCCCTTCAACCTCACGACCACTTCTTAAACTGATCGTCTTCACATGTTCTCTAGGGTTGGTTTTTCGTATTGCTTGGTAAACTTCCATGTGGCCTTTCGGAGAGACTTCGCAATTTGCCCCACCCGATTTTTCAAGGTTGTGCAAAAGAGGCGGTGTGATTCGAAGTGTAGGCTCGACCGATTCAAACCGTGTATTTGCAGATTGAACAAATCTAGCCAAGTGCTTCTCTAAATCCGTCATTCGGGTTTCCAAGCCTGAAATACTGTTTTCCACTTGGGGGGCTTGTTGTTGTTGGAAACCCGGTGGCCCCATGCCCTTTTGTGGTCCTTGATTACTCCATGAAAAGTTAGGATGATTCTTCCAACCTGAATTGTAAGTATTGCTATATGGGTTTCCTTGAGGTCTCATGCCATTACCTACAAAGTCAACATTTTCCACTGAAGAAACATCACCAATCGTGATCGGGCAATCGGAGGGAGCATGTCCTCCACCACAACCGATGCAATTGGTCATGGCCGCAACTCTATTCGAAGCTATGAGATCTAGCTTCTTACTCAGACTCTCTACTTGCGCCGCCAATGAGGTTACAGCATCAATTTCATGGATACCGGCCACCTTTTTCTTCTCTATGGCATTCCATTGGTAACTATTTAACACCATTTCGTTAATTAATTGATGAGCCTCATCGGGGTTTTTGCTACTTAAGGTACCTCCTACTGCCGCATCCAAGAGTTGCCTTGTACTCGGGTTCAAACCATTGTAGAAGGTTTGAACAATCATCCACTCCGGGAATCCGTGTTGCGAACACTTTCTCAGGAGCTCCTTGAACCTTTCCCATGTCTCGAATAGAGACTCCTATTGCAACTAAACAAAGGACGAGATCTCATTCCTAAGCTTTGCTGATTTTCCAAGAGGGAAATAACGGGGTAGAAAAGCTTCTACCATCTCCTCCCATGTAGTGATTGATGCTCTAGATAATGAGTGTAGCCACTGCTTCACTTTCCCCTTCAAGGAAAATGGGAAGGCTCTCAATTTGATGGCATCATCCGTAACCCCATTTATCTTCAGCATGTCGCACACCTCGAAAAAGCTCTCTATATGACTATTTAGATCCTCATCGGCCAAACCGTTAAATTGTGCGGACTGCTGCAGCATATGAATGAATGCCGACTTTAGCTCAAAGTTTAGAGCTGTAATCGGAGGACGCACAATACTCGATTGCGTCCCCAACAGTGAAGGTCTGGCATAGTCATATAGTGTTCGATGTTGCTCATTCTGTCCTACCATGTTTTCAGATTCCTCTCCTTCCAAATCAGCTGAATTATGTTGTTCTTCCATAGGTTCTTTCCCTTTTATTCTAAGTGTACGTTCAAGCTCAAGGTCTCCTTCAATCAATATTGATGGATTTCCTCGGGTCATAACCTGGAGCTGCAACAAAAAGAAAGAAAAAAAAAATCAGGATGATGATAGAATGAGAAGATATGAAACAGAATGTATGGTGAAATAGCTAAGAAAACAAAGTGCAAAGTATCTCTAAACTCCTATTTCCCGGCAATGGTGAAAAAAACTTGACAAGGTCCCCTTGCATATATCCCGCAAGTGCATGGGTTTGTCGAAGTAATAATCCCGGGTGAGCGGGTATCAAATCCACAGGGAGTAGGGAATAAAAATAATTAATTCGATTCTTAGCTATGTGAAATATCAATGATAATGAGTGTGATAATGATTCAATTCTCAACAATAAAAGCAACAAGAAAGGGAGGAAAAGTAAAGAAGGGGGTAAGGCAATCGATAAAGATGGGGTACCCTGATAATGCTCCACTTAGGATAATTGTTTCAAGTGCAAGAACCCTCTATTATGCTTCCAAATCAATGCAATGGTGAGTCGTGGAAATCCTTAATTACATAGTCCCAAATCTAAGGTCAACTATGCCTAACTCTATACATGTCCCGGAGGAGAAATCGAACAATCTCAACACCTCGCACTCGCATAGAGTTGTAATGAGCTCTAGGGATTAAAAGTGATAAATCTCTTCCTAATTATAGACCTAACCCTTTGGTCCAGGTGGAAGGTCCCTAACCACAATTAATGCCTAGATACTAAGATCACCTCAATGCTTCACTCCGTTGCACGCGCAACTAAGCCCGAGCGGAAGTTCATCCCATAGACCATTCACTCTATTATAGCCGCAAAGAACTCGAGGAACGGAGGTAGAATCTATCACACTAGATCGGAAAGGGGACGCTCCCTGCACTCTCGACTCACCCTCTCAACCCTCTCCAACCTAGCTTTTGTCTAACGCTCATGGTGTGTCACTCACTCACAAGGTTACCAACAAGAACTCTCAACCCTAGTGTCACTCTAGGGGAAATATTCATACAATCAGGGCATTCAAGGTTGGAACTCGTAATAAACATCAATTTATTGAAAGCATAATAAAGAGGTTCAAAAGAAACAAATACATCCTAGGGTTCACAATTCCCCGAGTACCCACTAGGGGTTTAGCTCTCCATGGAGCTAAGTACAATCAAAGAAATAGAATGTAAAAGCAATAAATACATAAGAAAACCCCTCGATAGTCATGTCGATGGTCTTGCGGAAAGTCCTCTACTCGTCGTCCAAGGATTCCCTCGTCCGGTATAGGATACGCCTCGACGGAAGTTCCCCTACCAACCTTCTTCCTAAGGAATGACGATGTCGGAGACATAGAACCTCTCCAAAACCTTGGCCAATACCCCTCAAACCCCTAGCGAAGCCCCTTTCAAGTTGGGGAAAAGATGGAGAAAAGAATCCAAAAATCGGGGTTGAATCGCTTTAAATAGGGCTAGAATCGGGCGACTACACGGGCTTGGATGCTCCACACGCCCGTGCATGCGTGATAATTTTCCCACGCCCGTGTGGATTCTCTGTTTCTCCGGGTTTCTCGGCCGGTGTAAATAGTGCTGACTACGAGTATATACTACAATGTTGCTCGCAATGCTCCTCTACTGATTTGGACTGAATAGCTTCCCAATTCCATACTTTCATCGGGGTAGCATAGCGGCACACGTTCACGTCGTGGATCACTTGCTTCTTCAATGGTGTACACGTTGGTGAAACTCTTGTTCTATATGCATAAGTCAGAATGGTCGAGTGTGACTGCCTTTGTGGCCCTCCAAATGGATGTGCCAACTCGAATACGAGGAGGTTGGCACACACTCTAGCATCTCAGATCAACCTATGTCTTCGCGTTTGAACCTTAGCAAGATTTTCCTCCAAAAATCGGGTGCATTGTGATCAACATTGGCCTATTTTCCTTCATACTCGGCCTCACAACCCTACACGCATAAAAGTAACATAAAAAAACACATATTAGTGTAAAAACCCGAGAAAAGTAATGCTCA
This sequence comes from Dioscorea cayenensis subsp. rotundata, assembly GCF_009730915.1. Classification (NCBI taxonomy): domain Eukaryota; kingdom Viridiplantae; phylum Streptophyta; class Magnoliopsida; order Dioscoreales; family Dioscoreaceae; genus Dioscorea; species Dioscorea cayenensis. The sequence continues at coordinate 14,371,218 of NC_052479.1, forward strand.
ACATAAAGGAATGAAACGCATCGCATTCAGTATCGCACAAGCACTTATCGATTATTGCAGTACAATATCATGATAGGGTTCCTTTATTTTTAAATTATTGAAAAGCTATTATATCTTAGTGATTTAATTTATTTATTTATTTATTTTTGCATAAAGTTATTATCTAATTACTAATTTGAAAGCGATTATAACATCATGACAAGGTTCCTTTGTTTATATTCTCGAAAAACTATTATATCTTAGTGATTTAATTTCTTTTTTTCTGTATGAAATTATTAACATGTGGGTGTTTCATGTATTACTAATAAGTATGTTTTTCCCAAATAGACGATAAACCTTGATATTACATGCTCATTCTTAATGTATATAAAATAAAGTTTAAAAAAAGAAGTAATGTTCATATGGTATGAGGAGACCAACGACAACAACACTGATAACAAAAGCATTGTAGAAATTGGAATGTCTCTTAATAAGTCTTGGAGAAATCTTCCTACAAGATCATGCATAGAATATTTTTAATGGAGTTGAAAAAAATTTCTTGATTTTTGCATTTGATCATGTGAAAGATAAACACAAGAAAATTAATTGTCCTTGTGTGGACTGTTGCAATAGATATCGACTAATTAGAGAAGAGGACCACATCCATTTTATTACGTAGATGAATTATGCCGACTTATAACTTTTTAGTATTTGCACGGAGAGGAAGATAGTGATGGTGAATACAGCGATAAGTTGGTTAATGAGGAAGAAGTACATGAGGTGAATATGAAAAAAATTCATGATATGGTTGATATGATTGCAGATATCTATCCACACGTAGTAGATGAAAAGAGAACACAATCCTAATAACCCTCAAGAGCCAAATTAAGATGCAAAAAATTTTCAAATTATTAAATGATGCAAAACAATCTTTATTTCCTGGTTGTGACAAGTATTCTATATTGTCTTTTATGGTGAAATTAATGCATATCAAGTGTATGAATGCTTGGAGTAATAATTCATTTAACATATTGCTAGCAATGTTGAAGGATGCATTTCCTATGTGTAAAACAATGCAAAATTCAAACGATGAAACAAAGAAATTGGTTAGTGATTTTGGTTTGCATTATGAAAAAATTGATCCATGTCAAAATGACTGTATTATCTACTACAAAGAGCATTTGAATACAACTCAATGTCCGGTTTGTATCCTTTCAAGATGGAAATCAAATGAAAGTAGTGATAGAAAAGAAAAGAAAAAAATTGCCAATAAAGTCCTAAGATACTTTCCTATTACACCAAGATTACAAAGACTTTTATGTCTCAAAAAATAGCTAAAGATATGAGGTGGCATAGTGAGAAACGCATCAATGATGGTGTCCTACGTTATCCAGCAGATGCAGAGTCTTGGAGAAATTTTGATAATATTTATAATCAATTTGCTTGTGATTCTCGAAATGTAAGGCTTGGTTTAGGTACTGATGGGTTCAATCCTTTTGGAAATATGAGCATTGCATAGAGCATTTGGCAAGTTATTTTTGTTTCCTTATAATCTTTCCATCATGGATGTGGATGAAAGAGACATATTCATTTGTAACCTTCATCGATTCTAGGACCCTAAAGGCCCTAGAAATGACATTAATGTATACATGAGGCCATTGATTGATGAATTGAAAAATCTTTGGTAATCTAAGGTGGATACTTATGACGCTTCAAGGAAAGAGAATTTTCAAATGAGGTCAGAACTAATGTGGACTATAAATGACTTTCCCGCATATAGCTATGTTTCTGGTTGGAGTACTCAAGGAAAGCTCGCTTGTCCTTGCTGTAATAATAAGACATACCATTATCATTTGCGGAATGGGGCCAAAACTTGTTACATGGGTCATCGTCGATTTCTACAACTAAATCATAAATGGAGTGAACAAGCAACACAATTTGATGGTACAAAAGAAAGAAGACCAAAACAGCTAAGTGGTGATGATGTTCTTAACCAACCTCGTCATTTGAAGCAAATGGAGTTTGGGAAAGCCGGCAAAAAGCAAGTATCTTTTTCAGTTTACCCTATTATCATAATCAAAAGTTGCATCATAGTTGGATGTGATGCATATTGAAAAAAATGTCTTCGACAATATTATTAGAACACTGATTAATATTGAGGATAAAATAAAAGATTCATTGAAGGCTCGTCTAGATTTACAGGAGATTGGCATTCGACAACCACTCCATCCGAAAGAAGTTAATGGAATGATAGTGCTACTTGTTGCTTGCTATATATTGTTGACAATGCCTCTTGCATATGTCCCGCAAGTGCACCGGTTTAACGAGTAATAAAATCCCAGGTGAGTGGGTATCCTATCCACAGGGAGTAGGGAGTAAAAATACTTAAATTGTTTCGTAACCAATTGAAGATGAATGATGATTGTATTGACAAGATGTAATGTAAACAAGAATAAAATAAACAAGAGAGAGAAGAACACAAGTAAGTGAGAGATAAGGCAATCGATATAAATGGGATACTCGGATATTGATCCACCTAAGACAATTGTTTCAAGTGCAAAACTGACTATGAAGCCTCCCAACTAATGCATTAATCATTCGTGGAAATCCTTCAATACATGGTCCCAAAATCTAAGGTCAACCGTGAATAACCCTATACCATGTCCTGGAGGAGAAATCGAACAATCTCAACACCTATCACTCGGATAGAATCGCATGAATTCCAAGTGATAAACCTACTTCCTAGAAATTGACCTAACCCTTTGGTCCAAGTGAGAGGTCCTACTCACCATTAAGACATAAGTGCTAAAATCACTTCAACGCTTCACTCTATTGACTCTGTAATTAAGCCCCAGCGGAAGGTCATCTCTTAGCCCATTCACTCTACTATGAACAAAAAGAACTCAATGAAATGGAGGTAGGATAAATCACACCTTAGGGGAAAGGGGACGCTCCGCTACCTTTAGACTCACCCTCTCAACCCTCTCCAATCTAGCTTTGTCTAATGACAAGATCCCCTTACATATATCCCGCAAGTGCACGGGTTTGTCAAAGTAATAATCCCGGGTGAGCCAGTATCGAATCCACAGGGAATAGGGAATAAAAATACGTAATTCGATTCTTAGCTATGTGAAAGATCAATGATGATAAGTCTGACAATGATTCAATTCTCAACAATAAAAAGAACAAGTAGGAGAGCAAAAGTAAAGAAAGGGGGTAAGGCAATCGATAAAGATGGGGTACTCGGATAATGCTCCGCCTAGGATAATTGTTTCAAGTGCAAGAACCCTCTATTATGCTTCCTAATCAATGCAATGGTGAGTCGTGGAAATCCTTAATTACATAGTCCCAAATCTAAGGTCAACTATGGCTAACTCTATACATGTCCCGGAGGAGAAATCGAACAATCTCAATATCTCGCACTCGCATAGAGTTGCAATGAGCTCTAGGGATTCCAAGTGAAAAATCTTTTCCTAATTATAGACCTAACCCTTTGGTCAAGGTGGAAGGTCCCTAACCACAATTGACCCCCAGATACTAAGATCACCTCAACGCTTTACTCCATTTCACGCGCAACTAAGCCCCAGCGGAAGTTCATCCCTTAGACCATTCACTCTATTATGGCCGCAAAGACCTTGAGGAACGGAGGTACAATCTATCACGTCGGATGGGGAAAGGGGGCGCTCCTGTACCTCTTGACTCACCCTCTCAACCATCTCCAACCTAGCTGTTTCTAATGCTCGTGGTGTGTCACTCACTCACAAAGTTACCAATGAGAACTCTCAACCCTAGTGGCACTCTAGGGGAAATGTTCATGCAATCAAGCATTCAAGGTTGGAACTCACAATAAACATCAATTAATTGAAAGCATAATAAAGAGATTCAATCAAACAAATACATCCTAGGGTTCACAATACCCAAGTACCCACTAGGGGTTTAGCTATCCATGGAGCTAAGTACAAACAAAGAAATAGAATGTAAAAGCAATGAATCCATAAAGAAATCCCCTCGATAGTCATGTCGATGGTCTTATGGAAAGTCCTCTACTCGTCGTCCAAGGATTCCCCCGTCCGATATAGGATATGCCTTGATGGAAACTCCCCTACCAACCTTCTTCCTAAAGAATGACGATGTCAGAGCCGTAGAACCTCTCCAAAACAGTGTCCAGTACCCTTCAAAACCCTAGCCGAAGCCCTCTCTCAAGTTGGGGAAAAGATGGAGAAAAAAAATACTAAAATCGGCGCTGATTCGGCTTTAAATAGGGCTGGACTTGGGCAACTAGATGGGCGTGGATGCTTCACGCGCCAGTGCGGAATTTTCACACGGGCGTGGATAATTTTCACACGCCCGTGTGGATTCTCTAAACTCCTGTTTTCTCGGCCGGCTGTGAATAATGCTACTGCAGTACTTGCTACCGTGTTGCTATAGTGCTCTGCTACAGTCTCTGGCCTGAATAGCTTCCCGAATCCATACTTTCATCGGAGTAACCCAAACGGGCACACGTTCACGTCGTGAATGACTTGCTTCTATAATGATAGGCAAGTTGGTGGAGCTCATGTTCTATGTGCATAAGTCGGAATGCTCGAGTGTGACTGCCTTTGTGCCCCGCTCAAATGGATGTGCCAAACTCGAATATGAGGAGGTTGGCACACACTCTAGCATTTTCACATCGACCCTATGTCTTCGCGTTTGAACCTTAGCAACATTTCCTCCAAAATCAGTGTATTGTAATCCACATTGGCTTCTTTCCTTCATAAACGGCCTCACAACCCTACCTGCAAAAAAGTAACATAAAAAACACACATATTAGTGTAAAACCCCGAGAAAAGTAATGCTCAACATAAGGAATGAACGCTTCGCATTCATATCGCACAAGCACTTATCAAACTCCCCCACACTTAAGCTTTTGCTTGTCCTCAAGCAAAAATTAAACATTCTGTGCACAAATGAAGAACATATTTAAATTGCTTGGCCTTAGGTTCACCGAAGTATACAAAGAGAGCATTCTACAAGTAAGGGAAATTTCAACATTAAATACAAAAAATCAAAGCTCTAGCTAAAAACTTGAATCAAAAAAGAAAACAAACCCGAAATCGTGTACGTGTGTGAACTCACTCAAAACAACCCAAGGTATACTCCTCAAAGTTCTAAGCACAAGGGACTTATTTATCTACAAAAATGAGAGCAATTTCAAAGATGGTAGTAGCTTCACACATCCTCTAAGGTAGCCCTTTCCAAAGCGGCCGCTATGGTGGCTTTCACACTTTCAAGTGGTAGCTCTTTCTACCGGAGTGGTAGCTTTCACTCATCCCTATGAGATAGCTCTTTTCTCTCATTAGGGCATAGCTAGTATCCGATTTATGAGAGTAGCTTCATACTTCATAGGTGGTAGCTCTTTTCCACCCAACAGTGCACAAATAAACAATAAAAACTATTTTTGTTCTTTCTTTTTGATTTTCCATTTTTCAAAAATTTAACATAAAACTTGAGTTTCCAAAAAGAGTTTAAAGAGTGAGTAGTGCACTAAGTGTAAATCGGGCAAAAAAATTCCTAGAAATTCAAGCAAGAACTAGAGCATGAAAACATTCAATGTTAGAAAATTTCCTAAACTCAAGAATTCAATCATTGCAACTAAGGTGAACCACCATTGGCTATGTGAGCATATATAAATCAAGAACAATATAAAAGAATGTCTGCACTATGAAACTCCCCCGCCCCACACTTAAGTTGTACATTGTCCCCAATGTACACATACAAGCTCACTCAAAATATATATATCATTCAAAAGCAAATGTTGGAGAAGCAATCAAAACAATACTCCCCTGACTCCTAGTGTTGCGTTTGATGATGGTAATTCCATGGGGGTAGTGTTCCGACGGGTTGTGAAGCTCACATGGCTAAGTGCCTAAGCACCTTGGCCGTGCCCATGACTAAGTCTCAATTCCCAAGAAGACAAGACCATCTGCACGCATATACGAGGGGGTTCAGTGAAGCTCAATAAAAACAAAATATCTCGAGTATATATAAAAGATAGACAATGAATACAACTCGAGATGCAAAATGAAAATATACTCACGGGAGGTGGTTCCTCTGCCACTGGAGGTGCCTCAGTCTTCATCGGGGTTGGTTGAGGCTCGGGAGCGGGCTGAGATGCCCCGACTTCATCACCCTCATCCTCGGCTATCTCTGGAGCTGGTAGCACTAAAGCAAAAATCCCTGTCCGAACCATGCGGACCATGCCCATCAACCTCATTGTCTCTAGGCTCAGGGGAGCATGTATACTCGTCTTCTTGGCCCCGTGAATCAAATCCAAGAGACCCATGCATAACACTAATCTCGTAATGTAGGGGCCCGAGAAGATCGCTCCTAGTCTAGCATAGTGCCCCTGATGTCTGATGTACTCTGCCATGATGTGCCCTAAGTGAATCGCTACGCGCTGCGCCATCGAGTACAGATACAGTAATTCCTGTCGGCTCAGAACACCAGTGCTGTCACCACGGTCATTCACCGACCTACTCATGATGACATGTAAATACCTGTATGCAGGTCGGGAAAGGCACGTGGCCTTGGACACCCCTGGCTTGTACTGACCTTGACAACATAACACTCTGTAAGCTCTCTGCGGGATCAAGGTTCTAGGATAATCAGTCAGTAACTGAGCGTACTCCTCCGTATATCTGAATACCTCCTCATACAAGCCAAGTCGTACTGAAAACTGAGTGACACTCAAGGTATGGTGGTGTCCAAATACTCTGAACTGAATGGTGTCCAAACTGTCAAAGCTTGCGTAAGATCTGTCAAATTCTCATGATGATAGTACCTCCAGTGCAAACTCTCGGATGGTTGGCTCTCTAATCGTCAATAACTGCTGCAAACCACTTGTTGAAATGAGATCCTCTACCTCATCAATGAATTCATCTCCCTGTTGTAAATCTCACAGTATGGTCATGTCCAGGAATTGAGTCTGTCCGAACCGGAGTCTCGACAAGCGCTAATAGCGAACCTGATGCTCTGGAATCACAAACCTCATTCCCTCAGGCTCAGGGGATGACTCACGTGGCCTCTTATCAGCTTGCTTCATCGATCGAGGAGCCATAATCTGCAAAACTTGAAACAAAATTGATCAAACATGTTAATAAAATAATGCTGTAGAAATCCACATGGTCGTGTGGAATTTCCGCACGCCTGTGTGGAACAACGGGGCGTGAAAACCGCACGGCCGCATTTCAAAAATCCAAAAATACAACATAAAAATTCTTCTAGCTTCATTCTAAACATAAATCATCTTTCCAATTGAAGAAACGAAGCATTATTATCCAGATTAATCGATGGAAACCATGAATTGGCAAAGAAGATGATAAATAGGGCTTACCGACGAGATGGAATGAGAAAATGAGGAACCGGCCGGAAAACCATGCAAAAATCCTACCAAATTGGTGCTATGGAGTCAGAGACTGATGTGAGAATATTTCCAAACGAATAGAGGAAGTGAAGAGGGTGAGAAACTAATCTTCTTTAAAAAGAACTCGCGATCCTTGATGTTTTGTGCATCCACACGGGCGTGCGGTAATTACGCACGCCTATGCGCTTCATTACAAGAGAGCCACAGGGGCGTACGCACGCCCCTGTGCGCTCTCAGGAAAATACTCCTTCGACTGGTCTCGTACGGGCATGTGGAAAATACCCACGACCGTGCGTCCGACCCACAGGGGCAGTTGCACGCCCTTGTGGCTTCTCTGGACATCTAAAAAAAATACCAAGTGTTATACACGCCCGTGCGGAAATTACCCACGGGCATGGATATTCACATGCCCCACTCACAGGGGCAGCCACACGCCCCTGTGTTTTTTTGGGATGGAGAGAACTCCTCTGCAGAATTTCGCACGGACGTGCGGAAATTACCCATGCCGGTGTGTGGTTCACAAGGTCGCCCACAGGGACTAGTCCACGCCCCTACGTGCTCTCGGGATAATCCGCCCAACTCTGCAGGAATTCACATGCCCGTGCAGAAATTACCCACGGGCGTGTGACAGTCGCATGGTCGTTCAAAGGGGCAGTCGCACGCCCTTGTGCCTTCTCTGGATGAGCTCGCAGTGCAATTCCACCGGCTGCGTAAATTCCACACGCCCGTGTGTTTTCTCTGGATGACTTAGAAAAATCTGTAGGCTCTGCAGAAGATTTCTGAACATGTTTACACACTCAAAGGCTGCTCTATTATGCAAATTTTACCAGTAAAAAACATGAAATAGAGCTCAAACGACCAAACTTTGCCAATCCCACAGGAAACACACAATGACTTTAAAAACCCACAATAAAAACGCAGCACAAGCATCATAAAAGTCAAGACACCAACACTTAACAATTTATTCATACAAACAACCTAACTAAAAGATATGAAAACAGTAAACACTTGGGTTGCCTCCCAAGAAGCGCTTGTTTAACGTCACTTAGCTTGACGTACCTTGTCTTACCTCATGGGGGTTCATGAATGAAAGTTGCCATCTTACCCATGGCTTGAAAGCATGATGTGCAAAGTCTCTTGAGAGTAGAGGGTATATTATCGGGCTTCGGACCACCTAACAACGATACGTCCAACTTCTTCGGCTCACGTACGTCTCCAACAGCCTTGGAGTGTTTCCGGTGGCATCTCCTAGCCCTCTTCATTTTCCGGAGCACTTTATTCAAGATCCCTGGTGTAGATGGTACTTCTTCTATCGAACCAAGCATCATTACTTCTTCATAATCCTCCTCTTGGTCGAACAAACCTTCATACGGATCTGGATTGAACATTTCTTGCATGTATTCATCAATAATCTCATCAGTAGTGTCTAAAAAGTATAATGTATCATTGAACTCAAGAGAATTCCGCATGGCTTCAGCAAGGCGGTATGTGAGCTTGTCATCTCCAACTCTCAATGTGAGCTCTCCACCGTCCATGTCAATCAATGCTTTGGAAATCCGAAAGAATGGTCTCCCAAGTATCAAGGGTACATCCGCATCCTCATCGACATCTACCACTACAAAGTCAACCGAAAAAATATACTTGTCCACCTTGACAAGCACGTCTTCAATGATGTCTCACGGATGTCGCACTGTTCGGTCCGCTAGTTGCAAAGTCATCCGAGTAGGCCTCAGCTCACCCAAGCCTAGCTTTTGAAAGAAGGTGTATTGCATGACGTTGATACTGGCCCCTGAGTCCGCCAATGCCATTTCCTCACCAAGATTGCCAATATTACATGGAATGATGAAGCTTCCCGGGTCTTTCTTCTTGTTTGGCATGTTCTTTTGCAATACCGCCGAGCATGAAGCATCTAAAATCACTGAAGCACTCTCCTCCAACTTCCTTTTGTTAGTCAACAAGTCTTTCAAGAACTTCGCATACTTAGGCATTTGGGCCAATGCCTCAACAAAAAGAATACTAATGTGGAGTTGCTTGAACAAACTTAGGAACTTCTTGTATTGTTCTTCCCCTTGGTCATTTTTAAATCTAGAGGGATAAGGGATTCTTGGCTTAAAAAGTGGGGGTGCCACCTCTTTCTCTTTGCTTGTTCCCTCTTCTACCTCTAAAACCTCGGGGGCGTGCTCTTTTGACTTCTCACTTGGAAGCCTACCTTCAACCTCACGACCACTTCTCAAAGTGATCGCCTTCACGTGCTCTCTAGGATTGGTCTCTGTATTGCTCAGCAAGCTTCCATGTAGCCTTTCAGAGAGAGACTTCGCAATTTGCCCCACTTGATTTAAAAGGTTATGCAAAGAGATGGTGTGGTTGCGAAGTGTGGCCTCAACTGATTCAAACCTAGTATTAGCAGATTGCATAAATCTAGCCAAGTACTTCTCTAGGTTAGTCATTCGGGTTTCCAAACCTGAGACTCTGTTTTCCACCTGAGGTGCTTGTTGTTGTTGTTGGAAACCCGGTGGCCCCATGGCCTTTTGTGGACCGTGATTACTCCATGAGAAATTGGGATGATTCTTCCAACCCGGATTGTAGGTAATGCTATATAGTTTTCCTTGAGGTCTCATGCCATTACCTACAAAATCAACATTCTCCACCGAAGAAACATCGGCAATAGAGATCGGGCAATCGGAGGGAGCATGTCCTCTACCACACCTGGTGCAATTAGTCATGGCCGCCACTCTATTTGAAGTTAGAAGATCTAACTTCTTACTCAAATTTTCCACTTGGGCCACCAATGAAGTTACCGCATCTATCTCATCGAGACCGCCCACCTTTTTCTTCTCCCTAGCATTCCATTGGTAGCTATTTAACCCCATTTCTTTAATCAACTGGCGGGCCTCATCGGGGGTCTTGCTACCTAAGGTACCTCCTGCTGTCGCATATAAGAGTTGTCTTGTACTCGGGTTCAAACCATTGTAAAAGTTTGAACAATCATCCACTCCGGGAATCCGTGTTGCGGGCACTTCCTCAGGAGCTCCTTGAACCTTTCCCATGTCTCGAATAGAGACTCCAATTCCAACTGAACAAAAGATGAGATCTTGTTCCTAAGCTTTGCTGATTTTCTGGGAGGGAAATAACGGGCTAGAAAAGCTTGCACCATCTCCTCCCACGTGGTAATTGACGCTCTAGGTAATAAGTGTAGCCACTGCTTCGCTCTCCCCTTTAGGGAAAATGGGAAGGCTTGAGAAAATGGCATCATCCGTCACCCCATTTATATTCAGCATATCACACACCTCGAGAAAGCTCTCTATGTGACTATTTGGATCCTCATCAGCCAAACCATTGAATTGTGCGAACTGCTGTAACATGTGGATGAATGTCGGCTTCAACTCAAAGTTCTGAGCTGTAATCGGGGGACGCACAATGCTCGACTGTGTCCCCAACACTGAAGGTCTGGCATAATCGAATAATGTTCGTTGTTGCTCATTCTGTTCTGCCATGTTTTCAAATCTTTCCACTTCCAAATCAGTTAAATTAGATTGTTCTTATACAGGCTCTTTCCCTTTTCTTCTAAGTGTACGTTTAAGCTCGGGATCCTCTTCAATCAATATTGAGGAATTCCCTCGGGTCATAACCTGGAGCTGCACCCAAAAAGAAAGAAAACGAAATCAGAACAATGATAGAATAAGAAGATATGAAATAGAATGTATGATGAAATAGCTAAGAAAACAAAGTGCAAAGTATCTCTAAACGCCAACTCCCAGGCAATGACACCAAAAACTTGACAAGGTCCCCTTGCGTATATCCCGCAAGTGCACGGGTTTGTCGAAGTAATAATCCCTGGTGAGCTGGTATCGAATCCACAGGGAATAGGGAATAAAAATACTTAATTCGATTCTTAGCTATGTGAAAGATTAATGACGATAAGTCTGACAATGATTCAATTCTCAACAATAAAAACAACAAGTAAGAGAGCAAAAGTAAAGAAAGGGGGTAAGGCAATCGATAAAGATGGGGTACTCGGATAATGCTCCACCTAAGATAATTGTTTCAAGTGTAAGAACCCTCTATTATGCTTCCTTATCAATGCAATGGTGAGTCATGGAAATCGTTAATTACATAGTCCCAAATCTAAGGTCAACTTTGCCTAACTCTATACATGTCCCGGAGGAGAAATCGAACAATCTCAACACCTCGCACTTGCATAGAGTTGCAATGAGCTCTAGGGATTCCAAGTGAAAAATCTCTTCCTAATTATAGACCTAACCCTTTGGTCAAGGTGGCAGGTCCCTAACCACAATTAACGCCTAGATACTAAGATCGCCTCAATGCTTCACTCCGTTGCACGCGCAACTAAGCCCCAGCGAAAGTTCATTCCTTAGACCATTCACTTTATTATGGTCGCAAAGAACTCGAGGAACGGAGGTACAATCTATCACGTCGGATGGGGAAAGGGGACACTCCTGTACCTCTCGACTCACCCTCTCAACCCTCTCCAACCTAGCTGTTTCTAACGCTCGTGGTGTGTCACTCACTCACAAGGTTTCCAACGAGAACTCTCAACCCTAGTGTCACTCTAAGGGAAATGTTCATATAATCAAGCATTCAAGGTTGGAACTCACAATAAACATCAATTAATTGAAAGGATAATAAAGAGATTTAATGAAACAAATACATCATAGGGTTCACAATACCCAAGTACCCACTAGGGGTTTCGCTCTCCATGGAGCTAAGTACAATCAAAGAAATAGAATTTAAAAGCAATGAATCCATAAAGAAACCACCTCGATAGTCGTGTCAATGGTCTTGTGGAAAGTCCTCTACTCGTTATCCAAGGATTCTCTCGTCCAGTATAGGATACGCCTCGACGGAAGCTCCCCTAATAACCTTCTTCCTAAGGAATGATGATGTCCGAGCCCTAGAACCTCTCTAAAACCTTGGCCAATACCCCTCAAAACCCTAGCTGAATCTCCTCCTCCCAATTTGGGGAAAAGATGGAGAAAAGAATACTAAAATCAGGGCTGATTCGGCTTTAAATAGGGCTAGACTCGGGCAACTACACGGGCGTGGATGCTTAACATGCCCGTGCGGAATTTCCACACCGGCGTGGATAATTTCCACACGCCCATGTTGATTCTCTGAACTCCTGTTTTCTTGGCCGGCTGTGAAGAATGCTGCTGCAGTACTTGCTACCATTTTACTACAGTGCTCTACTACAGTATCCGCCCTGAATAGCTTCCCGAATCTATACTTTCATCGGAGTAACGCAAACGAGCACACGTTCACGTCGTGGATCACTTGCTTCTTCAATGATAGGCAAGTTGGTGGAGCTCTTGTTCTATGTGCATAAGTCGGAATGCTCGAGTGTGACTGCCTTTGTGCCCCTCCAAATGGATGTGCCAAACTCGAATCCGAGGAGGTTGGCACATACTCTAGCATTTCACATTGACCAATGTCTTCGCGTTTGAACCTTAGCAAGATTTCCTCCAAAATCGGTGCATTGTAATCCACATTGGCTTCTTTCCTTCATAAATGGCCTCACAACCCTACCTGCATAAAAGTAACATAGAAAACACACATATTAGTGTAAAAACCCGAGAAAATTAATGCTCAACATAAGGAATGAACGCTTCGCATTCATATCGCACAAGCACTTATCATCTAACTCTCGTAGTGTGTCACTCACTCACAAGGGTTACCAAGGTGAACGCTCAACCCTAGTGTCCCTCTAAGGGAGAATTCAGTCAATCAGGCATTCAAGATTGGAAGTCAAATAAAACATCAATTAATGAAAGCATAATAGAAGGTTTACTAAAACAAATACATCCTAGGGTTCACAAATCCAAGTACCCACTAAGCGGTTTAGCTATCCATGGAGCTAGTTACAATCAACAATGAAATCGAATGTAAAAATAAGTAATCCATCGAAAACCCCCTTGATAGTCGTGACGATGGTCTTGTGAAAAAGCCTCATCTCCTCCAAAGGTCCTTTGTCCGGCCTAGGACACACCTCGCCGGATCAGTGTCGAGGGAAGCTCTTCCAATAACCTTTTTCCAAGTGGAGCGTGATGTCGAAGCCAAAAACCTCTCCAAAAACCCTACCAATACCTCTCGAAACCCTAGCTGCAGTCTCCACTCAAGTTTTGAAAAGAATGGAGAAAAGAATTACTCAAATTAGGGCTGAATTGCGGCTTAAATAGGGTTTGAATCGGGTATCCACATTGCCTTGTGGATCTACCACATGGGCTTGTGGAATTTCTGCACGGACGTGGATAATTTCGACACGACCCATGTGGATTCTCTGGAACTCTCCTTTTCAGTCGGGTGTGAACAGTACCTAGTACAACAATTTGCTACAGTATATCCTACAGTAACCTTCTACAGTAACACCTGAAACACTCCCAAATCCATGTTTTCATCGAGGTAACAACAATGGCCACACGTTTACGTCATAGATCGCTTTGCTTTTTTCAATAACCGGCCTCATTGGTGAAGATCTTTCTATCAATGCACAAGACGGGATACTCGATTGTAGTTTGCCTTTCGTGCCCTTCAAACTATTGTGTTAGATTGAATACACGAGATTGGGACACATTCTCGCATCTTGAACCCGACTTATGTCTTAGCATTTGACCCATCGAGATTTCCTCCAAATAGTGCGTTCATGATGTACATTGGCTTCTTTTCTTTAACATTCGACTTCACAACCCTATATACATGAAAGTAACACAAATGCACAAATATTATCGCTAATACCTGATAAAAGTAATGCTCATCATAAGGAAAAAACACTTCGTATTCTTATCACACAAGCACTAATCAAACTCTCCCACACTTATGCTTTTGCTTATCCTCAAGCAAAAATTAAAACATTGAAGATTACACGAAGGATGTATTGGAAGTACTTGGCCTTAGGTTCACAATAGCATACAAAGGGAGCATTCTGCAAGTAAGGGAAATTTCAACATTAAATTCAAAAAATCAATGCTCTAGCTAAAAACTTGAATAAAAAAGGACAACAAGCCCGAAGTTGTGTAAGTGTGTTTGCAAGCTCACTCAAGTCAACCCAAAGTATACTCCTCAAAGTTCTAAGCATGAAGGGCTTATTTATATACACAAAGTAACACAAATTGAAAAAAAATGGTAGTAGCTCACACATCCTCTAAGGTAGCCCTTTCCAAAGTTGCCGCTTACGTGGCTGTCACACTTTCGAGGTGGTAGCTCTTTCTACCGGGGTGGTAGCTTTCACTCATCTTATGAGATAGCTCTTTCTCTCATTAGGGCATAACTAGTGTATGACATATGAGAGTAGCTTCATACTTTACAGGTGGTAGCTCTGTCCACCCAACAAGCACAAGTAAACAATAAACTATTTTGTTCTTCCTTTTTCCTTTTTCCATTTTTTTTCTTTTTTTTCAATTAACAAAATGAAATAACTATATCTAGCCCCTTCAACAATGAACAGTAGTGAAATAAGTGCCAATCAGTCAAAAATTTCTAAAAATTGAAGCAATAACTAGAGCATGAGAACATTCAATGTTATAAAGTCTCCTAAACTCAAGAATATAATCATTGTAATTAAGGTGAACCACCATTGGCTATGTGAGCATGTATGTCAATCAAAACTAATATAAAAGATATGTGCACTATGAAACTCCCCCCATCCACCCCCCAAACACTTGAGTTGTACATTGTCCCCAATGTAAACATGCAAGTCCATTCATAATGTATATCAATCAAGAATATATGTGGGAGAAGCAATCAAAACAATACTCCCCTGACTCCTAGTGTTGCATTTGATGGAGCAAAATCCTTGGGAGTGATGTTCAGACGGGTTGTGAAACACACACGACCAAGTCCAAAAGCACTTCAGTCGTGTCCACGACTAGTTCTTAATTCGCATACTAAAAAGATCATCTACATGCATACACGAGGGGGCTCTGTAAAGCTCAATAAACAAAAAACAACTTGAGTATATAAAAGATAGAGAAATGAATACAACTCAGAACCACAAAATGAAAAATAAACTTAGAAGGAAAGTCCTTTCTGAGTATCCAAGTCCAAAATGAAATGAAGAAGTAAATAAAGATGATGAAAAATAAAGTCAAGTGTCGGTGTCATCAGCTGTCGGCTCTATTGTTGCTGCAGGATAATGGAATGGTACCGGTGGATCAGGTAATGGTGAGGCCAGAGGAGTTGGGGGAGTTCATGGTCATAGAACAAATGATGAGGCAACGTCTTGCTCAAGAATCTACTGTAGTGTGTCAAAACATGCCATGAACTATGTGTACTGCGCAGCACGTGTAGCTCAGACCTCCGCAATCTTTGTCCGTAACAACTCCCACCGCTCTCTTGAGCCACTCAAATCGATCATAGGCTCGAGATGATGAAAACATGCATACTAGGGGTGGCTCCTCTGGTACAGGGGCTGCCTCAGTCTCCATCAGTGTCGGTTGAGGCTCGGGAGCAGGCTGAGAAGCCTCGGTGTTATCACCCTCACCCTTGGCTATCTTTAGAGTTGGTGTAACCAATTCATAAACTCCAGACCGGACTCTGCGAATCATCCCCATCAGTCACAACGTCTCTATGCCCAAAGAAGCAGGTATGCTCGCCTTCTAGGTTCCTCGAATCACCTCCAGGAGACCCATGCCGATGACTAGTCTCCTAATATACGGGCCTGAAAAAATAACTCCTGCTCTAACATACTAGCTCTAGTGGCGCATGTACTCAGCTAGAATGTGCCCCAGATGAATTGGCTCTCTTTGCACCATGGATGCAGGGTATAATAGCTCACATGCCTCTCGGTACCCACGTGCTATCACCATGCCCGTTCACCAATCTGCTAAGAACAGTATGGATAAATCTGTATAATGGTTAAGAAACACAAGTAGCCTTTGAAACACCTGACTTATACTTCCCCTCCCCACAAAGTGTTCTATATGCTTTCTAGGGCGTCAGACTACTGGGGTAATCCGTGGGTAATCTATCATACTTCTCTGTATCTGTATAAACCTCATCATACAAGCCCAGATAAACAGAAAACTATGTAACACTCATACTGTAATGATGGCCGAGTGGTCTGAACTTTATAACATTGACATTGTCGAATCTCGAGTACGATCGGTCAAACTTAAGGGATGAAAGTACCTCCAAAGTGAGCTGATGAATAATTGTCTCTCGGATAGACAAAAGACACAAACAACATCCCCTCAATCTCATTAGCCATATCCTCTCCTGATTGAACTTCCCTGAGAATGCTCATGTCTGGAAATCGGGTCTGACCAATTCTGAGCTTCGACAGTCACTCGAAATGAGCCTGATGCTTGGGAATAGCGAAGTCCATATAACATGACTCAGGGGAATGCTCCCGCGTATGCTTGTTCGTTTGCTTCTTGCAATGGGGAGCCATTCTTGCAAGATTTAAAAAGAAATTCGATCAAGAATGCTCACATGTTAATGCAACCAAAATCCACATGGTCGTGGGAAAATTCCACATACACATGTGGATCCACGGGGAGTGAAAAATGCATAGCCTCATGCTAAAAACTCACAAATACATTATTAAAACTATTGAAACTTTTTCCTAAGCACGCATTCCCCTTCTAATTGTAGAAACAAAGCAAAATCTACCAGCTCTAATAAGTAAAATCAAGTATTGTCGAAGAGAAAGAAAGAAGAAGGGTTTACCGATGAGATGAAATCGAGACACTTGAAACCGGTGAGGATCTCAAATAATCTACTCAAAATCAACAATAGGAGGTCAGAAGAGGAAGTATGTGTTTTCTAGGAAGTTGAAAGTGGGAAAGCATAGAAACTCGATTAAATTTTAAAGAAACCTCTCAAAGTGTTTCACACGCCCGTGCAGAAATTATGCATGGCCGTAGATTCTTACTAGGCAGTTCATAAGGGCAGATGCACATCCCTGTGTCTTCTTGGGATGGAGGAGAAATTCTCTACAAAGATCCACAAGGGCGTACAGATGTTACTCACGTCCATGTGTTTATGGGAGAGTCATCCGCAGGAGAGAGTCTACGCCCCTGTGTTTTCTCGGGATAAATTTGTAAGTCTCTGCAGGAAAAAGCGCGGCCGTGCAGAAATTACCGACGGCGTGTGGACCGTCACAAGGTCGTTCACAGGGACAAGTACATACCCCTCTGCCCTCTCTGGATGAGCCTTGAACAAAAACGCACAGCCATGCAGAAATTCCACATGGGTGTTTGTTTTTCTCTGGACACTTTGAAAAAAGTGCAGGCTCTGCAGAAAACTCCTGAATATATAAATAAACTCAAAGCCTGCCTTACAAACCGACTTTACTAGAGAAAATACTGAAAATAATCTCAAACGACCAAAATTCTCCGCCAAAACACAATAAAGCATAAGTTGACACCAAAATCCACAATAAAAACACAACAAAAGCATATAGAAATCAAGATAGCGACACTCAGAGTCTTATTCATACAAATTCTAAACTAACAACTAAGAAAACAGTAAACGCTTGGGTTACCTCTCAAAAAGCGCTTGTTTAACGTCACTAAGCTTGACGTACCTTGTCTTACCTCACTGGGGCTCATAGATGAAGATTTTGCTCTTACCCATGACTTGAAAGCACGATGAGCAAAGTCTCTTAAGGGTAGAGGTGAATTTATCAAGCTTCGTACCGCCTAGCAAAGGTTCATCCACTTTGTTCGGTTCTTGCGCATCTCCAACAGCCTTGGAGGGTTTCTTGGGGTGTCTCCTAGCCCTCTTCATCTTTCAGAGCACTTTCTTCATAATCCCAGGAGTAGATGGTACTTCTTCCTTTAGACCAAGCATTAACACTTCTTTATTCTCCATCTCTTTGTCTAGCAACTCCCTCGTATGGGTCCGGATTGAACATTTCTAGCATATATTCCTCAATTATCTCATCATTACTATCAAGAAAGCAGAGAGTATCATCAAAGTCAAGAGAATGTTGCATGGCTTCAACCAGGTCGTATGTGAGCTTATCATCTCCAACCCTTAGTGTCAACTTCCCGCTGTCCATGTCGATCAATGCCTTGGAATTGCACAAGAATAGCCTTCCAAGTATCTAAGGAACATCCTCATCCTCATCGACGTCCAACACCACGAAATCTATAGGAAATATATACTTGCCAATTTTGACAAGCACATCTTCGATGATGCCCCTCGGATGTCTCACTGTTCAGTATGCTAATTGTAATGTCATCCGAGTATGCCAAGGCTCTCCCAAGCCTAGCTACGGAAGAAAAGAATATGACATGATGTTGATCATCGGCCCTAAGTCCGCCAATGTCATTTCTTCACCCAAGTTGCCAATGTTGCACGGAATGATGAAGCTTTTACGGTTCTTTCTTCTTGTTCAATATTTTTTCTTTTTGCAAGATCGCCGAACAAGATGCATCTAGAATCACGGAGGCACTCTCCTCCAATTTCCTTTTGTTGGTCAACAAATCATTCAAGAACTTGGCATCCCTCAGCATTTGGGGTAATGCCTCAACAAAGGAAATGTTTATATGTAGTTGCCTAAAAGAACACAGAAACTTCTTGTACTACTCATCCACTTGGTTGTTGTTCAATCTAGAGGAATAAGGGATTCTTGGCTTGTACGGTGGGGGTGCCACCTCCTTCTCCTTGGTTGCTCACTTCTCAACCTCTATGACCTCCGGTGCTTCAACATTGGTCTTCTCACTTGGAAGCCTATCTTCAACTTCACGACCACTTCTCAAAGTGATCACCTTCACATGCTCTCGTGGATTGGTCTCGGTGTTGCTTGGCAAGCTTCCTTGCGGTTTTTCTGATAAAGACTTCGCAATTTGCCCAACTTGATTTTCTAGATTGTGCAATGACGTTGTGTGGTTGTAAGAGTAGCCTCAACTAAAATGAACCGTGTATTCGATGATTGCACAAATCTAGTCAAGGTTTTCTCTAAGTCCGTCATTCGGGTTGCCATGCCGGACACTCTATTTTCCTTGTTTGGGGCTTGTTGTTGTTGGAAACCTGGTGGTTCCATGGCCTTTGATTGTCATTGGTTGCTCCACGAAAAGTTGGGATGATTCTTCCAACCCTGATTATAGGTGTTGCCATATGGATTATCTTTGTTCCTCATTGCATTACCCACAAAGTCGATTTTCTTCACCGAAGATACATCACCAATAGAGATCGGGAAATCGGAGGGAGCATGTGCTTCACCACACCTGGTGTAAGTAGTCACAGCCGCCACTCTATTTGATGTTAGAAGGTCTAACTTCTTACTCAATGATTCCACTTGGGCTGCCAAAGAAGTGACTGCATCTATTTCATGGAGCCCGGCCGCCTTTTTCCTTTACCGCGCATTCCACTGATAAATGTTTATGGCCATGTCTTCTACTAACTCTCGGGCTTCTTCCGGGGTTTTACTCCCCATTGTACCTCCCGCGGTGGCATTTAGCAATTTCCTTATACTCGGATTTAACCTATTATACAAAGTTTGAATGATCATCCATTCGGGAAATCCGTGTTGTGGGCACTCTCGCAAAAGGTCCTTGAAAGCGCTCCCATATCTCATTCGCGAAGGTTGGTCGACTTTTCCCGAAGGGAAGTATCTATCAAGAAAAGCTTTGACCATCACATTCCAAGTCGTGATGGATTCTTTTAGCAAGGAATGAAGCCACTGCTTGGCTCTTCCCTTGAGAGAAAATGGGAAAGCCCTCAATCTAATAGCATCATTCGATACACCGTTAATCTTTAGCATATCACAAACTTTCAAGAGGTTCTCTATGTGGTTGTTTAGATCCTCATCAGCCAAACCATTGAACTGCACTGACTACTAAATCATCTGGATAAATTCGGTTTCGACTCAAAGTTCGGATGTAATCGGGGATTTCATAATACTAGATTGTGTCCCCAGTACTGACGGTATGGCGTAATCAAATAATGTTCATTGTTGTTCATTCTGCTGAGCCATGTTGTCAGATCCGTCAACTTCAATTTCAGCTTGATTTGATGGTTCTTGCACAGGTTCTTTTCATTTTCTTTGGAGTGTACGTACAAGTTTGGGATCTCCTTCAATTAATATCGAAGTGTTCCCTCTGGTAATAACCTAGACCTGTACAAAAATAAGAACAACAAGTTAGAACGATGATAAAAAAAGAAGATGTGAAATAGAATAAATGAACAAATGGCTAAGATAACAAAGTGCAAAGTATCTCTAAACGCCTACTCCCCAGCAACGGGGCCAAAAACTTGACAACGCCCCTCGAGTATGTCCCGCAAGTGTATGGATTTGTCGAGTAATAAAATCCCAGGTGAGTGGGTATCATATCCACAAGGAGTAGGGAGTAAAAATACTTAAATTGTTTCTTAACCAAGTGAAGATGAATGATGATTGTGTTGACAAGGTGTAATGTAAACAAGAATAAAGAAACAAGAAAGAGAAGAACACAAGTAAGTAAGAGATAAGGCAATCGATGTAAATGGGGTACTTGGATATTGTTCCACCTAAGACAATCGTTTCAAGTGCAAAACTGAGTATTAAGTCTCCTAACTAATTTATTAATGATTCGTGGAAATCTTTCAATGCACGGTCCCAAATCTAAGGTCAACCGTGACTAACTCTATACCATGTCCCGGAGGAGAAATCGAACAATCTCAACATTTCTCACTCGGATAGAATCGCATGGATTCCAAGTGATAAACCCTATTCCTATAAATAGACCTAACCCTTTGGTCCAAGTGAGAGGTCCCTAGTCACAATTAAGCCATAGGTGCTAAAATCACTTAAACGCTTCACTCCGTTGCCTCTATAATTAAACCCCAGCGGAAAGTCATCCCTTAGCCCATTTGCTCTACTATAACCACAAAGAACTCAAGGAAATGGAGATAGGATAAATCACACAGGAGGGGAAAGGGGACGCTCCGATACCTCTCGACTGACCCTCTCAACCCTCTCCAATCTAGCTTTATCGAACTCTCGTAGACAACTCACTCACAAGGGTTACCAAGGTGAACGCTCAACCCAAGTGTCACTCTAAGGGAGGATTCAATCAATCAAGCATTCAAGATTGGAACTCAAATTAAACCATAATAAATGAAACTATAATAAAAGATTTAATGAAACAAATACATCCTAGGGTTCACAAATTCAAGTACCCACTAGGGGATTTAGCTCTCCATGGAGCTAGTTATAATCAACAATGAAATCGAATGTAAAAACAAGTAATCCATAGAAAACCCCATCGATAGTCATGATGATGGTCTTATGGAGAAGCCTCATCACCTCCAAAGGTCCCCTTGTCTGGCCTAGGGCACACCTCGCCAGATCGGTGCCGACGAAAGCTCTCTCAATAACCTACTTCCAAGTGGAGTGTGATGTTGAAGCTGAAAAACCTCTCCAAAAACCCTGCAAATACCTCTCAAAACCCTATGACATGACCGAATATGCATGTAAACCGCAAGTGCACGGGTGTCCAAATAGGTGAGTGGGTATCGTATCCACAAGAATAGTGAATAGAAACACAATGATTGCTATCTAACTATCATGAGAATAAATCGATGGTATGATAAATGAGTGATATAAAAAGAGATAAAAGAAATAAGAGAGTGAGAGGCACAATAATTGAGAGGAAAAAAGCAATTGATGTAAATGGGGCACTTGGATATTGTTCCGCCTAGGATTATTGCTTCAAGTGCAAAACCAACTATCATGCTTCCTAACTAATGCATTAATGAGTCATAGATTTCCTAAGATACATGGTCCCAAACCTAAGGTCAGCCATGCCAAACTCTATACATATCTTAGAGGAGAAATTGAACAATCTCTCAACCTCGTACTCATATAGAATCGCAATGAGTTCTAGGGATTCCAAGTGATAAACCCTATTCCTATGTGTAGACCTAACCCTTTGGTACACGTGAAAGGTCCCTAGTCACAATTAAGCCATAGGTGCTAAAATCACTTCAACACTTCACTCCGTTACATCTGCAACTAAGCCCCAGTGGAAGGTCATCCCTTAGCCCATTCACTCTACTATGACGGCAAAAAACTTGAGGAAATGGAGGTAGGATGAATCAAATCGAAGGGTAAAAGAGACGCTCTGCTACCTCTAGACTCACCATCTCAACCCTCTCCAATATAACTTTGTATAACCCTCATGGCATGTCACCCATCCACAAAGGTTACCAATATGGACTCTCAACCCTAGTGCCACTCTAAGGGAGAAATCATTCAACAAGCATTCAATATTGGAACTCAATTAAAACATCAATTATGGAAAATATAATAAAAGGTTTAAAGAAACAATAGCATCCTAGGGTTCACAAATCCAAGTACCTAGTAGGGGATTTAGCTCTCCATGGAGCTAGTTATAACCAATAATGAAATTGAATGTAAAAACAAGTAATCTATATAAAAATCCATTCGGTGATTGTGTCGATGGTCTTGTTGAGTGGCCTCGTCCTCTCCAAAGGTCCCCTTCTTAAGCCTAGGGCACACCTCGCCAAATCGGTGCCAACAAAAGCTCCCCTAATAACTTTCTTCCAAGTTGAGTGTGATGTCAAAGCCAGAGAACCACTCCAAAAGCCTTGCCAAAACACCTCTAAACCCTAGCCGCCGCCCTCTCTCAAGTTGGGGAAAAGATGGAGAAAAAATACTGAAATCGGGCTGAAATCGGCCTTAAATAGGGCTGGAATCTGGAATCCACACGCCCAAGT
Source organism: Dioscorea cayenensis subsp. rotundata (assembly GCF_009730915.1). Classification (NCBI taxonomy): domain Eukaryota; kingdom Viridiplantae; phylum Streptophyta; class Magnoliopsida; order Dioscoreales; family Dioscoreaceae; genus Dioscorea; species Dioscorea cayenensis. Next base: position 14,394,280 of record NC_052479.1, read on the forward strand.
GGGCTTCCTTGTGGATTTTTCAGATAGGTGTGTGAAATTTCTACACGCCCATATGGATTCTCTGTTTTCACCCTTCTTGGTGGCTGTAAGCGATGCACGATATAGTGTTTTTGCTACAATGTCCGACTACGATGCAGGGCCTAGAACACTCCCGAATCCATACTTTCATCGATGTAATGTAAATAGGCACACTTTTACGTTATAGATCGCCTTGCTTCTTCAATAACAGACATGTTGGTGGAGATCTGGCTATACATGCACAAGCCGGAATGCTTGAATGTGACTGCCCTTGCCCCCCCAAATTGTTGTGCTAACTTGAATACGAGGAGGTTGGCACACATTCCGCTATTTTTAACCTGACTTATGTCTTTGCGTTTGAACCTTCTCAAGATTTCCTCCAAATGGTGCATTTACTATCCACAATGGCTTCTTTCTCTATTACTCAGCCTCACAACCCTATCTGCATGAAAGTAACATAAATACACACATATTAGCACTAAAACCAGATAAAAGTAATGGTCATCATAAGGAAAGAACACTTCGTGTTCTTATCACACAAGCACTTATTAAACTCCCCCACACTTAAGCTTTTACTTGTCCTCAATCAAAAATTAAAACATTATGTGCATACATGATGGAAATATTGGAAGTTCTTGGGCTTAAGTTCAACAAAGCATACAAAGAGAGCATTCTATAAGTAAGGGAAATTTCAACACTAAATACGAAATATCATTGCTCTAGCTAAAAACTTGATTTAAAAAGGACAATAAAGCCAAAATCATGTAAGTGTGTGAACTCCCTCAAAACTACCCAAAGTATACTCCTCAAAGTTCTAAGTACAAGGGACTTATTTATCTACAAACAGTAACAAAATTTCAAAGATGGTAGTAGCTTCACACATCCTCTAAGGTAGCCATTTCCAAAGTGGCCGCTAAGGTGGCTTTCACACTTTCGAGGTGGTTGCTCTATCTACTGGAGTGGTAGCTTTCACTCATCCTATAAGATAGCTCTTTCTCTCATTTGGGCATAACTAGTATCCGACTTATGAGAGTAGCTTCATACTTCATAGGCGGTAGCTCTTTTCAGCCAACAAGCACAATAAAACTATTTGTTCTTTCTTTTCATTTTCCTTTTTTCCACAAATAACAAAAGAAACAACAATAAGTAGCCCCTTTAAACTCAAGAATACAATCATTGCAACTAAGGTGAACCACCATTGGCTATGTGAGCATGTATATCAATCAAAATTTATATAAAGGACATGTGCAATGTGCATTCCATTGGTAGCTATTTAACCCCATTTCTTTAATTAATTGACGGGCCTCACCGGGGGTCTTGCTACCTAAGGTATCTCCTGCTGCCGCATCAAAGAGTTGCCTTGTGATCGCTTCCCCGCAAGTTTACGGGATCGCCAAGTAATACCTCGTGCAAAGACACGAGGATCGTATTCCACGGAGCTAAGGATCTCCTATTACTCCTTCTCGAGCTATTATCTAGCCTAAGATCTTAAGTGATGGATTTTACTCTACTAAATACAAATAAAACTAAACACAAGATTTGCTAGCAAATTAGAGAGAACAAGCAATAAGCAAGCAAGAGAATCAATGAAGTGCAAAGGCCTATGGACGTGGATCCCTTTGAGGGGTTATCATGCAACATGGATGATGATTTAAAGATGCAAGGGTAAATTGGACCATGAGATTCCAAGATTAGAACAACCCCAATTTCTCGGCGATTGAACCGTAATCCCATACGAACATAGATAGGAATTTCTTCCAAATCTACATTCCTACGATTGCATTAAGTACAAGGAAATCTCGCTTAGGAATAAACCTACTCTTCTTCGGATTAAACCTACATGGAGGGCTACCAAACACCCAATTTCTCGGCGTGATGATACAAGTATCCCCTTTCTAATCCATTCATGACCTAATACATGCGAGCAAGTCACATCTACATGCATCACTCATAAAAGAGCTACAGATTTCTCCTTGGTGTAACACTTAGCATGAAAACAATGGATTAGATCTCAAACATACCCAAGCATAGAATTAACAAGTAATCATCCAAAATACATGATAAAACCCCCCAAGGTTCACCAACACCCGGTGGCCTTGGGGGTCTAGTGTGTCATCATCTTATAACAAAGCATACAATCAAGCAAAACATGAAACAAAGACATAGTATGACACTCCCTAGATGAAATGGTGAAGGATGAGGCGAGATTATGCCAAATGACGCTTCCCCCCTAAAGGAATGCCGAATGGCGCTTCCTCCAGCCCAGCGGTTCTCCTTCCTTCAAGTCGTGATCGATCTCCCCTTTGAATGATGTTGCCTTCTTGCCTTGAGAGCCTTGGACCTTGGGCTTGAATGATCTTCTAGCTTTCTTGCCCTTCTTCTCCTCCCCAAAGGTCGCCCAAAGTCTCCCCAAATGATCTCCCCAAAAAGTCGGCCAACAAAAAGTCCTTTAATCAGCCCTAAAAGTGAGTATATATACCCCCGAGGCATCACGGGCCGTATAGGGGTCGTATGGGGAGTCGTATAGCACTTTCGGAAACCCTAGATTCACGTTCCATACAGGGGTGCATACGGCCTCCATACTCCCATATCTGGGTAGTATGGAAATCGGACAGAACACCAAATCAATCCACTTTGCTACGATTGCATACGGCCCCCATCTTGGGTAGTATGCGGGGGTAGTATAAAATTCTATTTTTCTTCTCTTTTTTTGCCAAAATGATATCTTCTTGTTCTCCATGGCTTCCATATGCCCTACAAAGCAAATAATAGAGCGATTAAAGCGTGAAAGCGGGTATCAAATCTCACAAAATACATGCAAAGTGCATACGATATATATATGAAAACACCTACATTTAGACACTTATCAAACATCCCCACACTTAAGCGTTGCTTGTCCCCAAGCAAACAACTCATGAAAAAAACAAAGAGGCGAGAAGTGGCTAAATGCAATACCTCTGGCTCAAGCAAATATAAGATTCCAAAAGCAAAGGATAATGAAACATAGATGTTGAGTTATAGTCATTAAGCATAATAAAAATATCCTGTCTCACCCCTAATATGTATGTGCGTGTAAGTGAATCCTTTATCTCATTTGCCCTGATCTGGTCTAGCTCAAGGACTTCAATCAGTACAACTCTAGATGCTAATCACTCCACATACAAAGAATACTAAGTCTTAAACTACTAAGTGCTTCTTCAATGGCCAAGTAAGATCCTTCTAATTCTATAGCTTGAAACTAAATCCTTTTTCTTTTTCAAAACCTTTGGTAGGTACTCAAAAAGATCACTAGGGTTTTTTTATTTTTCAACTCAATATTCAACATTTTTTCGAGTCCGACTAACGTAGAGCTGCATCAAAAATCATTTTAAAAATCTTTATAGAGGATGCACATCTTTGGTTAGGCACAAGAGCCACCCAACTACTCGATTACGGTCTACATAGACGCATTCATGCTTCATTAGCGGAGGAATCTTGACATAGACTCATTTTTTTCTTTTTTTTTTTTCACTTTCACTCTCACCCTAGATCACATCTTCAGAGTACACTACATGCCACAAAACTCAGATTAGCTCAACAAGACTTAGAAGTTCTTAAGAAAACATTGAAGGATAGAACTTAGTGTTCTAAGGCCAAGTACTCAAAGTAGTGTGTTAAGCATACAAGAGAGTTAGAGTAGTCACATTGGCTATTCCCGGGGCATCGACAAAAAAATTCGAGTGCACAAGACAATACTATGGGGTGAAACAGGATTCAATAAAAGCATAAAAAAACAAGTAACTCACATCCATCATTAGTCCAAGATAAAAAGAATCTTACAAGAATGAATAAAGCCATCATTGGTAACACTAGCATGTAAACAATGTTCCTAAAACATGAAATGCACCCATCCCCACACTTAGTGTTGTACATTGCCCTCAATGTACACTAATCATGAAAAAAACATGTAAGAAGGGCCAATGCAAATAATAATAGAGGAGGGTGAAAAACAAAACTTCCCCGGTTTATCTTGTGTTCGTCGTGAGGTGGGACTAGACAAAAGGTGTGGTGAGCAATACACGTCTTGTCCGACCTCCATTAAAACTAGGAAAGCTCACCAAATTCCCTCAATGCCCTGTGAGGCAAAAAGGGGGCATCATCATTCCATAAAGATTTTAAAAAATATAAGCACAAGGGAAAAACTAGGGAGTAGTCAACAAAACACAAAGATGAAAATAACATAGAGTTCGACAACACAAGTCGGTAGGGTAGAACCATGCCAACTCAACAAAATACAACAAAAATACAAAACAAAGCAAACTAAAGTAAATGCTAGGTGTCCATGCTCATCCTTGTCCTTAGAATTAAGTCTCTCATAACAAAATAACATCTTGTTCCATGTGGTCACCCCGTGTGGTGTAAATATCACTCCATGGTTTCTTGTTAATTTCTTCATCCCCAAAATTCCTACAAACCATGAAAAACTCAATCAAGCATAGAGGAATCCAATATGATTCAAAATGTAGTGTAAGAGATGAAGAAACAATGAAAATTATGATGTATAGTGTCCATACGGCCGTATGGGGGCCGTATGGTTACTGTTCATTTCGACAGAACCTCCCCAAAAACATGAAAATTGAAAAATTTTTTACATAAATTCAAGGGAGACTTCATCCATAACAATCACACCATCCAAACCAAGCAAAATGCTAAATAAACTCCACATAAAAGCTCCAAGAATGCCCAAGAAATTAATGAGATAAAACTAGGGCATAGAAAAAGCATACCGACGTAATCTTGAGAAAACAAGCTTTAAACTCAAGGAAAACTACTAGATCGACGTCTCAAATGGATGAGGAGAAGATTTAGGAAGAAAAATGAGGAGATTTGGCCAAGAAATGAGTGAGAAAGAAGAGAGAAAAATCGGTGGAGAAAAGAGAAAAAAAAAGAGAATGGAAGAAGGAGAAGAGAGAGAAGAGAGATGAGGGTTAAATGGGCAAGAACCGGGCCATACGGCCCCCATACGGCCCGTATGGGGGGCCGTGTACCTGAAAAAGCTTCTCGGGCATTCTGGATGGCATCCCAGACGCCCCAGTATGGGAGGCCGTATGGGGGGCCGTCTGAGATGGCACGAGCCTCGGGAGTGCTCGTGTTCATCTCGGGACAACCTCCATCTGATCTAGTAAGGTCGTATACCCATTAGAATCAATTAAAACTTCGAAAATCTGCCCCCAAATGATGAAAAAAATGATATATCAAGCTCAAAGACTCCTCCAAAAATGAGTGAATTGAATAAAATGACGATCTAGTGCATGAATTAACACCTAAATATGAGTTTCTCAAGAAGTTGCACAAACATACCACAATTTAAACGTTGAGAACAATGTGCCAAGTGTGTGAGCATGAACTTATTCAAAAGTAAAACAAGACTAAGAAATATGAAAATTTGAAATGAACTAGGAACTAAAATACGAAAAATGCAAGCAAACACCACAGAACACTTGGGTTGCCTCCCAAGAAGCGCTTGTTTAACGTCACGAGCCTGACGTACCTTGTTCCTTACCTCATGGGGGTTCAAACAATTTGAAGCCACCCCCGGTTTCCCTTGTAGTGTTGCTTTGGAAGTAAAGTTTCAACCGTTGCCCATTGACTTTAAAAGTGCCATTTTCCGGGTGAGTTACCTCGACCGCTCCATGGGGAAAGACTTGAGTGACTGTGTACGGGCCTGACCAACGTGATCTAAGCTTCCCAGGAAATAGTTTCAACCTTGAGTTGAAAAGTAGAACTTGATCGCCCACGTGAAATTGCTTAGGGTGCTTGATGCGTGCGTCGTGGTACTCTTTTACTCTCTCTTTATAGAGTCTCGAACTTTCATATGCCGTGGGCGCCACTCATCAAGTTCATTTAGTTGGAGTTTTTCTCTTGCAACTGCGAGAGAAGAATCAAGATTTAGAAACTTTATCGCCCAATAAGCCTTATGCTCAAGCTCAACAGGTAAATGGCACGCTTTTCCATAGACCAGACGATATGGATTGATTCCAATAGGAGTCTTGTAAGCCGTTCTGTAGGCCCAGAGGGCGTCATCTAGATGTTCTGCCCAATCTCTTCGGTTTTGAGACCACGGTTTTTCTCTAGGATTCGCTTTAAGTCCCTATTGGACACCTCAACTTGCCCTGCTGGTTTTGTGGATGGTAAGGTGTTGCCATTACGTGGGATACTCAGTAGCGCTGCAATTTTTGTGCAAAGCGGGCATTACTGAAATGAGTGCCTCAGTCACTAATGATTGCCTGCGTGCTGCCGAACATAGAAAAATAATTTCTTTAAGAATTTTTATGACCACCCTCACGTCATTTGTTTGCAAAGCCTGGGCCTCCACCCACTTAGACACATAATCAAGCGCCACGAGGATAAACTTGTATCCTTGGGAGCTTGGAAAAGGGTCCCATAAAATCAATCCCCCACACATCAAAAAAACTTCCAGGGCTTGGTTCCAATTTTGGGGCATCTCATCCCGGCGAGATATGTTGCCGACCCTCGACATCTGTCATAGGGATTGAATGAATTTTTTTGTGTCTTGAAATATTGATGGCCAATAGAAGCCTGCATCAAGAATCTTTTTGGTTGTTCTATTTGCATCATAATGGCCACCTGTTGGTCCTGAGTGGCAATGCTTCAAAAATACTTAGACCCTCGCTCTAGAGCGCATCTTGAGCAACTTTGATCGGAGCACACTCTAAATAAGTATGGATCTTCCCAAATATAGTGTTTAAGATCGAGAAAAAGAATTTCTTCCTCTGTTGATATGTAAACCATTTCGGGATGACCCCACCAACCAAGTAATTAGCAAAATCGGCAAACCAGGGTGGTTCCTTCTCTTCAACTACCTGAATATTATACAGATGCTACTCAGGGAATGAGTCATTAATGTCCTTTTCTCTTATAGTTTTGGGGCAGGGGCTTCTAACAGGGATAGATGATCGGCAGCGAGATTCTCCGCTCCCCGCTTATCCTTAATCTCAAGGTCAAATTCTTGGAGCAACAAAACCCACCTTATCAAACGAGGTTTTGCATCTGATTTGCTAAGTAGGTACCTCAACGCTGAATGATCAGTGTACACCATAACCTTAGAAAGAACCAAATATGACCGGAATTTATCAAAGGCAAAGACCACGGCAAGTAGTTCCTTTTCGGTGGTAGTGTAATTCAGTTCGGCACCCGTTAGAGTCTTGCTTGCGTAGTAGATGGGGTGGAAATGTTTGTCTCTCCTCTGACCAAGCACAGCCCCAACTGCAAAATCACTCGCATCACACATCAATTCGAATGGGGAATCCCAATCGGGAGCGACCATGATGGGTGCTTGGATTAGCTTCTCCTTGAGCACCGTGAAGGATGCCATGCAATCGTTATTGAACTCGAATGGGACATCTTTTTCCAGTAACCTTGTTAGGGGCCTAGCAATTTTTGAAAAATCCTTGATGAATCGTCTATAAAACCCGGCATGTCCCAAAAAAACCTTCTTATGGCCTTCACGAATTTGGAGGTGGTAGCGTTTTCAATGGTAGAGATTTTTTTGCCCTGTCGACCTCAATTCCATCTTTAGAGATTTTTGTGACCCAAAAACTATCCCTTCTTGGACCATAAAATGGCATTTCTCCCAACTTAGCACCAGATTAGTCTCTTCACATCGAATAAGGACCAACTCAAGGTTCTTGAGGCAAACATCAAATGAATCACCGAAGGCGGAGAAATCATCCATGAATACCTCCATAAAATCTTCCACCATATCCTTGAAAATAGCCGTCATGCACCTCCGAAGGTGGCCGAGTGCGTTGCATAACCCGAAAGGCATGCGGCGATAAGCAAAAGGTGCCATAGGGACAAGTGAAGGTGGTCTTTTTCACGATCTTCGAGGCGATAGGGATTTGGAAATAACACGAGAACCCATCCAAAAAGCAATAGTAAGAATGTCCGACTAATCGCTCTAGCATCCGGTCAATGAATGGTAGGGGAAAATAATCTTTTTCGAGTGGCGTCATTTAGTTTTCTATAGTCGATACATACTCTCCACCCGGTAGTTGTACGAGTTGGAATCAAACTCATTTTTTTCATTGGTGATCACAATCATCCCCCCTTCTTTGGGACCACACGACGGGGCTTACCCACTCACCGTCGATATCGGGTAGATAATGGCTGCATCGAGTAGCTTGATGATCTCTGCCCTGAACCACTTCCTTCATGTTTGGGTTGAGTCTTCTTTGGGGCAAGGCTCGGGCTTTGTGTTCATCCGTCATTAGAATTTTTGTGAGTGCAAACCGACGGATTTAATCCTTTTTATATCCGCAATCTTCCAAGCAATCGCGCTCTTGTGCCGCTTTTAGCATATCCACCAATCTATTCTTACGCTTTCGGTTGATAGGTTTTGCAGAGATGATGACTGGAAGCTGCGTATTTTTCTCCCAAAAAAAGCATATTCAAGATGGTGCGGTAGTGATTTTAACTCCAAGTCGGGTGCTTCCTCGGTTGATGGCGGTAACCCTCTGTTCCAAAGCCCATCACCCTGTTACGCCCCTGCAATATCATCAAAGTTGTTTTTCGATACCATGGACACCAAACTCACAACATCTAGTACCACATCCGGGACTTTCATCTTTCGTAAATCATCGAGGCTCCACATCGGATTCTCGTACCAATGCTAGCATCTGGCCCATTTCGAGTACAATCCTCCGAGTAGGGATTCATGGCGGTGGATCTCGACCCTCGGTAGTCAACATAAAGCAGTTCGGCTAGTGACATGTTTTTCTTCGCTCGTGATGGGGCACCACTTTCCAAAAATGTCTTAAACACTGTGTGCCGATCCACTTCCATCATAAGCTATACTAGGGTCCCCCGATAGTAAAAAGTGCGTCTAGACAATCATTCGGAAATTGTGAAACATGAAGTTGGGTTTGCCCATTAATCCGAGCCGTCAAATCTATATACGTATTCTTCCAACTTGATGTTCGGATTTGCCATGTATGGTGTAATCAAGGTCGATGGATTCGAGCGTGTCATGCACGATACCTTGCACAACCAAGAAAAAAAATTGATAGAAAGTTAAGATCAAGGAAAAAGAAAAAAACAACAAATGAGTAAAGAATGAAATGGCTAGAGTAATAATCTAAAAAGTTTCCTAGAATTCCTTAATGGTCCCCGACAGCGGCGCCAAAAACTTGATCGCTTCCCGCAAGTGTACGGGATCGCCAAGTAATACCTCGTGCAAAGACACGAGGATCGTATTCCACGGGGCTAAGGATCTCCTATTACTCCTTCTCGAGCTATTATCTAGCCTAAGATCTTAAGTGATGGATTTTTACTCTACTAAATACAAATAAAAACTAAACACAAGATTTGCTAGCAAATTAGAGAGAACAAGCAATAAGCAAGCAAGAGAATCAATGAAGTGCAAAGGCCTATGGATGTGGATCCCTTGAGGGGTTATCATGCAACATGGATGATGATTTAAAGATGCAAGGGTAAATTGGACCATGAGATTCCAAGATTAGAACAACCCCAATTTCTCGCGATTGAACCCTAATCCCATACTGAACATAGATAGGAATTTCTTCCAAATCTACATTCCTATGATTGCATTAAGTACAAGGAAATCTCGCTTAGGAATAAACCTACTCTTCTTCGGATTAAACCTACATGGAGGGCTACCAAACACCCAATTTCTCGCGTGATGATACAAGTATCTCCCTTTCTAATCCATTCATGACCTAATACATGCGAGCAAGTCACATCTACATGCATCATTCATAAAAAGAGCTACGGATTTCTCCTTGGTGTAACACTTAGCATGAAAACAATGGATTAGATCTCAAACATACCCAAGCATAGAATTAACAAGTAATCATCCAAAATACATGATAAAACCCCCCAAGGTTCACCAACACCCGGTGGCCTTGGGGGTCTAGTGTGTCATCATCTTATAACAAAGCATACAATCAAGCAAAACATGAAACAAAGACATAGTATGACACTCCCTAGATGAAATGGTGAAGGATGAGGCGAGAATATGCCGAATGACGCTTCCCCCGCCAAAGGAATGCCGAATGACGCTTCCTCCAGCCGCGGTTCTCCTTCCTTCAAGTCGTGATCGATCTCCCCTTTGAATGATGTTGCCTTCTTGCCTTGAGAGCCTTGGACCTTGGGCTTGAATGATCTTCTAGCTTTCTTGCCCTTCTTCTCCTCCCCAAGGTTGCCCAAAGTCTCCCCAAATGATCTCCCAAAAGTCGGCCAACAAAAAGTCCTTTAATCAGCCTTAAAAGTGAGTATATATACCCCCCGAGGCATACGGGCCGTATAGGGGTCGTATGGGGGTCATATAGCACTCAGAAACCCTAGATTCGTGTTCCATACGGGGTGCATACGGCCTCCATACGGCCCCGTATACTAGGTAGTATGGAAATCTGGACAGAACACCAAATCAATCTGCTGCTACAGTGCATACGGCCCCCATACTGGGTAGTACGGGGGTAGTATGAAATTCCTGTTTTCTTCTCTTTTTGCCAAAATGATATCTTCTTGTTCTCCATGGCTTCCATATGCCCTACAAAGCAAATAATAGACGATTAAGCGCGAAACGGGTATCAAATCTCACAAAATACATGCAAAGTGCATACGATATATATATGAAAACACCTACATTTAGACACTTATCACCTTGTACTCGGATTCAACCCACTATAAAAGGTCTGAACAATCATCCACTCTGGGAATCCGTGTTGCGGGCACTTTCTCAGGAGCTCCTTGAACCTTTCCCACGTCTCAAATAGAGACTCCAATTCTGACTGTACAAAGGACGAGATCCCATTCCTAAGCTTTGCAGATTTTCCAGGAGGAAAATAACGGGCCAGAAAAACTTCTACCATCTCCTACCATGTGGTAATTGATGCTCTAGGTAATGAGTGCAGCAGCTGCTTCGCTCTCCCCTTTGAGGAAAATGGGAAGGCTCTCAACTTGATGGCATGATCCGTCACCCCGTTTATCTTAAGCATATCACACACCTCAAGAAAGTTCTCTATATGACTGTTTGGATCCTCATTGGCTAAACCATTGAACTATGTGGATTGCTGCAACATGTGGATGAATGCCGGCTTTAGCTCAAAGTTCAGAGCTGTAATCAGGGGACACACAGTACTCGATTGTGTCCCCAATACTGAAGGTCTGCCATAATCTGATAATGTCAGCTATTGCTCATTCTGTTCTGCCATGTTTTCATATTCTTCTACTTCCAAATCAGCTAGATTAGACGGTTCTTACACAGGTTCTTTCCCTTTTCTTCTAAGTGTACGTTCAAGCTCGGGATATCCTTCAATCAATATTGAGGGGTTCCCTCGGGTCATAACCTGGAGCTGCACCGAAAAGAAAGAAAAAAAAATCAGAATGATAATAGAGCAAGAAGAAATGAACAAGAATGAATGAATAAATAGCTAAGAAAACAAAGTGCAAAGAATCTCTAAACACCTACTCCCCGGTAACGGCGGTAAAAACTTGACACGACCGAATATGTGTGTAAACCGCAAGTGCACGGGTGTCGAAGTAATAAAACCCACGTGAGTGGATATCGTATCGACAGGGAATAGTGAATAGAAATACAACGATTGCTATCTAACTATGATGAGAATAAATCGATGGTATGATGAATGAGAGTGATATAAAAAGAGATAAAAGAAATAAGAGAGAGAGAGGTACAATAATTGAGAGGAAAAAGGCAATCTATGTAAATGCATTAATGAGTACTCGGATATTGTTCCTCCTAGGATTATTGCTTCAAGAGCAAAACCAACGATTATGCTTCCTAATTAATGCATTAATGAGTCGTGGAGATCCTAAGATACGTGGTCCCAAATCTAAGGTCAACCATGCCTAACTCTATACATGTCTCGGAGGAGAAATTGAACAATCTCTCAACCTTGTACTCATATAGAATCATAATGTGTTCTAGGAATTCCATATGATAAACACTATTCCTATGTGTAGACCTAACCCTTTAGTCCAGATGGAAGGTCCCTAGTCACAATTAAGCCCTAAGTGCTAAAATCACTTCAACACTTCACTCCGTTGCCTCTGCAACTAAGCCCCAGTGGAAGGTCATCCCTTAGCCCATTCACTCTACTATGACCGCAAAGAACTTAAGGAAATGGAGGTAGGATGAATCAAATCGAATGGGAAAGGGGATGCTCCGCTACCTCTCAACTCACATACTCAACCCTATCCAATCTAGCTTTGTCTAACCCTCATGGCGTGTCACCCATCCACAAAGGTTACCAATATGGACTCTCAACCCTAGTGTCACTCTAAGGGAGAAATCATTCAACAAGCATTCAAGATTAGAACTCAATTAAAACATCAATTAAGGAAATCATAATAAAAGGTTTAAAGAAACAATAACATCCTACGGTTCACAAATCCAAGCACCTACTAGGGGTTTAGCTCTCCATGGAGCTAGTTACAATCAACAATTAAATCGAATTTAAAGACAAGTAATCCATAGAAAAACCCCCTTGGTGTTCATGTCGATGGTCTTATGGAGTGGCCTCGTCCTCTCCAAAGGTCCTTTTATCAAGCCTATGGCACAGCTCGCCGAATCATGGCCGATGAAAGCTCCCTAATAATATTCTTCCAAGTGGAGCGTGGTGTCGAAGTAGGAAAACCACTTCAAAAGCCTTTCCAAAACCCCTCTAAATCCTAGCCGCCGCCCTCTCTCAAGTTGGGTAAAATATGAGAAAAGAATACTAAAATCGAGGCTGAAATCAGCCTTAAATAGGGCTGGAATCGGGAATTCACACGCCCATGTGGGCGCCCCTGTGGATTTTTCGCATAGGCGTGTGAAATTTCCGCACGGCAGTGTGGATTCTCTGTTTTCACCCTTCTCGGCCGGTTGTGAAAAGTACTTGCTACAGTGTTTGGTGCAATGTTTTCTAGAGTCCCTCCTACAGTATAGGCCCGGAACAGTCCCGAATCCATGCTTTCATCGAGGTAACGTAAACAGGCAGACATTTACATCATAGATCGCTTTGCTACTTCAATAACCGACATGGTGGTGGAGATCCTGCTATACATGCACAAGCCGGAATGCTTGAATGTAACTGCCCTTGTGCCCCTCCAAATCGTTCGGCTAACTTGAATACGAAGAGTTTGGCACACATTCCCACATTTCAAACCCGACTTATGTCTTCGCATTTGAACCATCTCAAGTTTTCCTCCAAATGGTGCATTTACGACGCACATTGGCTTCTTTCTCTAATACTCGGCCTCACAACCCTATCTGTGTAAAAGTAACATAAATACACACATATTAGCGTTAAAACCCGATAAAAGTAATGTTCATCATAAGGAAAGAACACTTCGAATTCTTATGGCACAAGCACTTATCACCCTAGCCGCAGTCCCCTCTCAAGTTTTGGAAAGAATAGAGAAAATAATTACTCAAATTGGGGCTGAATCGCTGTTTAAATAAGGCTGGAATCGGGCATCCACACAACCCTGTGGATCTGCCACATGGGCTTGTGGAATTTTCCGCACGGGCGTTGATAATTTCCACACCTCCGTGTGCATTCTCTGGAATTCTCTTTTTCAGCTGGCTATGAATAGTACCTGCTACATCAATTTGCTAGTGTTTTCTACATTACACTACTACAGTGCTGGCCCAAAACACTCCCGAATCCATGTTTTTCTCGAGGTAATGTCAACGGGCACACGTTTACGTCGTAGATCGCTTTGTTTTTATCAATAGCCAGTCTCATTAGTCAAGATCTTGCTATCAATGCACAAGTCGGGATACTCAAATGTGACTGTCTTTGTGCCCCTCCAAACCATGCTAGCTTGAATACACGGAGGTTGGCACACATTCTCTCATCTTGAACCCAACTTATGTCTTCGCGTTTGACCCTTCTACAAATTTTCTCCAAATAGTGCGTTCAAGATCTATATTGGCTTCTTTCTTTAACATTCAGCTTCACAACCCTATATGAATGAAAGTAACACAAATGCACAAGTATTAGCGCTAAAACTTGATAAAAGTAATGCTCATCATAAGGAAAGAACACTTCGCATGCTTATCACACAAGCACTTATCAGTTGTCAAATGATGAGAAGAGAGCTTTGTGTCAATGGGTACAACATATTAAGTTTACCGATGGTTACTCAGCAAATTTGTCAAGGTGTGTAATTGTGAAAGATATCAGAATATTTGGAATGAAAACACATGACTGCCATGTGTTTTTGGAGAGCCATTGCCATTAGCTGTACGAGATCTATTACCTCGACTAGTTTCTAATGCTTTGACAAAACTAAGTATGTTTTTCAAGGCTTTGTGTTTAAAAATTTTAAGATCAGAAGATTTTGATCACCTTCAAGAACAAACTGCACTTACTCTTTGTACGTTAGAAAAAATATTTACTCCTTCTTTCTTTGATATTATAATACATTTACCTATTCATTTAGCTTGGGAAGCCAAAGTTGGTGGCCCGGTGAACTATAAATGGATGTATTCTATTGAGAGGTAAATGTCAAAATAATTGCTTATTACTTAAATGCCTTTGTTGCTTTTGAATGATTTATAACAAGTCTTCTTGTGTAGATATATACATAAACATAAGAGGTATGTTCGTAATAAATCACGGGGAGAGGGATCCATTGCTGAAGGTTACCTAGCTGATGAGTGTTTGACATTTTGTTGTCGATACTTAGATGGAATTGAAACAAAATTCAGTCGTCCGGAAAGAAATTATTATGGAGATTCAAGACTAGTATCATCTTTGTCAATTTTCTGTGGAGTTAGACAACCTTTTGGGAAACTGAATGTGCAAGAGTTGAGTAAAGAATTTTTAAATGCGGCTATTATTTACATCCTTCAAAACTATGAAGATGCTGAATCATTTATTAGGTAAAATTACTCATTTGAATAAATAATTATAGTACAAAGATATTAATAAGAGCATCCTATCTGAAACTGAAGTTAGGTATATTGATGAGATTCACAAACGTGAATTCCCTTCTTGGTTTGAGAAAAGAGTGAGTTAATTATTTCATTGTAATATACTGTTTACTAATTGATTATACTAAAAATTAATACAAGTGTTTGGAATTTTGATATATTGTGTAGATAATTGATTCATATAATGAAAATGTTGAAGGAAAGGACATAAATATGTTTGCTTTGGTACGGGGCCCTGAACAAAGAGTAAATTGTTATCTAGGCTACTATATCAATGGATTTCGGTTACACACAAGAGATCGTGATGCAAATAAAAAAACACAAAATAGTGGAGTTATGGTTAAAGGTGAAGGGAATAATGGAGAGCTGTCATATTATCGAGTTATACTGGATATAATTGAACTTCGTTATACTGGAGGGAATAAGATTGCACTATTTAGATGTGATTGGCATGATACTCTTCAAGAGGGTGTTGGTTATAAAAAAGATCATCATAGAATTGTTAGTGTTAACATGAAACGAAAACTGCATACGAATGAACCGTTTGTTTTAGCATATCAAGTCACTCAAGTTTATTATATTAAATGCATGAAAGATCCTACATGGGCTATAGTAATCGAGACAAAGCCAAGAAATCTTTATGAAATGCTTGAAAATGAAGATGAACCATACCAAGAAGACTATATAGTTCAAGATATAAATGGATTACAATGTCAACATGATTTTGAAGATATAGATTGGAATAAACATGGAGTTGAAGATATGATATTAGACTAATTGAAGCTTCTATCAGTTCCAAATATTTTGATTTTTTATTATTGTACCATTTGGTGAGTTTCATTGTTTTTTTATGTGAATAATTTTAGTATCCATCTATTTATGATGCTTCAATGACTTCTCAATTTCACATATGCTATTTAATCTATTGATTGCATGTTAATATTCGTCTTTTTCTTTTTTAATATAGGTGGAAATCATCACATTGAAGATTTCGAAAAACAATATTCAACCATAGCAAAGAAAGGAAAAGCTTGAGTTAGAAATGAGGCAACATCATCATTGCAAGATGATAAAATAAATGAAAAATAGGAGACATAAATATAAGAATACAAAGGATAAGGTTTTTGATTAAAATATAATAGACATTCGAAAAGGAAAACATAGAATTAGTGTTTTGATTTAAAAGTATGAGACATTTAGAAAAAAAACATAGGATGAGTATTTTGATTGAAAAATCTGAAACATTACTATGCGAAAACTTAGGATTAGGGTTTTGATTAAAAAATTGAAAATTGGGGACATTTCCAAAAGAAAACATAAGATTAGGGGTTTGATTCAAGAATAGCAGACATTATTAAAAAGAAAAATATAAGATTAGGGTTTTGATTCAAATAGATGAAACATTACAGAAAGAAAACATAAGATTATTGTTTTGATTCCAAAATAAGAGCCATTCTGAATGGAAAACATAGGATTAGCCTTTTGATTTAAAAATAGCATACATTCACAAAAGAAAACATAGGATTAGGGTTTTGATTCAAAAATAGGAGACAGTTATGAAAGAAAACACAGGATTAGAGTTTTGATTCAATAATAGGAGACATTCTGGAATAAAAAAACTTAAGATTAGTGTTTTGATTAAAAAATTGGATTCATTACTATAAGAAAACATGGGATTAGGGTTTTAATTCAACCATTGTAGCTATTCCAAAAGGAAAACATAGGATTATGTTTTTGATTAAAAATCAATAGAGATTCCCAAAAGAAAAGATAGGAGACATTACTATAAAAAAACATAGGATTAGGGTTTTGATTGAAAAATAGTAGACATTCGAAAAAACATATGATTAGGGTTTTAATTGAAATATAGTAGCCATTCGAAAAAGAAAACATAAGATTAGAGTTTTGATTGGAAAAAATAAGACATTCTGAAAATACAACATAGGCTTCGGATTTGAATATGAGACATAGGATTAGCATTTTGATTGAAAAATATGAGACATTCAAAAAAACATATGATTATTGTTTTGCTGCAAAATAGTAGACATTCCCAAAAGGAAAAATAAGATTAATGTTTTGATTAAAAAATAGGAAGCATTTCAAAAAACAAATTACGATTAGGGTTATGATTAAAAATTATGTGACATTATGAAAAGAAAACACATTATTATTGTTTTGATTAAAAAATAGTAGCAATTCTGAAAAACATAAAATTAGGTTTTTGACTGAAAGATAGGAGACATTAAGAAAAGATAACATAGTATTAGGGTTTTGATTCAAATATAGTAGGCATTCTGAGAGGAAAGTATAAGATTAAGGGTATGTTTAAAAACTGATAATTAGGAGACATTAAGAAAATAAAACAAAGGATTTTTGTTTTAATTGAAAGATAGGAGACATTCCAAAATGTAAACATAGGATTATGGTTTTGATTGAAAATTATGAGTTTCTTTTTAAAAAAAACACAGTGTTAGGGTTTTCATTGAAAGATAGGAGATATATTAAAAAGAAAATATAAATTTAGGGTTTTGATTCAAAAATAGTTGGTATTCCGAATGAAAATTTAGGATTATGGTTTTCATTGAAAAAATAGTAGACATTCCCAAAAGAAAAGATTGGTTAAGGTTTTGATTGAAATGTAGGAGACATTTCAAAAGAAAACATAGGTTAGGGTTTTGATTGAATTTGTCCTTTTCTCCAGTTTTAACTCATAACCCTAATCATTTGTCTCATTTGTTTTCTAATCGAGAACCTAATAATAAATTTTGTTTTGGGAATATCTGCTACTTTTTAATCAAAACCCTAACCTGATGTTTTCTTTTTGAAATATCTCATATTTTTCAATCAAAACTCAAATCTTGTGATTAATTTTGGAAAGTCTCTTATTTTTTTCAATCAAAATTCTAATCCTATGTTTTCATTTCCGAATGTCTACTATTTTTAAATCGAAAACGTAATCCTATGTTTTCTTTTTGAAATGGCTTCTACTTTTTTGAGTTAAAACCCGAATCCTATCTTTTGTTTTTGAAATGTCCCCTATTTTTTTGTTTTCAATCAAAACATTAATCATATGTTTTCTTATAGTATTGTCTCCTTTTTTGAATCAAAACACTAATCCTATGTTTTTTTTCAGAATGGAGATTCATTTTCCATCAAAACCCTAATCCTATGTTTTCTTTTCAGAATATCTCCTATCTTTCAATCAAAACCCAAATCCCATGTTTCTTTTCTACTATTATGAAAAGAAAATATAGGATTTCCTATTGTCTACTAATTTTTCATTCAAAACCCTAATCCTATGTTTTGTTATACTAGCGTCTTGTGTTTTTAAATCTAAACCCTAATCTTATGTTTTCTTTTTGAAATACCTACTATATTTGAATCAAAACCCTAATCCTATGTTTCATTCTCAGAATAATTACTATATTTGAATCAAAACACTAGTCCTATTTTTTCTTTTTGGAATGTCTCCTATCTTTCAATCAAAACCCGAATCCTATCTTTTCTTTTTCTTAATGTCTCCTGTTTTTTGGTTTTGAATCAAAACCCTAACCTAATTTTTTTTTTCAGAATGTCTCCTATTTTTCAATCAAAAACCTAATCCTTTCTTTTCTTTTAGAAATGTCTGCTATTTTTGAATCAAAAAACTAATCCTATGTTTTGGTTTTTGGAATGTGTCCTATTTTTAAATTTTTGAATCAAAAAACTAATCCTTTGTTTTGTTTTTGGAATGTCTATTATTTTTAAATCAAAACCCTAATCCTTTCTTTTCTATTTTGAATATCTACTATTTTTAAATCAAAACCCTAATTCTGTGCTTTCTTTTCAGAATGTCTCCTATTTATTAGTTTTTTTATCAAAACCCTAACCTATATTTTCTTTTAGGAGTGTCTTCTACTTTTCACTAAAAAACCTAATCCTTTCTTTTGTATTCACAATGTCATTTATTTTTAAATCAAAACACTAATCCTATATATTTTTTTTTCTTTTCAGAATGTGTCTTATTTTTCATTCAAAACCCTAATCCAATATAGTAACAGTAACGTATCATATTTTTCAACCAAAACACTAATATGTTATCTTTTCGGAATGCTTGTTATATTTAAATCAAAACCCCTATCCAATGTTTTATTTCCTGAATGTCTCTTATCTTTCAATCAAACCACAAATTCTATAGTTTTTATTCTTCATGTATCTCCTGTTTATGAGTTTTGAATCAAAACTCTAACCTATGTTTTCTTTTCGGAATGTTGGCTATTTTTGAATCACAAATCTAATCCTATGTTTACTTTTCAGAATGTGTCCTATTTTTATGTTTTGAATCAAAACCCTAATCCTTTATTTTCATTTCGGAATGTCTCCTATTTCTGAATCAAAACCTTAGTCCTTTCTCTGTTTTTTTTTGTTTTTGGAATGTTATCTATTTTTTTAATCAAACCCTAATCTTATTTTTCTTTTTGAAATATTTTCTATCTTTCAATCAAAAACAGAATCCTATGTTTGTATTTCTTAATGTCTCCTATTTACAGTTTTGAATGAAAACCTTAACCTATGTTTTCTTTTCGAAATGTTTCATATTTTTCAATAAAAAACCTAATCCTTTTTTTTTTGAATGTCTGTTATTTTTGAATCAAAACCCTAATCCTATGTTTTCTTTTTGGAATGTGTCCTATTTTTCTTTCAAATCCCTAATCCTATGTTTTCTTATAGTAATAATGTCTCCTATTTTTCAGGCAAAACCTTAATCCTATGTCTACTTTTGGAATGACTACTATTTTTCAATGAAAACCTGAATACTATGTTTTTTTTTTACTATTCTGAAATGAAAACTTCGGATTTAGTATTGCGTGCTAATTTTTCATTCAAGCCCTCAATACTATGTTTTCTTATAGTAATGTCTTCTATTTTTTAATCAAAGCCCCAGCCCTAAGTTTCCTTTTCGAAATCCCTACTATATTTGAATTAAAGCCTAATCCTATGTTTTCTTCTCGTGATGTCTCTTATTTTTCAATCAAAACAATAATCCTATGTTTTATTTCGGAATGCCTACTATATCTGAATCAAGGCACTAATCCTATTTTTTC
Source organism: Dioscorea cayenensis subsp. rotundata (assembly GCF_009730915.1). Taxonomy (NCBI): domain Eukaryota; kingdom Viridiplantae; phylum Streptophyta; class Magnoliopsida; order Dioscoreales; family Dioscoreaceae; genus Dioscorea; species Dioscorea cayenensis. The sequence goes on from NC_052479.1 coordinate 14,414,344, forward strand.
TTTTTGGAATGTCTCATATCTTTCAATCAAAGCCCGAATCCTATGTTTTCTTTTCCTAATCACTCCTATTTTTCAATCAAAAAACCTAATCCTTTCTTTTCTTTTCAAAACGCCTCCTATTTTTGAATCAAAACAATAATCTATTCTTTTCTTTTTGGAATGTCTATTGTTTTTTAATCAAAACACTAATACTATGTTTTCTTTTGGGAATGTCTCCTACCTTTAAATCAAAACCCAAATGCTATGTTTTGCATTTGAAAGTCTCCTATTTTTCAGTTTTGAATCAAAAGCTAACCTATGTTTTCTTTTTGAAATGCCTCATTTTTTTCAATCAAAAACCTAATCTTTTTTCCCTTTTTGGAATGTTTTCTATTTTTTAATAAAAACCCTAAATTCTTTTTTCTTTTCGAAATGTGTCCGATTTATCAGTATTCAATTAAAACCATAATAATATGTTTTCTTTTTAAAATGTGATCTACTTTATGATTTTTAATAAAACCCTAATCCTATGTTTTCTTATAGTAATGTCTTCAATTATTCAATCAAAACCAAAATCCTAAATTTTTCTTTTCTAAATGTCTCATATTTTCCAATCAAAACCCTAATCCTACATTTTTTTTTGGAATGCCTAGTATTTTTTAATCTAAAACCTAATCATATGTTTTCTTATCGTAATATCTCCTATTTTTCAATCAAAACCATAATCCTATGTTTTCTTTTCCTAATGCCTACTATATTTGAATTAAAACCCTAATCCTATGTTTTCTATTTCGAATGGCTCCTATCTTTCAATCAAAATGTGAATCCTATGTTTTCTTTTCACAATATAATCTATTTATCAGTTTTGAATGAAAACCCTAACCGATAGTCCTAAATGTCTCTTTTTTTCAATCAAATCCTAATCCTTTCCTTTCTTTTCCCAATGTTTTCTATTTTTGAATGAAAACCCTAATACTAAGTTTTCTTTTCGGTATGTGTTCTATTTTTTAGTTTTGAATCAAAACACTAATCCTATCTTTTGTTTTGCTAATATATGATAATTTTTAATGAAAACCCTAATCCTCCATTTTCTGTTCATAATACCTCCTATTTCTGAATAAAAATCCTAATACTATGTTTTTTTTAGAATTCCTCCTATTTTTTAATCAAAATTTTGATCTTATTTTTCTTTTGGGAATGTCTGCTATTTTTTAATCAAAGCAATAATCTTTTTTTTCTTAATGTTTCCTATTTATCAGTTTTGAATAAACTTTTAACCAATGTTTTCTTATAGTAATATCTCATATTTTTCAATCAAAAATCTAATACTTTCTTTTCTTTTCAAAATGTCTACTATGTTTGAATCAAAAGTTTATTCTTATGTTTTCTTTTTGGAATTTGTCCTATTTTTAAATCAAAACCCTAATCCTATTTTTTGTTTTGGGAATCTCTGCCTATGTTTTCTTTTCATAATGCCTCTTATTTTGGAATAAAAATCCTAATCCTACGTTCTCTTTTTGAGATGCCTCATATTTTTGAATGAAAACCCTAATCTTATGTTTTCTTTTAGAAATGTCGGCTATTCTTAAATCCAAATAATAATCATATGTTTTATTTACATAATGTCTCATAATTTTTAATCAAAATCATAATGCTATATTTTTTTAATACTCCCTTTTTTTTTAGTCAAAACCCTAATCTTATGTTTTCCTTTGAGAATGTCTGCTATTTTTCAATCAAACCAACAATCCTTTTTTTTATAATGTCTCATATTTTTAAATCAAAATCCTAATCATATATTTTCTTTTCGGAGTGGCTTCGATTTTTGAATCAAAGCACTAGTCATATCTTTCCTTTTGAGAATGTCTGCTATTTTTGAACCAAAACCCAAATCCTATATTTTCTACTGGAAACGTCCCTTATTTTTTAATTTTTAATTGAAACCCTAATCCTATGTTTTTTTATAATAATATCTCCTATCTTTCAATCAAAACCCTAATACTACATTTTCTTTTCAAAATGTCTAATAATTTTCAATCAAAACTCTAATCCTATGTTTTTCTATTCAGAATATCCACTATTTTTAAATCAAAATCCTAAGTTTATGTTTTCATATTTTTATGTCTCATGTCTCCTTTTTTCAATCAAAACCCAAATCATATATTTTCTTTTGAGAATGGCTACTATTTTTGAATCAAAACCTAATCCTTTCTTTTATTTTAAGAATGTTTGCTATCTTTGAATCAAAACTCTAATCCTATGTTTTCTTTTGTAAATGTCCCCTATTTTTTTATTTTTAATGAAAACTATAATCCATTGTTTTTTTATAGTAATGTCTCATATTTTTCAATCAAAACCATAATCCTATGTTTTCTTTCTCGAGTGTCAACTATTTTTTTAATCAAAACCCAAATTGCATATTTTCTTATAGTAATGCCTCCTAATTTTCATTTAAAACGCTAATCCTATGTTTTCTTATAGTAATGTCTCCTATTTCTCAATTAAAACCTTAATCATATGTTTTCTTTTTGAAATGCCTACTATATTTGAATCAAACCTCTAATAATTTGTTTTCTTTTCAGAATGTATATTATTTTTCAGTTTTGAATCAAAACCCTAATACTTTTTTTTTCTTTTCGGAATGTCTCATCTATTTGAATCAAAACCCTAATCTTATCTTCTGTTTTTGGAATCTATACTAATTTTTAATCAAAACCTTAATCCTATCTTTTCTTTTTATATTGCCTCCTATATTTGAATAAAAACCTTAATCCTATGTTTTCTTTTAAAAATTCGTCCTATTTTCGAATCAAATCTCTAATCTTATGTTTTCTTTTAGGAATGTCTACTATTTTAGAATCAAAATAATAATCGTATGTTTTTTATTTTCATAATGTCTCATATTTTTTATTTAAAAACCTAAGCCGAACTGTTTTTTTTTAAATACCTCCTATTTTTTAATCAAAACAATAATCTTTTGTTTTCTTATGGAATGTCTGCTATTTTTTAATCAAAATAAAAATTTTATGGTTCTTTTTTCTAATGTCTCATATTTTTTAATCAAAATCCTCATCATAAGTTTTTTTGGAATGCCTCCAATTTCTTAATCAAAACCCTAACCCTATGCTTTCTTTTTCAAATGTCTAATATTTTTCAATAAAAACACTACTCCTGTGTTTTTTATAGTAATGCCTCCTGTTTTTCATTCACAACCCTATCCCAATTCTAAAATATGACACATTTCGAAAAGAGAACATAAGATTAGGATTTGTTTTTTCAAAAAACGGAGTTATTCAAGAAAGAAAATATACTATTAGGGTTTTGGTTGAAAAATATAAGACATTATGAAAAAAACAAGATTATTGTTTTGATTCAAAAATTTGCATACATTCCCAAAACAAAACATAAGATTAGTGTTTTAATTCAAAAATAAGAGGCATTTCAAAGAAAAACTTAGGATTAGGGTTTTGACTAAAAAATATGAGATATTTAAAAATGAAAAGATATGATTATTGTTTTGATTAAGAAATTAAAGACATTCCCAAATGAGAACATAAGATTAGGCCTTTGACTGAAAAATAAAAGGCATTCTGAAAATAATACATAGGATTAGGATTTTTATTCAAAAATATGAGGCATTAAGAAAAGAAAATATAGCGAGAGATTCCCAAAACAAAAGATAGGATTAGGGTTTTGATTAAAAAAAATGAGACATTCTAAAAAAACAAAGGATTAAGGTTTTGACACGAAACTAAAAAATAGAACACATTCTGAAAAGAAAACATAGGATTAGTGTTTGATTCAAAAATAGTATACATTCAGAAAAGGAAAGAAAAGATTAGGGTTTTTATTTTAAAAATGTAGGAGACATTCACATAAGAAAACATAGGATTAGGGTTTTGAATGAAAAATAGGAGACATTGCTACAAGAAAACATAAGATGAGAGTTTTGAATGAAAAATAGAAGATATTACTATAAGAAAACATAAGTTTATGATTTTGATTGAAAAATAGTACACATTCCGAAAAGAAAACATAGGATTAGGGTTTTGATTGAAAATATGGGACATTTCAAAAAGTAAACAAAGGGTTAGTCTTTTAATTGAAAAATTGGAAATATTCTGAAAAGAAAACTAGGGATTAATATTTTTATTCACAATGAGCAGACATTCCGAAAAGAAAAAAAACATAAGATTAGGGTTTTGATAGAAAAATATGAGACATTTCGAAAAGAAAACATAGGATAGGGTTGAGATTGGAAAATAGGACATATTTCGATAAGAAAACATACGATCAGGGTTTTGATTAACAACAGAAAAATAAGGGACCTTTCCAAAACAAAACATTGGTTCAGGGTTGTGATTGAAAAATAGCCGACAATACTAAAAGAAAACATAGGATTAGAGTTTTGATTCAAAAATAGGATACACTACCAAAAGAAAAAATAGGATTAGAGTTTTGATTAAAAAATTGGAGGTATTAAAAAACTTACGATTAGTGTTTTGATTAAAAAAATATGATACATTACTAGAAGAAAACATACAATTATTGTTTTGAATAAAAAGTAACAAACATTATCAAAAGAAAACATAAGATTAGGGGTTTGATTCAAAAATAAGAGGCATTCCGTAAGGAAAACATACAAGTAGGATTTTTTATTAAAAATATTTTACATTCCGAAAAGAAAACAAAAGAATAGAGTTTTAATTAAAAAAAAATGAAACATTCCGAATGGGAAACATAAGATTAGGGTTTTGATTGAAAAATATGAGACATTTCAAAAAGAAAATATAGGATTAGAGTTTTGATTGAAAACCAACAAAAATGAGAGTGACTATATCTTCAATGGAAGATACCTTCCTACAACAAATGACACTTAATTATTTACACAAATGAAATGTCTATTAATCACTTTATTTATCCAATTATGAATGAATTAGTAGTTTAATTGCATGCCTCTAAAAAATTCAGAAATGGCTTATCTACCCAATAAGAAAGATAATTGTTTGCATGCCTCATAACTATTAAAAGCACAAGGTAAATTAAGGCACTAGGGATTCAAAGTGCCTAGGTACAAGACTCAAAGCTCAGGCACCACTTTCAAAAGCAAGTCATAAAAAATTTAAAATATCTAAAAGGTTCATAAGATTCAAAATGCATTCTAAAATTTTATAAAGTAAGAGCAATTGAAGTTTAAAGTTTAAACTAGGCTAAAAGATGCACAGAGCAAAATAGCATGTTACCAACTTAGTAAGAAAATCACAGGAAATATTATTACGTTAAGAGATCTTAATTGATGTCAAGTTCAATTGATTTATCATTTCCTTCATCACTATTCTACAATTCATTCTCTTATTCATCTTCGCATCTTATTATTCCTGTTCATCTTCTTCTTCAAATCCACTCTTTTTCGCTAATGCCTCAAATTATTTAGCTCTTAAAAACTAAACAAAAAAAAAACCTTTTGTTTTTAAAAGGTTTAACTTTAAGTTGATAGTTAGCTAATGTCTTATATTTGTCCAAATCTTCAAAATTGAGAAAAACAAATGATAAAAAAGGTTGCACTTTTTAATGTCATGCACCTTTAAGGATAAGAGGTGTTTAGGTTAGAGCCTTCGTGACCATGCACCTCAACGATGCCTCAAAATAACAATAGTATACCTCCCAACAAAACATATTTATCTGCTTTCATACTATAACCAAAGATCAAATAAATTTTATTTTAAAAAAACTAAACTATCAGTTACCCGCTCCTATTTATATTAAGAAACAAAACAATTGAATGAAGAACAATGATCAATCTTTGATTTTATATAATTTATAAGTTGATTTTCAGGGGGTATATAAGCAAATATGATTTTTACAATGGTATGTAATCTACACGACTGTGTTCTTCTCAATAGGACCCTAGTAGGGGAGTGAACTGATGAACTCTCCACAAGTGTACAGATCATTACAAGTAATAAAGTGGTACCACCAAGGGGGTAGAGTTGTCGATCCATAGGGGCTGGACTTCTAGTACTAATCACTCCTCTAATGTTTAGCAAATCACAGTGTTGGTTGAAGAATTACAAAAGAAAAATAAGGAAAACAAAGAACGGATAGTACTAATATGAAAACTAGGATTGAGTTTTAGGTGCAAGAGTGCAATGCCTCGGGATGATTCCTATGTGCTCGAGATATTGATATGAATATGGTGTCTATCACTTTACATTCTAAGATCCTTGTGGGTGCTCAAAAGCTATGTTGCATCTCTAGCTTTAAAATATGTCAAGGGCTGCAAAGGTAACTGCGGGCTTCAACTGCATCAAGTTTGGTAACCAAACTAGGTGACCACAACTACAGTAATACACACACATTAAGTTATACCCAAGCATCTACACAAATCAAGCACATCAAGTTATGAAAACACATATAAAACACAAGAATGCATTAAAACTCCATAGTCCAAAGAAAATAAGTATTCATATGTCAAGAAAACCATAGTTCAACTTTCTAGGGCACCATGGAAGGGTTAGCCCCTCATGATTTAAAACAACTGAGAAGAAAGGAAGGAAGAACTAGTGTAATAATTGATGATCTTCCTCTTTACAAAACTCCTCTCAATTGTGTTTCAATAGCTTCATGGATGAGCTAGCTCCATTTTCCTTGAGTCTCCAACTCGATCTTGATCCCCTTCGGTGGTATGGTGAAACTTGATCTTTGTCACCATCAATGCTCTCCCAGTAGAAAAGAAAATCCATGAACAAAAGATTTAAAGAAACCCTAAATACTAGAGTTAAAAAGGGTATTTTCGAGCATGACATAGTTTGAGCATGGTTGCACTTAGACCGTGTTCTCCTGAGAGGTCTGAGTGAATTGACTAAGTGTCAACCATGGATATCATGGGGAGGAAGCACGATCATGCTTCATTCGTGCTTTGCTTGAGCAGGATAGTGCAATGAGTGTCATGGGTGTGCATTCCTTGCTAGCAGATGGCACTTTGATTCCAGAGAAAACCACAAGGTATGACACGGCCATGCCTTGACCTTGCTCGTCTTGGAAGCACACCCTGCTTGATCAGCTGCCCAAGCAACTTCAGACAGAGAAAATCACGAGGATAAAACACGATGGTGCTCTACACGTTCTTGGCTTGGACACTTAGGAATGTTTCATTCCTTACATGTTTTGTCCTCGAATTCACTCCTAATTGCTTTGAGCCCAAAATTCCTAATCCATGAACCAAAACGTATAGAGTAGCAGAATATATACAAAATCTGGTAAAAAGCAAGATAAAGTGTAACTTGGTAGTAAGGAAAACGTGATATGTATTGTACTTATCAAATACCCCCACACTTGAATCATTACTTGCCCTCAAGAAATATTAACTCGCTCAATGAAGGAAAAGATGAGTGCATCACTTCCGATTTCAAGAGAATAGAAAATTCTTAAACATAGAAGGAACAACAAGGGTTAGTAGAAAAACAAGAATGCTTAATAAAAGGCTACACTCTTATTTTAGAGACATTGCGTATGTTCGAACCCTTAATTGAGTGCCCCATGGTCTCAAGGAATCAACCTAGCAGAATTGGACCTTATTTCCAACTAAACAAGGGGGTAGTAGACCTTCTTTCTCAGTAGGTCATCAAATGTACACTTGTAATACCCAGAATTTGACTATTGATAAGTAGCTGTCACTCATCTAAGGCAATAGCTCTTTCTACCATCTTTCTCAAACAAACAAAAGCAAAATGACTGGTAGAGCATTCCAAAGGGATCCGACTTGCTAATCTTTTTTTTTTACACAAGACTTGGTCTAACGGCAAAGGTTTTCATCCTAAAATAAGTAACTCCATAATTAGGGTATAGTGATGAAACTTTAGGTCTTCAAAGTAACAATTCAGCTCTGGAGAAGCATATAACACACAAGTTGGCACACCCCTTACGTGTGACCCACAAGTGCACGGGTTTTGTCGAAGTAATAAATTCCAAATGAGTTGGTATCATATCCACAGGGACTAGAGAATAAAAACATCAAGATTGCTACTTAACCAAGTGAAGATGAAACAATGATTGTGTTGATAACTTGCAATGTAGACAAAAATAAAAGAAATAAGAAAGAGAGGCAGAAATAAGTGTGAGGAAAGGTAGTCGATATGAAGTGGGGTACTCGGATATTGTTCCGCCTAGGATTATCGCTTCAAGTGTGAAACCAACTATTATGCTTCCTAACTAATGATCAATAAGTCATGGACATCCTAAGTTACAGGGTCCCAAATCTAAGTGATAAGTGCTTGTGTGATAAGAATGCGAAGTGTTCTTTCCTTGTGATGAGCATTACTGTTAGCAAGTTTAAGAGCTAATCCATTTGTATTTGTGTTCTTTTGCATGTAAGGTTGTGAAGCTAAGTATTGAGAAAAGAAGCCAAAAGTAGATCAGAAATGCACTATTTGGTGGAATCTTGGAAGGAACAAACGCGAAGACACAAGTGGGACTCCAGGAAACTTGAATGTGTACCAACCTCTATGAATTCAAATCATTACAATGAGTTGGAGGGGCACAAAGGCAGTCATGTTTGCGTATCCCAACTTGTGCATTGATAACAAGATCATCACCAACGAAGCCTTTGATTGAAGAAGAGTTGTGATCTACGGCATAAACGTGTGCTCATTTATGTTACCTTGATGAAAAATGTGGAATTGGGAGTATGTTGGCCGAGTACTATAGCATATTACTGTAGCAAATTAATGTAGCAGTCACTGTGCACAGCCGGCTGAAAACAGGATTTTCAGAGAATCCACACAGGCGTATGGAAATTCCCCACGGCCGTGTGGATGCTCGATTCCAACCTACTTAAAGCCGTTTTTTAGCCCGATTTCAGCATTCTTTTTCTCATCTTTTCTCCATCTTTTGAAATGCTGGCGGCTAGGGTTTAAAGGGGTTTTGGCAAGGCTTTTGGAGTGGTTCTCCATCTTCGACACCACGATTCTCTTGGAATATAGCTATTGGGGGAGCTTTCATCGGCACCGATTCGACGAGGTGTACCCTAAGCTTGACAAGGGGACCTTTGGAGAGAACGAGGCCACTCCACAAGACCATCAATACGAAGACCGAGGGGGTTTTCCTATGGTTACTTTTTTTTACTTTTGATTTCATTATTGATTGTATTGTGCTCCATGGAGAGCTAAATCCTCTAGTGGGTACTTGGACTTGTAAACCCTAGGATGTTATTGTTTCATTGACCTTTTATTATGCTTTCTTAATTGATGATTTTAATTGAGTTCCAATTTTGAATGCTTGTTAAATGATGTCTCATTTAGAGTGACACTAGGGTTGAGAGTCCATCTTGGTAGCCTTTGTGGATGAGTGACACACTATGAGGGTTAGACAATGCTAGATTTTAGAGGATTGAAAGGGTGAGTCGAGAGGTAACGGAGCGTCCCCTTTATCCTCCGGTGTGATTTATCCTACCTCAATTTCCTAGAGTTCTTTGGGGTTACAATAGAGTGAAGTGCTAAAGGATGAACTCCACTGGGGCTTAGTTGCGCTAGCGACAGAGTGAATCCCTGAAGTGAACTTTAGTAACTGGGACTTAATTGTGACTAGGGATCTTTCGCCTGGACCAAAGGGTTAGATCTACACATAGGAATATGGTTTATCGCTTGGAATCCCTAGATCTCCATGCAACTTTGTATAGTGTAAGGTGTTGAGACTGAGCGATTCTCCTCTGGGGCATAATGTAGAGTTAGTCACGGTTGACCTTAAGTTTGGGACCGTGTATTTTAGGATTTCCACGACTCATTAGGCATCAGTTAAGAGACATAATAATTGGTCTTGCACTTGAAACTTTAGTCCTAGGCGGAGCATTGTCCGAGTACCTCACTTCTATTGATTGTGTTTCTTCTGATTTTATCATGCCTCTCTTTCTTATTTCTTTTAGTCTTTTGATATCAATCTTATTCACACCATCATTGATTCATTCTCATCCTAGTTAAATAGCAATCATTGTGTTTCTATTAACTATTCCCTTTGGATACGATACCCACTTCCCTGGAATTTCCACGACTCATTAGGCATCAGTTAAGAGACATAATAGTTGGTCTTGCACTTGAAACTTTAGTCCCAGGCGGAGCATTGTCCGAGTACCTCACTTCTATTGATTGTGTTTCTTCTGATTTTATCATGCCTCTCTTTCTTATTTCTTTTAGTCTTTTGATATCAATCTTATTCACACCATCATTGATTCATTCTCATCCTAGTTAAATAGCAATCATTGTGTTTCTATTAACTATTCCCTTTGGATACGATACCCACTTCCCTGGAATTTATTACTTCCACAAACCCGTGCACTTGAGGGTCACAAGCAAGGGGCATTGTCAAGTTTTTGGTGTCGTTGCGGGGGAATGAGCGTTTTAGAAGCACTTTTCACTTTGCTATTTTAGATATTTATCATTCATTCTATTTCACACGTTCTTATATTTCCATCATTCTCATTTGTTTTCTTTTGTCATATCTTACTCTTTTCTTGCAAGGGGCTTAAATGATGATTGATTCGCTCATTGCTCTATATTCTCAAATTGAAGTTCGAGTTAAAAAAAGTTTATAGAATTGTTACTTCACAACAACAGAGCAATCCATGTTGCAGCACATGTCATCCAATTGAAGTGGGCTACCCAAACCCATTATGGAATAATAATGGACAATATTGGGAAGCACCTCAAGGTGAATGTCAAAAGGGTGAGATACTTGGAGATGATGGGCTTCAGTTGGAAAATAGTATTAGCTAATGTTATTGAAGTGACCGATGTGTGTGTCCAAAATATTTAGACCACATTTAGATGTCATGAAGCCTCCTTTAAACACCTTGAGAATCAATTAGGAGGGATACTTGACACACTCTCTAAGGAACAACAATTATTTGAGCAAGCAATTCAAGTTCCTTATAGAAATGATGTGGTAGTGAATGACAATGAAGAAGTAGGACAGAATGGGTATGATGTTGTAGAGAGTGAGAGGATGCAAGAAGAACCTTTCTTTCAAAGAGGTGATTGATTTAATGGATAGTGTGCTTCTAAGCAAGGAATGATGCAAGAAGGCTTGGTGAAGACATATTACTTTCAAGTAGAAATGGAAGAAGAAGCAAAACCTAAGGTAATGAAAGCAAGAATAAAAGAAACAAGAAAGGGAGAAGCACAAATAGATGAGAGGTAAGGCAATCAATAGAAGTGGGGTACTTAGATATTGTTCCACCTAGGACAATTTCTTCAAGTGCAAAATCAACTATTATATCTCCTAATTAACGCTTAATGAGTCATGGAAATCCTTAAACACACAGTCCCAAACCTAAGATCAACCGTAACTAACTCTATACTATGTCCCGCTATAGAAATCGATAAATCTCAACACCTCACAGTGTGTAGAGTTGCAAGACACTCTAGGGATTCCAAGTGATAAACCCTGTTACAATGTATAGATCTAACCCTTTGGTCCAGGTGAAAGACCCCTAGTCGCAATTAAGCCCTAGGTGCTAAGGTCACTTCAACTGTTCACTCCGTTGCCTGTGCAACTAAGCCCCAGCGGAGGTCATCCCTTAACCCATTCATTCTACTATGACAGTAAAGAACTCTTGGAATGTGGAGGTAGGATAAATCACATCGGAGGGGAAAGGGGACGCTCCGCTACCTCTTGACTCACTCTATCGACCCACTCTAATCTTGCAATCTCTAACCCTCATGGTGTGTCACTGACTCACAAAGATTACCAGTGTAGACTCTCAACCCTAGTTTCACTCTAAGGGAGAAGTCACTGCAACAAGCATTCAAGATTGAAACTCAATTAAAGACATCAATTATGGAAAACATCATACAAGATTAATGAAACAAATACATCCTAGGGTTCACAAATCCAAGTACCCACTAGGGGTTAAGCTCTCCATGGAGCTAGTTACAATCAACAATGAAATAAAATGTAAAATCAAGTAATCCATAGAAAAACCCCCTCAGTATTCATGTCGATGGTCTTCCGGAGTAGTCTCGTCTTCTCCAAAGGTCCCCTTGTCCGGCCTAGGGCACACCTCGCTGGATCGATGCCTACGAAAGCTCCCCTAATAACCTTCTTCAAAGTGGAGTGCAGTGTCAAATCCGTAGAACCACTCCAAAGACTTGCCAAAAGACTCTCAAAACCCTAGCCGAGGCCTACCAAAAGATAGAGAAAAGTTGGAGAGAAGGGTGAAAAGGGTCTTCTAAAATCATGCTGAATCGCGGCTTAAATAAGGCTGTAATCGGGCATTCACACGCCCCTAAGGATTCTCGACACGGGCCTATGGAATTTCGACACGCCCGTGTGGATTCTCGGGAAACCTGATTTTCGACCGGCTGTAAACAGTGACTGCTAAAGTGTATTGCTACAGTGTATTGCTACAGCAACCTACTACAGTACTATGCCAAAACACTCCCAATTCCACACTTTTCATCAAGGCAACATAAACGGGCACACATTTATGCCGTAGATCACAACTTTTCTTCAATCATAGGCCTAATTGGTGAAGATCTTGCTATCAATGCACAAGTTGGGATATGTAAATGTGACTGCCTTCATGCCCCTACAACTCATTGTAATGGCTTGAATACATGGAGGTTGGCACACATTCACGTATCTTAAAGCCCCACTTGTGTCTTCGCGTTTGTTCCTTCCAAGATTTCACCAAATAGTGCGTTCACGATCTACTTTTGGCTTCTTTTCTTAATACTTATCTTCATATTCCTACATGTGCAAAAGAACACAAATACGCATGTATTAGCGCTTAAACCTGATAAAAGTAATGCTCATCGTAAGGAAAGAACACTCCGTAGTACTGTAGCAAAATTACTGTTCATGCGCCCGCGTGAAAATTTCTGCAGCCCACGCGGCCGCATGGAAAATCCACACGGGCACGTGGGGACACGTGACAGACGCGATCTAAGGCCTATAAATAGCCAGTTTTGCCCTATTCTTTCTCATCTTTTGGGTGGCTCTTGAGGGGTGAGACGGCTAGGGTTTGGAGAGGAGGTCTTTGCGGCTTTGGTGGCGCTTCGTCAGCAACTTTGATCGATTCCTCCTCCGTCATAGCATCAAGGAAGCCACCGGTGAACCTAGCTTTCGGAGTGGGTCCTTCAAGACATCGAAGCTCTCCATCAAGGCCATCAGTTCATATATAAGGGGGTTTATTTCTATGGTTTTAATGTACATTCATTCATTGATGGTGTGTTTTGTATGTTGCTACATGGAGAGCTAAAACCCTAGAGGGTATTTGGGCTTGTGAACCCTAGGATTCTCATCTTTTGTGGACTTGCTTAGTGTTTCTATTTAATCCGAGTTTGATTAAGTTTTAATCTTGATTGTCTAATGCTTGCTTGCCTTATTGATCTTTTGGTTATTTGGTTTGCATGATTTGTTACCTTGGTGAGAGAGAGGTCTCCATTAAGGTTAGAATCTTAAGATCGAAGAGGGTTGAGAGGGCGAGTCATGAGATAGTGAGCATCCCCTTTCCCCTCCGATTGGTGTATTCTATCTCCGTTCCCTAAGCTCTATGCAACCATATTTGGTGGGAGGTATGAGATTGAGAGATTTCTCCACCGGGACCTTGTAGGGGGTTAGGATCCTTCGTCGGGAATTAGGGTTGGATCAATCTTTAGGAATCGGATACACCTCTTAGATTCCTAGAGTGCTTTGCGGTCATATGTGGTGTGAGGTGTTGAGATTGAGCGATTTCTCCACCAGGACCTCATAGGGGACTAGTATAAGTGATCGGGAGGCTGGATACGATTATATTTGTTTTTCTACGGCTTAACTTACTCATCATAGAAACGCTTTGCTTATCCGATACCTAATACCTAAATCCTAGGTGGAGCATTGCCCGAATACCCCACTTTTACTGATTGAGATCTTCATCCATTTCACCCTTGCATATTTGTCTCCGGTATTCATTTCTTCGTACATTATATCACCACACCTTTCCATTTATCATTACGCTAGAAAGCAGAGAAGAAGTTAGTACTAGTGGCCCTGTTCCCTGTGGATTCGACTACCCACTCACCGGGGTAATTATTACTTTGACACCCATGCACTTGTATTTTACACACATATTCGGACGTGTGTCAGGCACAAAGGCAGTCACACTTTCATATTCCAGCCTGTGTGAAGAATTAAAGAGTTTCATAACACTTTCTATCGATAGAAAGCCAAGTGACCTACCACACGGATGTGTCACTGGCCGTGTGGTATCTGAAGAAGAAGATGTCCGGAAAATAGTGTTCATGAGTACTGTAGTGAAGTTACTATACAAAAAATACTTTAGTAGTTATTACACATGAGTGTGTGGAATTTCCATAGGCTCGTGTAGATTTTCTGGGAGATTTTCCAGCCCACACGGGAGTGTGGAAGCTCGTGTGGGAGTAACAACGCCCCTTGTGTGTGACCCGCAAGTGCACGGGTTTGTCAAAGTAATAAATCCCAATTGAGTGGGGTATCATACCCACAGGGTGTAGGGAATAAAAATACTAAAATTGCTACTTGCCCAAGTAAGTGAGAAGAAAGGCAATCGATTGAAGTGGGGTACTCAGACAGTGCTCCTCCTAGGGATAATGTTTGAAGTGTAAGAACTACTATTATGATTCCTAACTAATGCTTAATGAGTCATGGAAATCCTAAAGCACCGGTCCCAAACCTAAGGTCAACTGCGACTAACTCTACAGTATGTCCAGGTAGAAAAATTGCTCAGTCTCAACACCTCACACTGTGTAAAGTTGCATGGCGTTCTAGGGATTCCAAGTGATAAACCCTATTCCTATGTGTAGATCTAACCCTTTTATCCAGGCGAAAGAATCCTAGTCACAATTAAGCCCCAGATACTAAAGTCACTTCAACACTTCACTCTGTTGCTCGCGCAACTAAGCCCCAACAGAGTTCATCCTTTAGTTTTTCACTCTATTGTAACCACAATAATCTCTAGGAAATGGAGGTAGGATAAATCACACCAGAGGGGAAAGGGGATGCTCCGGTACATCTCGACTCACCCTGTCAACCCTCCTCAATCTAGCTTTGTTTAACCCTCATGGCGTGTCATCCATCCACAAAGGTTACCAAGATGAACTCTCGACCCTAGTGTCACTCTAAGGGAGAAATCATTCAACAAGCATTCAAGATTGAAACTCATTTAAAAACATCAATTAAGGGAAAGCATAATAAATGGTTAAAAAAATTAATATCCTAGGGTTTACAAAATCCAAGTGCCCACTAAGGGGTTTAGCTCTCCGTGGAGCAAGATACAATCAATAATAAAATCAAAAGTAAAATCAAGTAATCCATAAGAAAACCTACTAGGTAGTGTGTCGATGGTCTTGTGGAGTAGCCTTGCCTTTTCCAAAGGTCCCTTTGTCCGGCCTAAGGCACACCTCACCCGATCGATGCCGATGAAAGCTCCCCCAATAACCTTCTTCCAAGAGAAGCGCGGTGTCAAATCCATAGAACCACTCCAAAGACTTGCTAAAGCCTCTCAAAACCCTAGCCGACAACATCTCAAAGAGAAAAGTTGGACAGAAGGGTGAAAGATTTCCCAAAAATCGAATTAAATCGCGGCTTAAATAGGGCTGGAACCAAGCATCCACACACCCCTGTTGATTTTCCACATATGCATGTGGAATTTCTACACGGGCATGGGGAATTTCCAAATGCCCGTGTGGATTCGCTAGAAACCTAATTTTTGGCCGGCTGTGAGCAGTAACTTCTATAGTGTATTGCTACAGTGATTTGCTACAGTACTTGCCGCAGTACTTCGCTAAAACACTCCCAATTCCACACTTTTCATCAAGGCAACATAAACGGGCACACGTTTATGCCGTAGATCGCAATTTTTCTTCAATCAAAGGCCTCATTGGTGAAGATCTTGCTATCAATGCACAAGTTGAGATATGCAAATGTGACTGCCTTCGTCATCCTCCAACTCATTCTAATGGTCTGAATACATGAAGGTTGGCACACATTCACGTATCTTAGAGAACCACTTATGTCTTCTCATTTGTTCCTTCCAAGATTTAACCAAATAGTGCGTTCACAATCTACTTTTGGTTTCTTTTCTTAATACTTAGCTTCACAACCCTACATGCGCAAAAGAACACAAATACACATGTATTAGCACTTAAAACTAATAAAAATAATGTTCATCGTAAGAAAGGAACACTTCACATTCTTAACACACAAGCACTTATCAGGGAGCTTGTGTAGAGCCCCGATTTCTAATTATAAATGCCTCATTGCCTGATTTTAGGTAAACTTTTTCATGGATTTGAAGAGGCAATGCAGATGGGGTTTGAAGGAGAGATCTTTGTCACTTTGGGGGCATTTCTTCACCAACATTGATCAATTCCTTCTCCGTCATAGCATCAAGGAAGCCATCGGCGACCCTAGCTTCGTAGGGGATTCCACCAAGACATTGAGACTATTAATCAAGGCATCACCATGCATTCAAGGGTGTTTATTTAGATGGATTTTGCATACATATATTCATTTATTACTTGTTTTGTAATTTGCTGCATGGAGAGCTAAACCCTAGAGGGTATTTGGGTATATGAACCCTTTAGATTCTATTTTGTATTGATTTACTTTGTGTTTTTCATTTAATATGAGTTTAGTTGAGTTTCAATGCTGATTTCTTAATGCCTTCTTGCCTTCTTAATCTTAAGGTTGATTTGTTCACCTTGGTGAGAGAGAGGTCTCCATTTAGGTTAGAATCTCCAAGATTGAAGAGGGTTGAAACGGTGAGCCTTGAGATATTGAAGCGTCCCCTTTCCCCTCCGATTGATGTATTACATTTCCGAATTCCCTAAGCTCTAAGCAACCATATGTGGTGTGAAGTGTAGAGAGAACTCTCCTCCGAGACCTCGTATGGGACTAGAATCGGTGATATAGAGGCAGGGACTGATTTACCTTTGGAATTCCGTGACTTGATTAATTCGTCCTAGGAACGCTTTGTGAATCTTTCTCTTAATGTTTGAATTCTAGGTAGAGCATTGTCTGAATACCTCATTTTCATTGATTGAGACTTGCCTTTATTTTATTGCTTGCATTCATGTTCTTGACATTCATTTATTCATGCATTAGTTCATCATATCTTCTCTTTGATCATTTGGCTAGATAACTTGGAATTAGCTATTGCTAGTAATCCTGTTCCATGTGGATTAGACTACCCGACCCATTGGGTATGATTTTATTACTTGAGCCATCCATGCACTTACTGACACAAGCAAGTGGTGTGTCATTGTTCTTATTCTTATTCTCCTTATCTTCATTAATCTATCACTTTTTCATCCTTTATTTATAGATTATCTTTGGCTTGTTGAACCTTATTTTGATAGTAAAGCTAGATTTAAATCGGTGTATAAGTGTGTAATGATTATGTATTTTTATATAGTTAATCATAGTTAGTGTGTGTTGACTTAGTCTAGCTATGTGCAAATAGCCATGTAGCTTCTTAAGAAGACCTCCATAAATTTTTATTAATTTATTTCCTTTTGCATTGTTATATGTTTAAGTTTATGTGCACATGTATCATAGTATGCTTGGTTGCATACATTCCTTGGACACCACGTTGGCAATCCTTGCATTTTTTGGGCATGTACAATTTAACCTTGTGACCCCTCATGTATT
Organism: Dioscorea cayenensis subsp. rotundata; assembly: GCF_009730915.1. NCBI lineage: Eukaryota > Viridiplantae > Streptophyta > Magnoliopsida > Dioscoreales > Dioscoreaceae > Dioscorea > Dioscorea cayenensis. Next base: position 14,431,984 of record NC_052479.1, read on the forward strand.
AAACTTCGGGGTCATTAAATTTTTTTTACACTATGTCTTTGGTCTATATTCCATGAGTTGCTCTCTTAAGATTGTATATATCCTTGTGGCAGTTCTTTTGGGTCTAACATGAATTATTGATTTTGACATGGTAGTTCTAAAAATATTTTTGACTATTGTCAATTTCTGGCAAATAGGGTCATTTTTTATAGTAGTTCCTGGATTTCAAGTTGAGTCTCAGAGTTAAGCTATTATGAAGTAAGTAATCCATCTTTAAACTCTGATTTTTTTATAAGATTAAGGAAAATTTTCATACATGATTTATGTGATTATCTTAATTATTTTTCAACTAGTTATTTTACGGGCTTAATCATCGAACAACATGATTAACTTTATTTATATTTTTTATTTTAAATTATTTAAAATTGATGCCATATATTGGAACCCATGTTCCATGTCATTTTGTATTTAAAATTTATTATTCCTTTTTATCTTCATTTTATTATTTAATTATTCTTTCATTCTTACAATTGTTGAAGTATTCATTATCTTAATATTTATTATTTATGTACTATCTCTCTGATTAATCACATTGGCAAATTATGGTTTCAATTTTTATTTTAAAATAATTATTTATTTTCTAAAGTGGGATTATGATGCTTTTGATATGTTTTTATATGAATTTGGTATTTCTGTTCATTTGGAATTTTGGGAAAATTTATAAATAATTTTGTACTTTGACTCTGAGATGTTTAAATATTTTTGTCTCCAATGAGCTATGCTTAACACTATATTTGGGGTGTTAAAACATTGGCCTTGTCAGCAAGAATTTTTGGAAAAATAAGACTGTAGTTTAGTGTGAGCCCATCAGTGAAATAATAACGGCCTTTGATATTCATTCTCAGGTTACCAAGAGTAAATAAATGCCTATGTTATTTTGCCTAGGGTCACCTAAGGTAAACCAATAACCTCTAATACCAATAGTGAATTTGGAAACATTGACTATTACTTGGGAATCTACTATCTTTATATTTTATATTTCTGGTTTGGATATTCCTCTGATTGCAATATTTTTTGATTAATGCCTATACTTAACCTGGCTATGCTATCTGCTTGTATTTTTTTGAAAATGATGGCGACTCTTGTTTTAGTCCTGATTATTCTGTTTATCCCAAATTTGAGATTTTCGATTTTGGATTAGTTACTGGGTAGTGAGCTCATGAAGTTGTTTTAAATCCTTTTCAGATCAGGAGTAGTAGGCCGAGGGGTTGATTAGCAAGTTGTCAGTAGTTGTTTCCTTTTGGAATTATATCTTGAGTTGTATATATTATTTGGACACAGAATTTTGTATTTTGGATATTTCTATATTTCGATCATTCCTGTATTTGAACCTATGTTGTACCCTTAAGTTGTACCTATATTTCTATTATTTCTATTAGTTTGTCACTTTCCACTACTCTGAGATAGATTCTGAGGCTTTGTAGGCTTACTGGGTTCATACCTTGTTGGACTACAGCCATTTGTACTTGTGTCAAGTTTGGCTTGGTCGGGTATGGGTTGTGATAATAGTAAAAGCAAAAGGAAGATCCATGTATAATAGATGAATAACAAACTAAGTCCACCTTAACAATTTATCAATACATAAACATTGCTTAGTTGAGTGAGGACAAAACTATCATTAGAAAAATATTATCACCAACAAGTAAAATATCATGACCTAATGAGACTAGTGATGTACAAAACCATAAATATAAACTTGCTCCTCCTGGTATTGAGGTATATACATGGAGTAGTGAGATTATCTATAAGCACAAACACCTTTTTATTATTAGGCATCAACCATATATCGAGAGGAAGTTGAGTCCTCAACCTCCAAGCATGGGAATTAAGTATCTTATCTCTCAGCTATTGCAACAATAACAAATTTCAATTTATAAATATAAACGTCTTTCTAAAATTCTATATAATAAAAAAATAATAAAAACATGATGATGAAGAAGCTGTTTCACATCCACTTGATATAGTTATAGATCATAATGTGCAACTAATGTCATAATTGTTAGGGAAAATACATGGAAATATTCTTTAGAATTTTTATGGGAGTTACAATTCGCAATTCCGGTAACACATATACAGTTACATATATGTGTACATTCTAGTCTGCACATATATGTTGAAACTAATATCATACCTATTGTAGCATAGTTAAAGTTTACATATATTGTCAAATATATGAGCGCGTTCTAGTCTGCACACTTGTCCAAGTTCTCTGGACATGTTATATGGCCTTTTATGTGAGTGTATTCTAGACCTACACCTCCCAGGTTGTGCTACATATAAGGCCTCTTATGTGGGTGTTAGCACATCTGCCTGCCCATATGAGTCCCTATAATTTCAAACAAAGTTCCATACACTTCCAAAACCCCTCTTGAGTATTAAATTGAAATCTAAAATGATATATCAAGAAAACACACAATTTTATCATGCAAAACCACTTCAAATCTAGGGAAAAACGCCACTAGACTCTATAGATCCATTTGAAAGGTGTTTTACTATAATAATAATGGGCTTAGAAGAATTTTCTCTAGATAATACTAGAAGTTCACAAACTCGAGATTCAAGAAAATATTGTCAACAATACATACATCATCAACTCGAGAATGGATAATGAATGGCATCAACAAAAGATCAAATAAAGATCAAAGCAAGTAGATTAGGAGAGCTATCTGCAGGATTTATACTACTCGAATTTTGGGCAAAATATGGTATCAGTTTTTTGCTCAGTTGTCTTGGTATGGCTCAAACCCTAACCCCCATTTTTCTCTTCCTCTCTCTTCTTGGTTTCCCTCTTTTGCTTCTTCTTTCCTCTTCCCCTCTTTCTCTCTCTCTCTCTCTCTCTCTCCTTCACATTAGCAAACTTCCCATTTTTTCTCTAAGTGTCTTCCATTGTTGATATATCTTTTTATTATTAATTGTTTGAGGTAGGACCCACACTTGTTCAAGAGTCCCCCTAAATTGGGTTGACCTAATAATCCTCCCACTTAGCATGATTTGCGGGGTTCAACCAAGCCTGCTCTTTACCTACGATAAGTAAAAGTCTCGGTGAACATATTGAATCCATTATCACTAGTGTGTATATTCTCCAATTACAACTCTTTAGATTCAAGAACATCCCAAATCCAATAATATTTAACTTCAATATGCTTTAACTTTAAATGGTATGTTGAATTCTTCAAGACATGGATGGTATTTTGACTGTCACAATAGATAATTCATATCTCCTATTACATGCCTAACTCTTCAAGGAACTTAAAGTACATTAGTTTGACTTGTTCACTTAAAGTACATTAGTTTGAACTAACCATAAAATGACCTAGAAATGGAGAATAATCAACCTTGGCAATGAACATATTAAACCTCTCAAGAACCTTCTCAATCTAGTTTTCTTGAGATTTCCAAACCTTCATGATGTGTTCCACAAGTCCATTGTTGTCAAATAGTAATAAAGTTATCATTCCCATAGGGACTAAATTGTCAATTATCAAGTAATTGCGATTAAGAGTATCTAGAAGAATGAACTAATGTGGAATAAGAATGAAAAATTAAAGCAAATAAACTAAAATTCTACAATTAACAAAAGCTAAAGGAGATTAAGGACAATGTCTTGGGTTCGAGTTTAAATTATCCTAGGATCAGGGTTCACAACAAGGAAGGCTAAAGACTTTTCTCTCAACTCTTCTCTATTTGGTCTAATTGATCTCAAAGGTGGATCATCCTTAAATACTTGCTATATTCTTTCAAGATATAACAAGGTGATTAATTAACCTAATCCCTACTCTTGCGGTGATTAAACTTAATATAACACTTTGAGTTATGCAACAATCTAATGGATCCTCAAGAAACCTTAATTCAAGATTTCAATTTTGGTTCTAAAATTTTAGTATCAAAGTTTACCTCCCAGTCCATCTTCTTACAACTAAGTTCATGCAATTTAAATAATTCAAAATCAAAATCAATCAACCATTTACAAAGAATAGAAAATCAAAACAAAACATCTTTTACATTCATTGGGCTAATCCCAATCCTAGAAAGTAAGGTTCTACTCCTCCATGTTCAAGATACAAACCATGGACATTGATCTTAAAATTTGGCAAGAAAATTCAAAGTTTTAGAAGAAAAGAAACTTCTTATCCTTGCTTGTCGATTGAAGGATAGACATGGATCAAAGCTTGATGTTCGCTTTTCTCTGCTCTTTGTTCCTCTTTTGATATCTTCTCTTGCCTTAGTGGATATGACTTCTCTTTCCATCCCTAGCCATCCTTCTCATCCCTCCTTCTCGTTTTTCTTTTGATATGCTAGGGTTTTTTTATGTCATAGAGCACCGGTGGTGTTAGGTAACCTCGGCAACTTGTGTTTTTTTTTTTTCCTGATTTTGATTTATAAATCTCTGCATCAACACCGAAAACACCCATGCTAATTGACATAGGGTAGTCATGTCTCTTTCTATTTAATTGCTTTACATCCCCTTCTAGTTTTCTAATTCCCAATTTCTTCAAGTTTTACCTTCTAAAATGCATCAAACTTATGCATATTTGGCGTCAAATTCTGCTCGTATGCATCAAAATTAATAGAGAGTAGTATTCTGAACAAGGAGAATGAAATCCATATAGAAACAATGTAAAATTACATGATTAAAAGATAAATTAAAAATAAATTAATATTAGGATTTCATGCAATTTCTATACTTATCACTTCCCATTTGTTCTGTGAAGGAAGATTTTCATATTAAGTATTTGTTTTAGTGATCCTAAATCTTTCATAGAGAAGGACTTACTTAATTGTCTCTTCAAGCCCTTTAATCTTTCTTGCATCACGACAAACAATCAACATGTCATCAACGTATAGCACAAGAATAATAAAGTCATTATCTGAATGCTCCTTTATAAACACACAATGATCAGTAGATGTTCAAATGTATCCTTACCTCATCATAAAGGAGTTAAACATCTCGTGCCACTATCTTGCTCTTGTTTGAGTCTATATAGGCTTTTTCTCAATTTGTAGACTACATTCTCTTTGCCCTTGATTTTGAACCCTTTTGGTTATTCCATATATATTTCCTACTCTAGTTTATAATGAAGAAATGCAATTTTCACATCAAGTTATTCCATCTCAAAATTCAAGCTAGCAGCTAAACGAAGGATAATTCTTATAGATGACATCTTCACTGTTTGAGAAAATATCACTTCAAAGTCAACGTCTTTTTTCTAATTGAACCCTTTCATAAACAATCTTGTCTTGTACTTTAGTTGTAAGTTGTTACTTTCAATCTTCAACTTGTACACCCACTTCTTCTTAAGTGACTTCATGGCCTTTGGCAACTTTATCTGATCATAGGTATGGTTCACATATAAGAATTTCATCTCTTCTTGTGTGGCTCTAAACAACTTCTTCTTCTCATGTCGCATAACTTTTGATAGGTTGCCAGCTCTCCTTCATCACTTAGCATAATATACTTATTAGTACTATATCTATTATAAGGATAACACTCCCTAGTAGATCCTCTGAAATGAGGTTCAGCTATTGATAGTGGTGATAATTGTTTTGCATGTTCAGCTAGCTTTGTATCATGAATTGAATGAGTATCATCAACAATAAGATCACCACCATCTTCTTAACCATAGGTGGAGGAATTAGATCTAAATTGATATGAATTTTAACAAAATATTTAGAGGGCTCACCCTAATTTCCATTAGTCATCTAGCCTTCTCAAAAAAAAACCCTGCTCCTAACGATCATCTTGTATACTAGATCCCACAACCTATATCCAAACACATCATGGCCAAATCCTAAGAAATTGCACAGCTTCACTTTGTTATCAAGCTTAGATCTCTCAAATTTAGGAACATGAACATTGGATAGGCTCTAAAAGTGAACATTCTTGAGTGATCATATGACACATTGACACGTCAATTTCCGTGCGTGTATGACAAGTGCACGGGTGTCAAAATAATAAAGTACCCAACTTATCGGGTAGTCAAATCCATAGGGAAGAGGGCTACTAGTACTAACTACTTCTCTACTATCTAGCCTAATGATCAACAGGATGATGTGATGATCAAGTGTGTGAAGAAATGAATACCAAAAATGAATATTCAAGGGGAAAATAGAAGATCTCAATCAGTAAAAGTGGGTTATTCGGGCAATCCTCCCATAGGATTCAGGTATTAGGTACTTGATAAGTGCTTGAGTAGACATATTTTTATATATGTTTTACATGCATTGAGCATCATTTTTACTGTGGTTTATGTCTCATATTGTGTATTTGGTGTTCTTTTATGCATATAGGTTGTGAATGCCTTGAAGAGTAAAAAGGAAGCAAAGATAGGCTATAAAGACACAATGTTGGGAGTTCTTGTTCAATTCAAGGACCAAGACACGAGAGCGAGTTCATAAGCGTGGAGATGTGTGCCAACTTCCAAGAAGATTCAAGTCAATTCACCATTTGGAAGGGCACAAAGGCAGCCACATCTTCATATTCCTTCTCTTTGTGAAGATTGCAAGACCTCTCAAAGATACGTCGATGAAGAAAAGTTTTATAGCCTACCACATGGACGTGTGCCCGGACATGTGGCCTTAGAGAAGAGTGTTCGGATCGCGTTTTTGTGAAAAGTCTCGTAGTAATTTTCACTGCGAGCATTCTTGTACGCGATGCATGACATTCCGCGGCCGCGTGAAATTCTGCGACCGCAGCGGGCGCGTGGAAAAATCCACACGGCAGCGTGAGGGGCACGTGACGACGCGATCTAAGGCCTATAAATAGCCGTTTTGCCCTATTCTTTTCTCATCTTTTGTGCGGCTCTTGAGGGGTGAGACGGCTAGGTTTTGGAGAGGAGGTCTTTGCGGCTTTGGAGGCGCTTCGTCACCAACTTTGATCGATTCCTCCTCCGTCATAGCATAAAGGAAGCCACCGGTGAACCTAGCTTCGGAGTGGGTCCTTCAAGGCGTCGAAGCTCTCCATCAAGGCCATCGGTTCATATATAAGGGGTTTATTTCTATGGTTTTTAATGTACTTTCATTCATTGATGGTGTGTTTTGTATGTTGCTCCATGGAGAGCTAAAACCCTAGAGGGTATTTGGGCTTGTGAACCCTAGGATTCTCATCTTTTGTGGATTTGCTTTAGTGTTTCTATTTAATCCGAGTTTGATTAAGTTTTAATCTTGTATTCTCATTGCTTGTTTGTTTAATTAATCCTTGTGGTTGATTGGATTTGCATGATTTGTTGCCTTAGTGGGAGAGAGATCTCCAATAGGGTTAGAACCTCAAGATTGAAGAGGGTTGAGAGGGTGAATCATGAGATAGTGAAGTATCCCCTTTCCCCTCCGATTGGTGTATTCTATCTCCATTCCTAAGCTCTATGCAACCATATTTGGTGGGAGGCGTGAGATTGCTCGATTTCTCCGACGGGACCTTGTAGGGGTTAGGATCCTTCGCCGGGAATTAGGGTTGGATCAATCTTTAGGAATTGGATACACAATTTGGAATCCCTAGAGTGCTTTGCGGTCATATGTGGTGTGAGGTGTTGAGATTGAGCGATTTCTCCACGGGACCTCGTGGGGGACTAGTATCGGTGATCTAGAGATAGACCCGATTATGTTTTGGATTTCCACGACTTAACTTACTCATCATAGAAACACTTTGCTTATCCGATACCTAATACACCGAATCCTAGGGGAGCAATGCCCGAATACCCACACTTTTTACTCGATTGAGATTCTTCTTCCATTTTACCCTTGCATATTTGTCTCCGGTGTTCATCTCTTCGCACATTAGATCACCACACTATCTCATTATCATTAGGCTAGATAGCAGAGAAGAAGTTAGTACTAGTAGCCCTGTTCCATGTGGATTCGACTACCCGACTCACCGGGTATTTATTACTTCGACACCCGTGCACTTGCGGTACACACACGCATATTCGGACGTATCAGTACTAGATGTGCAAAGTATTTCTAGAATGAGTAGGTTAAGTAGTGAAAATCCAAAAATAATCGGATTCTACTTCCAGATCACCAATACTGGTCCCCTACGAGGTCCCGATGGAGAAATCTCTCAATCTCAACATCTCATACCCCATATGACCATATAGCACTCTAGGGATTCCAAAGGATGCATCCGATTCCTAAGAATAGACCTAATCCCTACCTCTGGATGAAAGGTCCCTAACCTACTACAAGGTCCCGATAGAGAAATTTCTCAATCCCACACCTCACACCAAATATGATTGCATAAATCTTAGGAAATATGGAGATAGAATACACCAATCGGAGGGGAAAAGGGACACTCCACTATCTCATGACTCACTCTCTCAACCTTCTTTAATCTTTAACTTCTAACCATAATGGTGACCTCTCTCTCACCAAGGTGAACAAATCATGCAAACTAATCAATCATAAAATCAATAAGGCAAGCAAGTAAAAGGCAAACAAGATTGAAACTCAACCAAACTCAGATTGAATAGAAACTCAAAGAAAATCCACACAAAATTAGAATCCTAGGGTTCACAAGCCCAAATAGCCTCTTGGTGTTTAGCTCACCATGGAACAACATACAAAACAAACCATCAATGAATTAAATTATATAAAAGCTACAGAAATAAATCCCCCAATATCTGAACTGATGGCCTTGATTTAGAGTTTCGACGTCTTGATGGAATCCACTCTGAAGCTTGGTTCTCCGATGGCTTCCTTGGTGCTATGATGGAGAAGGAATCAATCAAAGTTGGTGAAGAAACATCTCCTAAGCCACAAAGACCTCCTCTCCAAACCTTAGTTGTCTCACATCTCAAGAGACACACAAAAGATATCAAAAGAATAGGGCAAAATGACTATTTATAATTAGAGGTTATTAGGCTTCTCGTTGTCTAACCATTGTTGGGAAGATTCTTGAATTCTTCATACAAGTAGGGACATAGGAGCGTGACTGCCTTTATGCCCTTCTAACTAGCAAGTTGGCTTTAATTCTCTTTAAAGTTGGTACACACCCCTGTGTGCATGAGCTCCTCTTATGTCTTCATCCTTGTAGGCTGATATGAGTAGAGGTCCTCTAATTGTCATTCTCTAATATTCACACCTTGTTTGTTGATATGAGCAAAGGTCCTCTATCGAACAAGCTTATCCTTTTAGTGACCATTGTAGGTGATTCTATGATATACCATGCTATTAATTCATGTTTAGAATTGAACACTTCAATTTGGAAATTCTTCAATATGAATCAAAAAAACATCATTCACATATACCTCCAAATTGGAACCAAGCTTCCCTACTTAATAGAATAGTAATGTAGCTTTAACTAAACATGGTAGTCGTTGAAATAATTTCACCCTGAAAGACAAAGGCAACCAATTTTAGAAATAAAAAAAAAAAAAAATACCATTTTTTTGCTTGAAAACAAATTGTAAAACTAGTAATATAGATGAAATTAGTAACTATTTGTATTATAGTTAGCAAAGCATGAAAATGAGTTTTGGATGAATTGAAGAGATGTTGTCAAACTAACAAGTTGATGAATAGTGTTTCATAAATTTCACATAACCAACAAAGATGACAGTGACTGTATCTTCAATGGAAGATACCTTCCTACAATTGATGAAACTTAATTATTTACACAAATTAAATATCTATTAATTAAATTACTTATGGAATTATGAGTGAATTAGGAGTTTCATTGCATGCCCATGAAAAATTCAGAAATTGCTTATCTACCCCATAACAAAGATTCTTGTTTGTACATTTTCTGATAGTAATTTCACTTAATTTTCAATCAAAACCCTAATCGTATGTTTTCTTATCAAAATGGCTCCTATTTTTGAATAAAAAAAAGTAATCCTTTTTTCTATTCAGAATGTTAGCTAATTTTCAATCAAAACCCTAATCCTATATTTTCTTATAGAAATGTCTCATATTTTTCAATTAAAACTCTAACCTATGTTTTCGTTTCGAAATGTCTGCTATTTTTCATTAAAAACAATAATCTTATGGTTTCTTTTCGGAATGTCTCCTTCCATTTTTTTTTTGTTTTGAATCAAAACTCTAATTCTATATTTTCTGTTTGGAATGTTAATTTTTTCGGTTTTTAATCAAAACTCTAATGTTTTGTTTTTTGTTTTTAGAATCTTTTCTTTTCTTTTTTTTTTTGAATCAAAACAATAATTTTATGTTTCCTTTTCGTAATGTCTCCTACTTTTTGGTTTGAATAGAAACCCCAATCCTATATCTTACTTTCGGGATGACTCCTATTTTTTAATTTTTCAATCAAAACATTAATTCTATGTTTTCTTTTTGCAATGTCTTACATTTCTGAATTAAAACCCTAATCCAATGTTTTCTATTCGTAATGTCTCATTTTTTTTAATCAAAACTCTAATCCTATGTTTTCTTTTCTGAATATCTCCTATTCTTCATTTTTGAAACAAAACCCTTATCGTATGTTTTCTTTTCAGAATGTCGCGTATTTTTAAATTAAATCTCTAATCCTATAATTTTTTGTAATGTCTCATTATTTTTAATCAAAACCTTAATTTTATGTTTTCAATGAAAAATAGGATCTAGTATTGTCTTCTAATTTTTAATCAAAACAATAACCCTATGTTTTCCTCTCATAATATCTCCTACCTTTCAATCAAAACCCGAATCCTATGTTTTTTTCTTAATGCCTAGTATTTTTTAGGCAAAACTCTAATCTTATATTTTTTTTTTCGTAATGTCTCCTATTTATGAATCAAACACCTAATACTATGTTTTCTTTTGGGAATGTCTCATATTTTTTCTAATCAAAACACTAATCCTAAGTTTTTGTTTTAATATGCCTCTTACTTTTTAATCGAAATCCTAATTCAATGTTTTCTTATAGTCATGTCTCGTATTTTTCAATCAAAACACTTATCCTATTTTTTCTTTTTGGAATGCCTAAATGTCTCATATCTTTAAAAAAAACCTACGTTTTTCTCTCAAAATGTCTCTTATCTTTCAATCAAAACCCGAATCCTATATTTTGTTTTCTTAATGGCTCCTATTTTTAAATCAAAACCCTAATCCTATGTTTTCTTTTGGGAATGTCTACTATTTTTTAATCAAAACCCTAATCCTATGTTTTCTTTTTGAAATTTTTCCTATTTTTGCGAAAAAACGCGAATCTAATGTTTATTTTTCTTAATGTCTCATATTTATTACTTTTGAATCAAAATCCTAATCTTATGATTTCTTTGGGAATGTCTACTATTTTTGAATCAGAAGCCTAATCCTATGTTTTCTTTTGGGAATGTTTGCTATTTTTTAATCAAAACAATAATCATATGTTTTCTTTTCGTAATGTCTCATATTTTTAATCAAAACCCTAGTCCTATGTTTTTACTTGAATGCCTCCTACCTTTTAGTAAAATCCTAATTTTATGTTATCTTTTGGGAATGTCTACTATTTTTGAATGAAAAATATAATCCTATGTTTTCTTTTAGAAATGTCTCATATTTTTCAATAAAAACAGTAATCCTATGTTTTCTTTTTCTTAATGTCTCCTATTTATAAATTTTGAATCAAAACCCTAACCTGTTTTTATTTTTCGAAATGTCTCCAATTTTTCAATCAAAAACCTCATCCATTATTTTATTTTAGGGTTGTCTAATATTTTTTAATCAAAACCCTAATCCTATATTTTCTTATAGTAATGTCTCCTATTTTTCAATCAAAACCCTAATCCTATGTTATCTTTTCGAAATGTCCCATAATATTTAAATAAACCCTAATCATATGTTTCTGAATGCCTTCTATTTTAGAATCAAAACCATAATCGGATATTTTTCCTATAGTAATGTCTCCTATATTTCAATCAAAATAAGAAACTATTTTTTTTTTCAGAATGTCTCCTATCTTTCAATCAAAACTTTAATTCTTTGTTTTATTTTCGAAAAGTGTCTCATTTTTTAATTTTAAATCAAAACCCTAATCTTTTGTTTTGTTTTTTGAATGTCTCATATTTTTGCATCAAAACCATAATCCTTTCTTTTCTTTTTGGAATGTCTACTATTTTTGAATGAAAATCCTATTTTTATGTTTTCTTATTGTCACGTCCTATTTTTCAATGAAAACCACAATCCTATGTTTTGAAATGTCTCATATTTTTCAACCAAAACACTAATCCAAAGTTTTCTTTTTAGAATGTCTACTATTTTTAATGAAACCCCTAATATTATGTTTTGTTATAGTAATATCTACTAGTTTTAAATCAAAACTCTAATCCTATGCTTTTTTTTTTTGGAATATCTCATATTTTTTAATCAAAAGCCTAATGAAATGTTTCCTATTCATAATGTCATCTATTCTTTTTAATCAAAGCTCTAATCCTATGTTTTCTTTTCTGAATGTCTCCTACATATCAGGTTTGAATCAAATACCTAGCCTATGATTTCTTTTCGGAATGCCTATTATTTTTCAATCAAAAATCGAATATTTTCTTTTCTTTACGGAATGTAACCTATTTTTGAATTGAAACCCTCATCCTATGTTTTCTTTTTGGAATGTGTCCTATTTTTTAGAATTAATCAAAAAATTAACGTTTTTTTATTTTTGAATTTCTTATTTTTTTAATCAAAACCCTAGTCGTATCTGATAATCAAAATATTAATCTTTTGTTTTATTTTTCAAAATGCCTACTATTTTTAATAAAAAATCCTAATCCTATGTTTTCTTTTCGCAATGTCTCATAATTTTAAATCAAAACCCTAATCTTATGTTTTCTTTTAGGAATGTGTGCTATTTTTTAATCAAAATAATAATCCTATATTTTCTATTTGTAATGTCTTATATTTTTTCATCATAACCCTAATCCAAATACCTTCTATTTTTTAATCAAAACCCCAATTTTATGTTTTCTTTCCGTAATGCCTCCTATTTTTGAAGCAAAACACTAATCTTATGGTTTCTTTTCATAATGTGACTATTTTTGAATAAAAAAAAACTTTCGCATGTTTTCTTTCTATAATGTTTCAAATTTTTTAATCAGAACCATAATCCTAATTTCTATTTTGTAATGCCTCTTATTTTTCAATCAAAAATTGAATCCTATGTTTACTTTTGATAGTTGTTCCTATTTTTGAATGAAAAAGCTAATTGTATGTTTTCTTTTGGGAATTTTTGCTATTTTTGAATCAAAACCCTAAACCTTTGTTTTGTTTTGGAAAAGTCCCCTATTTTTCCATTTTTAATCAAAACCCAAATCCTATGTCTTTTTCTCAGAATGTCTCAAATTTTTCAATCAAAACCCTAATCGTATGTTTTCATTTCGAAATGTCTCCTATTTTTGAATAAAGATTCTAATCCTATGGTTTCTCTTCGCAATTTTTTTAATTAAAATGATAATCTTATGTTTTCTTTCCGAAATATCTTATATTTTTTCAATCAAAATCCTAATCCTATGTTTTCTTTTCAGAATGTCCATAATTTTTGAATAAATACCCTAACTTTATGTTTTCTTATAGTAATGTCTCCAATTTTTCATTCAAAACACTAATCCTATGTTTTCTTATAGTAATATCTCCTATTTTCCATCAAAACCCTCATCTTATTTTTTCTTATAGGAATGTCTACTATTTTTAAATCAAAAGATTAATCCTTTATTTTTTTTTTCAGAATGTCTACTATTTTTTAATTAAAACCATAATCCTATGCTTTCTTTTCGGAATGTGTCCTATTTTTCAGTTTTGAATCAAAACGCTAATCCATTGGTTTCTTTTTGAAATGTCTGATTTTTTTTAGTCAAAACCATAATTGTATCTTTTGTTTTTGGAATCTCTGCCTATATTTTCTTTTTGTAATGCCTCTTATTTTTGAAAAACAAAATCCTAATCCAATATTTTTTTTTCGGAATGGCTCCTATTTTTGAATCAAAACACAAATCTTATGTTTTTTTGTAATGTTTGCTATTTTTTAATCAGAAAATAATAATATATTTTCTTTTTGTGATGTATCATATTTTTTTTTATCAAAACCCTAATTCTATGTTTTTAAAATTTTTCACATATTTTTTAATCAAAACCCTAATCTTATGTTTTCTTTTGGGAATGTCTGGTATTTTTTAACCAAATCAATAATCATATTTTTTCTTTTCGTAATGTCTCATATTTTTTAATCAAAACCCTAATCATATGTTTTCCTTTTGGAATGGCTCCAATTTTTTAATCAAAAAATTAATCCTATGTTTTCTTTTGAAAATGTGTGCTATTTTCTAATCAAAACCATAAACCTATGTTGTCTTATGGAATTGTCCCCTACTTTATTATTTTAATTAATACCCTAATCCTATGTTTTCCTTATGGTAATTTCTCCTATTTTTTAATCAAACAGTGTCTTGCTTTTGTAATGTCTCATACTATTCTATTAAAACCCTAATCGTATGTTTTCTGTTTGAAATATCTCTTGTTATTTTTAAAAAAAAATTACCTAATACTATATTTTATTTTTAGAATGTCTCCTATTTTAAAATTAAAACAATAATCCAATGTTTTCTTTTCAAAATATCTCACAATTTTCAATCAAAAACATAATCATTTGTTATATTTTTTGAATGTCTTCTATTTTTGAATAAAACCCTAATCTTATGTTTTCTTATAGTAATGTCTCCTATTTTTCATTTAATACACTAATACTATGTTTTCTTATCGCATTGTTTGCTAAATTTCAATCAAAAACTAATCCCATGTTTTCTTATATGAATGTCTCCTATTTTTCAATCAAACCCTAATCCTTTACTTTCTTTTCTGAATGTCTGCTATGGTTGAATCAAAAACAGAATCCTATGTTTTCTTTTCGAAATTTGTCCTATTTTTGGTTTTGAATCAAAACTCTAATCCTTTGTTTACATTTGCGAATATCTTATTTTTTTAATCAAAACGCTAATCCTATCTTTTGTTTTAGAAATCTCTGGCTATGTTTTCCTTTCGTAATGTCTCATTTTTTTGAATAAACACACTAATGCTATGTTTTCTCTGGCTAATATTATGTTTTCTTTTCAAAATGTCTCCAATCATTCAATCAAAACGCAAATCCTATGTTCATTTTTATTAATGTCTATTATTTATTAGTTTTAAATAAAAACCCAAACCTACATTTTCTTTTCAGAATGTCTAATATTTTTAAATAAAAGAATAATCCTTTCTTTTCTTTTTTGAAGGTTTGCTATTTTTGAATCAAAACCATAATCCTATGTTTTCTTAAAGTAATGTCTCCTATATTTCATTCAAAACCATAGTCTTATGTTTTCTTATACTAATGCCTTCTATTTTTCAATCAAAACCGTAATCCTATGTTTTCATTTGGAAATGTCTTATTTTTTAATCAAAACACTAATCCTAAGGTTTCTTTTCACATTGTCTTCTATTTTTTGAATCAAAACCCAGATAATATGTTTTTTTATTATAATGTCTCCTATTATTCAATCAACACCCTAATCCTATCTTTTCTTTTCCAGATTGTTTCCTATTTCTCAGTTTTCAATCAAAACCCTAATAATTTGTTTTTTTTGGAATGCCTTCTATTTTTGAAGCAATACACTAATCTTATGTTTTCTTTTCTTAATGCCTATTATTTTTGAATAAAAACAATAATCGTATGCTTTGTTTTCGTAATGTCTTATATATTTCAATCAAACCCTAATCCTATTTTTTTTAGGAATTCCTCCTTTTTTTATTCTAAACCCTAATCTTATGTTTTCTTTTGGGAATGCCTACTTATAATTATGTCTTAGATTTTTCAATCAAAACCCTAATGCTATGATTTGTTTTCATAATGTCTCATATTTTTCAATCAAAACACTAATTGTATGTTTTCTTTTCGAAATGTCACATTTTCTTTAAAAAAAAAACCTAATCCTATGTTTTTTTAGAATGCCTCCTATTTTTAAATTAAAACCCTAATCCAATGTTTGCATTTTGAAATGTCTCATATTTTTTAATCAAACCCTAATCATGTGTTTTCTTTTCGAAATGTCTACTATTTTTGAATCAAATCAAAACCCTAATCCTATGTTTTCTTATAGTAATGTCTCTTATTTTTCATTCAAAACCTTAATACGATGTTTTTTTATCATAATGTCTTCTATTTTTCAATCAAAACACTAATCCTATGTTTTCTTATATTAATGTCTCCTATTTTCCATTCAATTTTTCTTTTGAGAATTTTGCTATTTTTTAATCAAAATGCTGATCTGAATTTTTTTTCGAGATATGACCTATTTTTTAATTTTGAATCAAAACTTTAATTCTTTGTTTTTAGGGGAATGTCTCATTTCTATAAATCAAAACCCTAATCCTATCTTTTGTTTTGGAAATCCCTGGCTATGAATTCTTTTTGTAATGTCCGCTATTTTTTGAATTAAATTCCCAATCTCATGTTTTCTTTTTGGAATGTCTCTTATTACTGAATAAAAACAATAATCGTATTTTTTTTGTAATATCACATAATTTTTAATCAAAACCCAATTTCCAAGTTTTTTTTTTGGAATGCCTGGTATTTTTTAATCAAGACCATAATCTTATATTTTATTTTTGGAATATTTACTATTTTTTAATCCAAACAATAATCCTATGTTTTCTTTTTGTAATGTCCTATATTTTTCAATGAAAACCCTAATCCTATGTTCTTTTTTAGAATGTCTCCTATCTTTGAATCAAAACTCTAATCCTATGTTTTCTTTTGGGAATGGCTGCAATTTCTGAATCAAAAACCCTTATCCTATGTTTTCTTTTAAGAATGTCTACTCTTTTTAATCAGAACCGTAATCGTATGATTTTTTATAGTAATGTCTTCTATTTTTCATTCAAAACACCAATCGCATGTATTCTTATAGTAATGTCTCCTATTTTTCAATCGGATCCCTAATTCTGTGTTTTCTTTTTGAAATGTCACATATTTTTCAGTTAAAACTATAATCCTATGTTTTCTTTTCGGAATGTGTACTATTTTTTAATCAAAACCATTATCCTATGTTTTGTTATAGTAATGTCTTATATTTTTCAATCACAATCCTAATCCAATAATTTATATTTGGAATACCTACTATATCTGAATCAAAACCCTAATCATATTTTCCTCTTCGAATTGTCTCCAATCTTTCAATCATAACCTGAATCCTATGTTTTCTTTTTTTAATGTCTCCTATTTATCAGTTTTGAATCAAAACCCTAACCTATGTTTTCTTTTCAGAATGTTTCATTATTTTCAATAAAAAACCTAATCCTTTCCTTTCATTTTGTAATGTACGCTATTTTTGAATCAAAACCCTAATCCTATGTGTTCTTATAGTAATGTCTCTTATTTTTCATTCAAAACCCTGATCCAATGTTTTTTTCATAATGTCTTCTAATTTTGGATCAAAACCAAAATCCTATGTTTACGTATTGTAATGTCTCTTATTTCTCAATCAAAACAATAATCCTATGCTTTCTTTTCGGAATGTCTCCTATTATTCCATCAAAACCCTAATTCTATGTTTTCTTTTCAGAATGTGTCCAATTTTTTCAGTTTTGAATCAAAACCCTAGTCCTTTGTTTTCTTTGGAATGTCTATTATTTTTAATCAAAACCTTAATCCTTTCTTTTCTTTTCATAAAGTCAACTATTTTTTAACCAAAACTCTAATCCTATACTTTATTATTGTAATGTCTCATTTTTTTCAATCAAAACCGTAATCCTATATTTTCTTTTCCAAATGTATCATGTTTTTGATCAAAACACTAATCCTATTTTTTCTTTTTGGAATGTCTATAATTTTGAATCAAAACCATAATCCTAAGGATGTGCAATGTCTACACTTTTTGAATCAAAACCTGAATTGTATGTTTTATTTTTGCAATGTTTCCTATTTTTTAATCAAAACAATAATCCTAAGTTTGGTTATCTTAATGTCTCATATTTTTTAATGAAAACCTTAATCATATGTTTTCTTTTTGGAATTGCTCCTATTTTTTAATCAAAACTCTAATCCTATGTTTTTTTTTGGAGTGTCTGCTATTTTTGAACTAAAACTGTAATCCTATTGATGAGCGCCTTTATATCATATTTTGCATACCTCTAATGCACACTTTAGCTTTTCTTTTAGCACACTTTTTTTATGAATGATGCTATTCTAGGTATGTTTGTCTCTGTTGCAGGTTTTTATGGCTCGTAACACATATAGAGTTAAATCTATGACAAAACCAACTGAAGAAGATAATTCCTCTAAGTGTCGTATGGGCAGAGCATGAGCACGCCATCTCACCATGGTTTTCTCTATCTGGGACTTCTCTATTTGTCAGCGAGGGCATGGGCGAATCACAAGGGTGTTATCTTCCGATGATTACCTCGGGCTAGGAGTGGCCAATATTTTCAGGTGAAGCACGATTTGCGTGCTCTTTTCATCGCCATACTCAAGCTAATCATGGATAAACACACGACCGTGCTTTCCCCGTGATTTCCTCTGGATGACACTTAGCCATTTTCACTCAAGTTCCAAGAAGAGAACTGCCTAAGCATGACCATTCTTAGACTGTGTCGAGTTCGAAAAGTAATTTTAAATTCCAGGATTTAGGGTTTCTTAGTGTCTTTTGTTCGGGAGTTTGTTTATATGGCAGAGAAACTATCAAAAGAACGATGATCAGCTGTCATCACTAGAGCTATGGATGCAAGGGTGAGTTAGATACATTGGAGAAGTGAAGTTGCCATCCCATGGAGTTCTTGAAGTACATTTGAGGAGATCTTGTGAAAGCGGAAAGTCTAGATGTCTCTCTTCCTTCTGTTTATCTTTCTCTCATTTGTATAAATTCATGATGGGCTAACCGTTCAACGGTGCCCTAGGATTGTGAACTATGTTGTCTCTTATACTTTGACTACTTGAGTTCTAATGCCTTTGGAGTTCAATTATTTTTTAGTGTTTATTTATGTGTTTGTGTAACTTGGCTTGCTTGATTTGTGAAGATGTTTGTGTAAAACTTAGCGTGTGTGGATTACTGTAGTTGTGATTACCTAGTGTAGTTGCAAAACTCATCATGTATGAATCCCATAGTTACACTTGTAGAACTTGGCAAATTTCATAGCCGTAAATGCAATATTGCTATTGAGTACACACAAGTATCTTAGAATAAACCTTGGTAGGCATTAGACGTAAGTCAGTATCTTGGGAACTCAGAATCATCTAGGGGTATTGCTCTCTTATCATCAAAACTTATCCCTAGTCTAATTTGTTCTTCAACACCTTTGCATTTAGTCTTGCAGTAATTCATTTCATCATCATCCTTTCAGTTTGACCAGACATTAGAAAATCAACTAGTACTAGAAGTCCAGTCCCTGAGGTTCTATAACCCTATCCCTTTTTGGGTACCACTTTATTATTACTTGTACTAATCCATGCGCTTGTGGAGTGTACATTAAATTTTTGGCGTCATTGCCGAGGACTGGCAACTTTTAGGAAAATTAGAATTATGGTGATCTAGTTTGTTTTTATTATTCATATATGTGGATATCTCTTCTCGTTTGTTTGATCATTAATCTTATCTTTTCTTTTCTTATTTTACTTTTGAATCATTAGCTTATTTTGTCTTAACTTATTCTGTGGAGGAACAATTGTATAACCCGAGGGACCACTTCAACTCCGTTGCAAGCCTGCTTGATCCTAAAGTCAAAAGAAATTTTCAAAGTGCAAGTCAATCTAAATGAATCCAGGTCTGTGGAAATCAGCATTGAGGTAAATCAAAGGGAAGAAATGGCTAGGAATCAGCAATAGAGCGTATCAGATTTTGCCTGACCAAACTTGGAAGGAGCGGGGCTAGCATTGTTTGTCTTTCTATTACAACGAATAATTTTTGAGTTTAAACCGAATTTCATACAGATGGTTAAGCAGATGTGCCAGTTTTAATAGTTTCAGGATGAAGACCTGTATGTGCACTTAAAAAATCCCTAGAAATCTGAGACACTTTTAAGCCGAACAACGTGTCTGAGAATGATGTGTGCCTTAGACTCTTTCCATTTTTCAGTGGGAGGATGGGCCGAGCAATGGCTAAATTCCTTGCCACAAGGGTTGATTACAACATGGAAGCAGATGGCCAAGACATTCTCACACAATATTTCCCTCCAGTGAAGATTACCAAGTTGAGGAGTGATATCTCTTCTTTTCTGTAGTTGGAGTCTAAATCCTTGTACGACACTTGGGATACGTACAAGGAGATGTTGAGTAAATGCTCACAACATGAAATAGTTGAATGGATGCAAATCCAAATCTTTTACAACTGGCTAAACTGCGCCTTTAAGCAGATACTTGATGCAGCCTCAAGAGGGTCCCTATGCAGCAAACAACCGAGTGTCACTTATAGTTTGATCGAGGAAATGACAAGAAATGGATATCAGTAGAGTGCTAAAAAAGAACAAGCCAGTAAAGGTTGGCGGTATTTATCAGGTGGATGTCATTACTACTCTAGCAGCACATGTTAAAGCTATCACAAAGAGGTTTAACAACATGCAATCATTCTCTCAACTTTAGGACCTCCTTGTGATAGCGGGGGTCTTATAGTGATCCTAGTGGTTCTTCCTTGACACATCCCTTGCGTGTGACCCGCAAGTGCACGGGTTTGTTGAAGTAATAAATCCCAGGTGAACGGGTCTCGTATCCATAGGGAATAGGGACTAGAAACATCAAGAATGCTACTTAACCAAACAAAGATGAATCAATGATTATGTTGATAAGATGTAATGTAGACAAAATAAAAGAAATAAGAAAGAAAGGCACAAATAAGTGATAGGAAAGGCAATTGATAAGAAGTGGAGTACTCGGATATTACTCCACCTAGATCTATTGCTTCGAGTGCAAGACCAACTATTATGTCTCCTAACTGATGCTTAATGAGTCATGGAAATCCTAAAATACACGATCCCAAACCTAAAGTCAATCTTGAGTAACTCTACACTATGTCCCAGTGGAGAAATAGCTCAGTCTTAACACCTCACACTGTGGAAAGTTGTATGGAGTTCTAGGGATTCCAAGTGATAGACCATATTCCTATGTGTAGATCTAACCCTTTGGTCTAGGAGAAAGACCCCTAGTTACAATTAAGCCCCATATACTAAAGTTCACTTGAACGCTTCACTTTAACGCTCGCTCAACTAAGCCCCAGCGGAGTTCATCCTTTCGCATTTCACTCTATTATCACCGCAAAGAACTCCAGGAAATGGAGGTAGGATAAATAACATCGGATGGGAAAGGGAACGATCTGTTATCAATCGACTCACCCTCTCGACCCAATCCAATCTAGCATTGTCCAGCCCTCATGGTGTGTTACTCATCCACAAAGGCTACCAAGATGGACTCTCAGCCCTAGTGTCACTCTAAGGAAGAAATTATTCAACAAGCATTCAAGATTGGAACTCAATTAAAGATATCAATTAATGAAAGCATAATAAAAGGTTAATGAAACAAATACATCCTAGGGTTCATAAATCCAAGTACCCACTAGGGGTTTTAGCACTCCATGGAGCAAGATTTAAGCAATAATGAAATCAAAAATAAAAACATCCAATCTATAGTAAATTCCCATCGGTATTAGTGTCGATGGTCTTGTAGAGTAGCCTCGTCCTCTCCAAAGGTACCTTTGCTAAGCCTAGGGCACACCTTGCCAGATTGGTGCTCGATGAAAGCTCCCCCAATAACTATCTTCCAAGAGAAACGTGGTGTCAAAGCCGTAGAACCACTCCAAAAGCCTTGCCAAAAGTCTCTCTAAACCCTAGCTGCCGGCCTCTCTAAAGTTGTACAAAAGATAGGAAAAAGGATGCTGAAATCGGGCTAAATCGTGGTTTTAAATAGGCTTGAATCCGGCATTCACATGGCCCTGTGGAAATTCCATATGGCTGTGTGGATTCCCTGGAATTCTGATTTTCTGTGAGTTGTGAACAGTACCTATTACAGTAAATTGCTATAGCGATTTGCTACAATAACCTGCACAGTACTCCACCAAAAAATACTCCCGAATCCACGCTTTTTATCGAGGTAACATAAAAAGGCACACGTCTATGCCGTGGATCACGTTGCATCTTCAATTAAAAAGCCCATTTGACGACAATCTTGCTAGCATTGCACAAGTCAGGACACGCGAATATGACTGCCCTTGTGCCCATCCAAATTATGTATTTTCTTGATAATAATGGAGTTTAGAACACACTCTTGTGTCTTAGATCATAACTTGTGTCTTCGCATTTGTTTACTCCAAGATGCCATCAACAAAGTGCATTCACAATCTACTTTGGCTTCTTTCTTCTTTGATATTTGGCTTCATAACCCTATATGACCAAAAGAACACAAATACACATGTATTAGCGCTAAAATTTGTTAAAATTAATGCTCATCGTAAGAAAATAGTACTTCTCATTCTTAACACACAAGCACTTATCATTCCTCTTCGTATATGGGTACAGGGTAAGGTGGGAAAGTTGACTTTGTTGAGCAGAACAGATGCTATCAGAACAACCCATATAGTGGCATAAATAATGCAGGTTGGAGGAATCACCTAAAATTTTCATTGAGTCAACCCTGACAAGGGCAAGTGCTGTAACAACCTTGGCCTCCTCAACAGAGTGCTCAATGAACTCCTTCTCCACCGGGACCTTCTAATGAGCTCACATCTCTGTTAACCTAGTATATCAAAGACAGTGAAATCCGTCCTCTCAAGGCATGAAGAAATGATGAGAAACACCAATGCCACGGTGAGGAATATAGAACATCTTATGGCCCAAATATCAAAGCTAATTGAGGAGACACTCACGGGTTCTCTTCCTAGTGACATAGAAGTCAACCTCATGGAATCTTTAACTGCTGTAACCTTGAGAAGTGGCAAGCAACTTTCAAGCCCTGTTTTTGAGAGGTCTAAGGTTATTGATTTGGAGACCACAATTGACATTGACAAGAAAGGAGAGGAAAAGGGAAGAACTGAGTTACCCAATTACCAACCCAAACTCCCTTATTCTGTGAAATCGAGAAATAACCTACAAGAAGTACAATACAAGAGGTTTCTTGATGTCTTAAAGACCTTGTATGATATGATGTGCTATCCCCCAAGTATACGGGTCGTCAAGTAATACCTCTCATTCGAGAACGAGAGGGTCATATTCCCAAGGGCCCGAGAATCTACCCTTACTTCCTTCTCGAGATGTTGTTTAACCTACAAGTCCGAATGATAGAGACAACGCAAGGAAATTCAACAAATGTAAATAGAATACTAGTAATGAAGGCAAAATATGAGTGATTATGGCAAGGAAGTGGTCAGGAATGAGGATTCCCTCAGTGGCTACTAAAGTGTGTTAGATGCTAGAACTAACATGCAAGTGGCTAGTTGGACCGAGAAAACCTTAGTTTAGGCCAACCTGATGCTTATGACAATTGACACCTAATCCGATACGAGTATTGGATACGAATCTTGTCCGCCCAAATCCTCCTACGATTGCAATGGGAATAGTGATTCTCTCAAGCTAAAGTTGAAACACAAGCTAGTGCTCAACCCTAAAAATGGAGGGGTACAAATACCCTATGGTGATGTCATATTTATACATTTATCCCTTCCAAGCTTAGTAAGTCAAACACTAGGGTAATGGTCATGCAACCTTGTATTACCTAAGAATTGATACACAGAGTTCTCATGCATACCAAGACATTCAAATACACCAAACATGGATCACAAACAAGCCAAAATGCAATGTAAAGAACAAATAATCCAAACAACACATGTTCACCCCCGAGGTTAATCTACATCTGGTGACCTTGGGGCTTTAGTTGTTCATAGTCACCAAATACACCAAGAGATTCATTCAAACAACCAAAAAAAAACATAAGAAACACTCCCTTAAAGAATGGAGGCCAGAGTAGCTTCCAGAGACGCCACTCAGAGGGGTGTCTTCTCGTCATCTTCAACCTCCTCAAATCAAGCCCTAGGAGTAGATCTTGCTCCAAATCATGCTTTCCTCTCCAAATTTGCCATAGAAATGCCCTCAAAACCCTTCTTCAACCTAGGATCAATAATAGTGATGATGAGCTCCTAGAATGGGTGTCTCCTCCTTTAAAGAAATGGCCTAATGATGCTCATAATGAATGGGTTCTGGATAGCTTATGGGTTGCCTCATGGTCAATGAACTGGCCATGAGGACGCTCAGAAAACGGGCAAAAAATTTCATTAAGTTGCTACAGTACTCCTGTAGTACAAACTGCTGCAGTTGCTTGCTACAATACTGCTGCTCACTGAATTGTCCTCTGTTGTCTCATGGTCATGAGGTTGCCCGTAAGGATTTCCATACTTATAATTTTTTCAAAGTCTTCATGCTTCAGGCTGCTATAGCAATGCTACAGTGTCATCCCTAAAATGTCATTTTCGGTGTTGATTTCTTCTCAAATTGTGTCATTTAGCTCACCTAGGCTACTTTTGTGCCTAAAACACAAAATTTACCAATTAAACAATAAAAAGGGCATTGGCTCATCAATAAAATACAATAATCATCATATAAAATACATACATTTAGATGTTTATCATTGTACGTAAATGTTCCATTTGTTGAGGCTCTTGCTCAAATGCTAAGGTATGCAACATATCTGAAGGAATTGCTCACAAACAGGAGAATGCTTTAGGAAGTGTCCTTTGTGACACTTAGTGAAGTGTGCTTAGCCCTATTCACCAACAAGCTCCCCAAGAAAGAAAATGACCCCAGTGGATATAAATTCCTTGCATTATAGATAGCTTGTAGATGAGAAAGCTCTAGCTGATCATAGGGCGAGTATCAACCTAATACCATGCATAATTTTCCAAGAGCTAGGGCTCGGGGATCAAAAGTCCATTACAATGACACTACAGTTGGCCGACAAGTCCATCCGTCAACCAAGAGAAATTATTGAAGATGTTTTGTTAAATGTAGACAAGTTCATATTTCTCATAGACTTTGTGATCCTCGATGTCGATGAGATGGTTGATGTTCCTCGTGTTTTGGGAAGACCGTTCTTGGCAACCTTGAAAGGCTCTAATTGATGTCTAGGGACGGTCGAATGACACTCCGAGTAGGAGACAAAGAAGTCATTCTCAAGCTTTGAGACCCTATGAAACACACTATAGACTTTGATGATACTTGTTATTGTGTTGATGTTGTTGATGATTTTGTTTCTGAGTTTGTGCAGGTTACATTCATTAAGGATGAACTATTTGAGATATTGGAAAATGATCCCTCTAAGGGTGATGAACCAGAAGAGTTAGTAAAATAATTATGCTATCAAGAGGGGTGATCACGGGAACTCCCTTTCCTAGTGAGCCATCAAAGAAAAAAACTTCCTCGGCCAAGAGGTGGTGGAAGCAAGAAATTCTACGGAAAGGAAGCCATCTGCTTCACTACTGAAATTATCATGATCATCTTTTCTGAATTTTGGTGAGATCAATTTAATTAATACTTTAGCACCATATTCATACAACTACAATTTAGGTGGCCATGTTAGGTCCCAATTTCACTAACCTCCTTAATGTATATAGGTATGTAAAGCTAGTGACATTAAACAGGCCCTCCTTGGGAGGCACCCCAAGTGTTTGTTTTTTTTTCCTTAGTAGTTTTATCGCTCTTCGGTGTTTTTTAAAGGTGTATAGCTACACAATTCATTCCAAAATGAAAACATACGATTAGGGTTTTGATTCAAATATAGTATGGATTCTGAAAAGAAAGTATAGGATTAGGGTCTTCATTGAAAATTAGAGACATTACTATTATAAAACATAGGATTATGGTTTTGTTTGAAAGATAATAGCCATTTCGAAAAGAAAACATAGGATCAGAGACTTGATTGAAATATAGTTTGCATTCCGAAAAGAAAACATATGATTAGTTTTTTATTGAAAAATAGGAGATATTCCGAAATAAAACATAGAATTTGGGATTAAAAAAAAACTTAGGATTAAGGTTTAGATTAAAAATATGAATCATTATGAAAAGAAACCATAAGGTCCAAGTTTTGCATGCAAAATAGGAGACACTCTAAAAAGAATACATAGGATTAGAGGTTTGATTCAAATATAGTCGGTATTCCAAAAACAAAACATATGATTAGGATTTTGATTGACCAATAGGAGACATTACTTTAAGCAAAAATAGGATTAGTGTTTTGATTAAAAACAAATTTGGGACATTTCCAAAAGAAAACATAGGATTAGGGTTTTAATTAGAAAATAGGAGCCATTTCAAAAAGAAAAACATAAGAAAGGGGTTTTAATAGAAAAATATGAAACATTCCTAAATGAAAACTAAGGATTAGAGTTTTGATTTGGAATTTAAAAGTAGGAGACATTAATATAAGAAAACATAGGATTCATGTTTTGATTAAAAATAATAGCTATTTTGAAAAGAAAACATAGGATTTGGGTTTTGATTGAAAAAGTATGAGACATTATGAAAAGAACATGTAGGATTATTGTTTTGATTAAAAAAATAGCGAGACATTCACAAAACATAAATTTATAGGTTTATGATTAAAACATAGGAGCCATTAAAAACACATAGGATTAGGGTTTTGATTATGAGGCATTACGAAAAAGCATACATGTGGTTTTGGGTTTTAATTGAAAAATATGAGACATTTCTAAAAAGAAAATATAAGATTAGGGGATTTGATTGAAAAAATAGGATACATTACTATAAGAAACCATAGGATAAAGGTTGTGATAAAAAAAAACCAAAAAATAGTAGTCATTTGGAAAGGAAAACATAGGATTAGAGTTTTGATTCAAAAATAGCAGACATTCTCAATAGAAAGCATAGGATTAGCATTTGAGTTCAAACACTAGGAGCCACTCAAAAGAAAAACACAGGACTATAGTTTTCATTGAGAAATATGAGACATTGCCGAAAGAAAACATAGGATTATTGTTTTAATTCAAAAATAGCAGACATTCAAAAAGGAAACATATGATTAGAGTTTTGATTTAAAAATATGGGGCATTACGGAAAGGAATTATACTATTACTGTTTTGATTAAAAATAGTAGACATTCCGAAAAGAAAACATAGAATTAGGGTTTTGATTGAAAAATATGAGACATTCCTAAAGATAACATTAGGGTTTTTATAGGAAGATAGGAGACATTTTGAAAAGAAAATATATGATTAGGGTTTTGATTTAAAAATACAAAGCATTATGAAAAGAACATAAAGGATTATGGTTTTGATTAAAAAATATGAGACATTTCAAATAGAAAACATAAAAATAGGTTTTTGATTGAAAATAAGAGACATTACTATAAGAAAACATGGGATTAGGGTTTTGAGTTTAAAAGACAGAGTTTATAAGGACAATTTGAAAAGAAAATATAGGATGTCAGTTTTGATTCAAAAAGAGCAGACATTCGACAAAAGAAAAATAGAGGGCTGAGGTTTTTATTTGAAAAATAGTAGACATTACGAGAAAAGAAAAGAGTTGCTGACATTACTACAGGAAAAATATAGGATTAGGTTTTTATTGAAAAAGTAGATATTCAAAGAAAATATAGGATTAGGATTTTAATTGAAATATAGAAGGCATTCCTAAAAGAAAATATAGGGTTAGGATTTTGATTGAAAAATATGAGACATTACAATTGGAAAACAAAGGATTTGGGGTTTATAGCAAACATTCAAAAAGAAAACAGGGATTAGTGTTTTGATTGAAAAATAGGAGACATTACGAAAATAAAATATAGGATTAGAGTTTTGACTCAAAAATTGGAGCCATTCCAAAGGAAAACATAGGTTTAAGGTTTTGATTGTAAAATAGGAGACATTATTATATAAGAAAATATACGTATTGTATTAAAAACAAAAAATAGGGGCATTTTCCAATCATAGCCCTAATCTATGTTTTCATTTCCATGTATCTGTTTTATAATCAAAACCATAATCTTATAAAGCTATTTTGGGAATAGCTAATATTTTAATCAAAAATATATCTATATTTTCTTTCTTAATGTCTCAAATTTTTCAATCGCGTAAAAACAAATCCCCGAATGAATCCTATTTTTGAGACCAAAA
This sequence comes from Dioscorea cayenensis subsp. rotundata, assembly GCF_009730915.1. Taxonomy (NCBI): domain Eukaryota; kingdom Viridiplantae; phylum Streptophyta; class Magnoliopsida; order Dioscoreales; family Dioscoreaceae; genus Dioscorea; species Dioscorea cayenensis. Next base: position 14,460,051 of record NC_052479.1, read on the forward strand.
ACCTTAATCCTAGTGGTTTCTTTGGTAATGTCTGGTGTTTTTGATTCAAAACCTCAATCCTATGTTTTTCTTTTGAAATATCTCCATACTTTTGGTTTTTAATCTAAAGCCAAAATCTGCAGATTTCTCATAGTTTTGTTCCCAATTTCTCGATCAAAACCCTAATCCTTTGTTTTGTTTTTGAGATGTCATATTTTTCAATCAAAACCCTAACACTATGTTTCATTTTTAGGAATGCCTACTATTTTGAAATTAAAACCCTAATCCGTTGTTTTCTTATAGTAATGTTTCCTATTTTTCAATGAAAGACCGAATCCTATGTTTTCTTATATTAATGTCTCCTATTTTTCCATCAATCCCATAATCCTATGTTTTATTTTGTAATGGCTGCTATATTTGAATCAAAAACCCTTATCCTATGTGTACATGTTTTCTATCTTTCAATAAAAAGCTGAGTCCTTATTTTTCTTTTTCTTAATCGCTCCTATTTATCAGTTTTGGATTAAAACCCTAACCTATGTTTTTTTCTTTTTGTAATGTCTCCTATTTTTAATCAAAACCTAATCATTTCTTTTGTTTATGGTGTCTGCTATATTTAAATCAAAACCATAATTCTATATTTTTCCTTTCGAAATGTGTCATGTTTTCAATTATAAATAAAACCCAAATCTTATCTTTTGTGTTTGGGAATCCCTTTATTATTTTTAATCAAAAGCCCTAATCTTTTTCTTTTGTAATGCTCTCATATTTTTGAATAAAAATCTTAATCTCTGTGTTTTCTGGAATGCCTCCTGTTTTAAATCGAAATGGTAATTTTATGTTTCTTTCCAGAATGTAAACTATTTTTATTCAAAATAATAATCGTGCAATTTCTTTATGTAATACCTCACAGCTTTGCCAATCAAAACAATAATCCTAAGTGTGGAATGCCTCCTATTTTAATCAAACCCTTATCTATATTTTTTTAGCAATGCTTGCTATTTTTTAATAAAATACCTAATCCTATGATATCTTTGTGGAATCTCTCCTATCTTTTAATTGAAACCCTATTCTTTTCTTTTCTTCCCCATAATACCTCCTATCATAAAAATCCTAATCCTCCGATTCTCCTTTTGGGAATGTACGCTAGTATTTTAATCATAAACAATAATCATATTTTTCTTTCTGTAATATTATGAGCTAATCAAAACCTCAAACTCTCAAGTTTTGTTTGAATATCCCTATATCAAAACCTAATACTATTTTTCTTTTGGGAATGTCTACTATTTTTGAATTCAAAACAATAATCTATTGTTTTTCTTTTTCATGTGTCTCCATATTTTCAATCAAAACTCTAATCTACATTTTGTCGAAATGACTCATAGTTTTTAATCAAAAACCTAATCCTATGTTTTCTTTTGAGATGTCTATTATGAAATCAATACTCAAATCATATGTTTCTTTTTGACAATGTCTAATATTTTTAATTAAAAACCTAATCCTATGTTTCTCTACAATAGCTCCTCCTATTTTCATTCAAAATCCTAATCCTATGTCTTCTTATAGTCAAATATCGCTATATTTCTATTAAAAACCATAATCCTATATCGGAATGATAGTATATTTAAATGAAAACCTTAATCCTATGTTTTCTTTTCGAAATATTTTCTAGTTCTCAATCAAAAACCTAGTTCTCTGGAATGTTGGCTATTTTTGAAAAACCTAATCATTTGTTTTCTCAATTTGTAATACTTTTCAATTTTGAATCAAAGCTAATCCTCTATATGATAATGTCTCATAATCATAACCCTAATCCAATGTTTTACTGGGTATGTGCCTTTATTTTAAATAAAACCCCTAATCATATGAAGATTCTTGTGCGAATTGTCTTCATCTTTTGAGCCAGAATTCTTATCCGATGTCAAAGTATGTCTCCTATTTTTGAAAACAAAGAGGATTTGGAGTTTTGAATATAGGATGATACTATATAAAGAAACTTTAAGATTAGGGTTTTGATTGAAAAATAGTAGATATTATGAAAAACATATGGTTGGGACTTTGATTAGAAATAATAGACGATTCTGAAAGAGAGAAAGAAAGAATTAGGTACAGTGAAAATAGTGAGACATTTTGAAGAAAAACATAGAATTTGATTTTGATTCATAATAAATAGAGACAGTAAGAAAGAGAAACATGGGATTTGGGTTACTGTTTGAAAAGAGACATTCAGAATGAGATAGGATTATAGTTTGTTTTATTATTAGAACAGTACAATAGAGAAAACATATGTTTAGAGTTTCTTCGAATCGAAAGACGTCGATATGGGATTAGAGTCTGATTGAAATATAGTAGAGTGATTGATGCGTGAAAATGCATGACATTAGCATAAAATATAGGATTATGATTTTTGAGATAAAAGAAATGGTTCACAATCCTAAAAAGATATAGATTGGGGATTACCACTTAGGATTGGTGTTTTGTAATACTATGATACACTAAGAGAAAAGATTGGATGCTGGTTTTTGCTTGGCCAAAATAGGTGGCATTCATTTAAAATGTGATTTGGAGTTAGAGTTAGAAAGCAGGGGAGACATTACTATAGAGGAAACATAGGTTTAGTAGTGTTTTCAGGTAAAAACCAGGAGACATTTCTAAAAGAAACATTGATTTAAGGTTTTGATAGGAACATTCAAAAAGAAACATAGGATTAGTCAGTGTTTTGATTGAGAAAAATAAAGAGACATTCAAAAAGAAAACATAGCATTGAGGTTTTGATTCTGCAACTGCAAAATAGGGAGACGTGTAAGAAAATAAAACTTGTAGGATTAGGCTTTTGATTGAGTAGAGCATTACTATGAGAAAACATAGGATTGAGGGTTTAGATTAGAAAAATATGAGACATTATGAAAAGGAACCATATGATTATTGTTTTGACTAAAAAGCGATAGACATTACCAAAGAAACATAAAGATTATTGTTTTGATTAGAAATGAAATCTTAGGATTAGGGTTTAGACCTCAGAGCTGTGAACGTCGATATATATGATTATTTGTTTTTGGACTGAAAAATATGAGACATTCTGGAGAAAGAAAACATACGATTATTTCTTATTTCAAAATAGTAGACACTCGGGAAAAGAAAATATAGGGATTAGGGTTTTTGATTCAGAAAAATATGAGACATTATTTAAAAGAAAAAGATAGGATTAGGGGTTTTGAAGAAAGATAGGAGACATTCCTAAAGGAAAACATAAGATTAGGGTTTGATTAAAATTTCAAGGCATTCTGAAAAGAAAAAATAGAATTAGAGTTTGATTTAAAAATATGATGCATTTTGAAACAGAAACCGTAGAATTAGGGTTTTTGATTGAAAAATATCGGACATTACAATAAGAAAATATAGAAAAAAAAGAGGGGTCATTTAAAAATAAAACATAAGATTAGGGTTTTGGTTCTAGAATAGCAGACATTTCAAAAAGAAAACGTAGGATTATGGTTTTTCCTACAAAAATAAGAGGCATTTTAAAAAGAAAAGAAAGGATTAGGTTTTTGACATTAATATAAGAAAGCATGGAATTAGAGTTTTGATTCACAAATAGTAGACATTCCGAAAAGAAAATATTAGACTAGGGTTCAAATTGAAATATAGTAGGCATTCCAAAAAGAAAACTTAGGATTAATGTTTTGAGTGAAAATTGGGATATATTACTATTAGAAAACATAGGATTAGGGTTATAAGTCAAAATTAATAGACATTAAAAAAACAAAGAACTAGGGTTTTGATTGAAAAATAAGAGACATTACGAAAAGAAAACATAGGATTAGTGTTTTGATTCAAAAATAGGAGCCACTCCGAAAAGAAAACATAGGATTATGGTTTTTATTGTAAAATATTAGACATTATTATAAGGAAACAAAGGATTAGGGTTTTGATGAGAACATTTCCAATCAAAGCCCTAATCTATTTTTTCATTTCGCAATGTGTCCTATTTTTCCAGCAAAACCCAAATCTTATGCTTTCTTTTGGGAATTTGTGTTTTTTTTTTAATCAAAAAAATAATCCTATGTTTTCTTTTCATAATGTCACATATTTTTCAATGAAAACTCTAATTCTATGTTTTCTATTTAGCATTGCTCCCATTGTTGAATCAAAACGCTAACCCTTTGTTTTCCTTTTGGGAATGTCTGCTATTTTTTAATCAAAAGCCAAATGCTATGTATTTTTTTGGCAATGTCTTCTATAATCAAAAACTGAATCCCTGTTTTCTCAATCAAGACCCCCTATCCTGTTTCTTTTTCAAAATATCTCTTATAATTTAATTAAAACACTAATCTTTCATTTTCTTTTCAGAATGTCTACTATTTTTGAATCAAAACCCTAATTCTATGTTTTCTTATAGATGTCTCCTATTTTTCCTTCCAAATCTGAAATTTATCCTAGTTTTCAATTTTAATTCAAAACTATAATCTTTGTTTTTTTCAGAATGCCCCATTTCTTAAATGAAAACCCTAGTCCTATCTTTTGCTTTGGGAATCTGTGCTAATTTCTAATCAAAACCCTAATCCTATATCTTAATGCCTCTTATATTTTAATAAAATTCTTAACCCTATATTTTATTTTAGGACTACCTCCTATTTACGAATCAAACCGCTAATCTTATGTTTTCTTTGGGGAATGTGTGCCATTTTTAAATCAAAACAATAATCATATTTTTTTTTTTTGTAAAACCTCATATTTTTTAATCAATACAATAATTCTACGTTTTTTTAATACCTCCTTTTTTTTAGCCAAAACCCTAATCCTGTGTTTCCTACAATGCCTATTATTTTTTAATGTAAACCGTAATCCAATGTTTTCTTTTCATAATATCTCCTATCTTTCGATCAAAATCCTAATCTTATGTATTTTTTTCGTAATGCCTCCTAGTTTTGAATAAAAATCCTAATCCTATGTTTTCTTTTTGAAATGCCTCCTATTTTTTATTCAAAATCCTAATCTTAGGTTTTTCTATTTTCAATGTCTGCTATTTTTTTAATCAAAACTATAATCGTACATTTTTTATTTTCATAATGGCCCATATTTTTTAATCAAACACCTAATCCGTAGTTGAATGCCTCCTATTTTTTTAATCTAAACAATAATCATTTTTTTCTTTTGGCAATGTTTGCTAATTTTTAATTAAAATAATAATTCTATGATTCTATTCATAATGTGTCATATTTTTCAATCAAAACCCTAATCCTTTGTTTTCTTTTTGGAATTTCTAGTACTTTTGAATCCAAACACTAATCCTATGTTTTCTCATAATGATGTCTCCTATTTTTCAATCAAATCCCTAATCCTATGTTTTTCTTTCATAATGACTACTATATTTCAATCAAAACCCTAATTGTATACTTTTGTTTCCGAATGTCTACCATTTTTAATCAAAACACTAATACTACATTTTTCGTTGGAATGTCTATTATTTTTAGTCAAAACCCTAATCCTATCTTTCCTTATAGTATTGTCTCCTATTTTTCATTCAAAACCATGTTCCTATGTTTCCTTTTCCGAATGTCTCCTATTTTGCAAACAAAATCCGAATCATATGTTTTCTTTTCTTAATGTCTCCTATTTATGTGTTTTGCATAAAAGCCATAACAATTTTTTTCTTTTCGGAATGTCTCTTTCTTTCAGTAAAAAACATTATCCTTTATTTTCTTCTCAGATTGTCTCCTATTGTTGAATAACAACCTTAATCCTATTTTATCTTTTTTGAATGTGTCCTATTTTTATTCAAAACCATAATCCTATGTTTTCTTATAGTAATGTCTCCCATTTTTCAATCAAAACCTTAATACAATGTTTTCTTTCGGAATGCCTCCTATTTTTCATTCAAAATACTAATTCTATGTTCTCTTATAGTAATGTCTCCAAATTTTCAATCAAAACCCTAATCTTATGTTTTTCTTTTTTAGTGTCTTCTATTTTTCAAAATTGGAGGCATTCCATAAAGAAAATAGAAGATTATGATTTTGATTGAAAAATAGGAAGCTTTTCAAAAAGAAAACAATGGGTTAGTTTTCTGATTGAAAAAATATGGTATATTCTGAAAAGAACACAATGGATTAGCATTTTGATTAAAAATTAGCTGTTATTCCCTAAACAAAAGATAGGATTACGGTTTTGATTCTAAAAAAAAACTAAGACATTATTGAAAGAAAACAAAGGATTAGGGCTTTGATTCAAACCTTAAAAATAGAACATATTCCCAAAGGAAAACATAGGATTAGGTTTTTTATTCAAAAATAGCAGACATTCCGAAAACAAAAGAAAAAATTAGGTTTTTGATTGAAAAATAGGAGACATTACTATAAGAAAACATATGTTTAGTGTTTTCATTAAAAACCAAAAAATAAGAGACATTTCCAAAAAAACAAAAATAGGAGACATTCCAAAAAGAAACATAGGACTAGTGTTTTGAGTAAAAAATATGAGACATTCCAAAAAGAAAACTTAGCATTAGGATTTTGATTCAACACAGTAAAATAGGAGACATTATGAAAAGAAAACATAGGATTAGGGTTTTGATTGAAAAATATGAGACATTACTATAAAAAAACATAGGATTAGGGTTTGGATTGAAAAATATGAGACATTATGAAAAGAAATCATATGATTATTGTTTTGATTCAAAAATAGCAGTCATTGCCAAAACAAAACATAAGATTATTGTTTTGATTAAAAAATGGGCTTAGGATTAGAGTTTAGATTAAAAATTGTGAGTCATTATGAAAAGAAAACATGTGATTATTGTTTTGATTAAAAAATATGAGACATTTCACATAGGATTAGGGCTTTGATTGACAAATTGGTACATTGCTACAAGAAAACATTGGATTAAGGTTTTGATTAAAAACCAAAAAAGAATAGACATTCGAAAAAGAAAATATAGGATTTTGGTTTTGATTCAAAAATTGTAGACATTCTAAAAAGTAAATATAAGATTATGGTTTTGATTCAAAAATAGGAGCCGCTCTGAAAAGAAAAAACATAGGATTATCGTTTTGATTGAAAATTATGAGACATCACGGAAAAAAAACATATGATTATTGTTTTGATTCAAAATAGTAGAAATTAATAAAAGAAAACTTAAAATTAGGGTTTTTCATTAAAAAATAGGAGGCATTCCAAATAACAATATTAGGATTATTGTTTTGAATGAAATAGGAGACATTACGGAAGGAAAACATACGATTATTGTTTTAATTCAAAAATAGTAGACACGAAGGAAAGAAAATATAGGATTAGGGTTTTGATCGAAAAATATGAGACATTATTAAAATAAAACATAGGATTGTGGTTTTGACAAAAATATAGGTGAAATTCTTAAAAGGAAAACATAAGATTAGGGTTTTGATTAAAAAATTAGAGGCTTTCCGAAAAGAAAAAATAGAATTAGAGTTTGATTTAAAAATATGATGAATTTTGAAAAGAAACCATAGGATTATGGTTTTGATTGAAAAATATGAGATATTACAATAAGAAAACATAGAATTAGGGTTTTGATTTATAACAAAAAAATAGGGGTCATTTAAAAAGAAAACATAGGATTAGGGTTTTGATTAGATAATAGCAGACATTTCGAAAAGAAAACATAAGATTATGCCTTTTTCCATAAAAAATAGTAGACATTTGAAAAGGAAAAGAAAGGATTAGGTTTTTGACATTATTATAAGAAAACATGAAATTAGGGTTTTGATTCAAAAATAGTAGACATTCCGAAAAGAAAACATAGGACTAGTGTTTAAATTGAAATATAGTAGGCATTCTAAAAAGAAAACATACGATTAATATTTTGAAAGAAAAATCGGATATATTACTATAAGAAAAATAGGATTAGGGTTTTTAATTAAAAATAACGGACATTCCGAAAAGAAAACCAAGGATTTGGATTTTGATTGAAAAATAAGAGACATTGCGAAAGGATAATATAGGATTAGTGTTTTGGTTCAAAAATAGGAGCCACCCCGAAAAAAAACAAAGGATTAAGGTTTTATTGTAAGATATTAGACATTACTATAAGGAAACAAAGAATTAGGGTTTTGATGAGAACATTTCTAATCAAAGCCCGAATCTATTTTTTCATTTCGCAATGTGGCCAATTTGTCAATCAAAACCCAAATCTTTTTGCTTTCTTTTGGGAATTTCTCCTTTTTTTAATCAAGAAAATAATCCGATGTTTTCTTTTCATAATGTCTCATATTTTTTAATCAAAACCCTAATTCTATATTTTCTTTTTGGAATGGCTCCCATTTTTGAAGCAAAATGCTAACCGTTTATTTTCTTTTGGGAATATTAATTTTTTTTAATCAAAAGCCTAATCTTGTGTTTTCTTTTGGAAATGTCCTCTATTTTTTTTATTTTAATCAAAAACCAAATCCTATGTTTTCTTATAGTAATGTCTCTTATTTTTCTATCAAAACTCTAATCCTATGCTATGTTTTCAAAATATCTCTTATTTTTTAATCAAAACACTAATCCTGCATTTTCATTTTAGAATGTCTACTATTTTTGAATCAAAACCCTAATTCTATGTTTTCTATAGATGTCTCATATTTTTCATTCAAAACCCGAATCCAATGTTTTCTAATAGTAATGTCTCCTACTTTTCAATCAAATCCCTAATCCTATGTTTTCCTTTTATAATATCTATTATGTTTGACTCAAATCCCTAATCCTATATTTTCTTTTCAAAATGCCACCTAAATTTCGGTTTTCAATCAAAAACCTAATCCACTAATTTCTTTTCGCAATGTCTTCTAGTTTTGAATCAAAACCCTAATTCTATATATTTTTTTTTTTGGAATGCCTCCTATTTATTAATTAAAGCCATAATCTTATGTTTTCTCTGTGAATGTCTGCTATTTTTGAATCAAAATAGTAATCCTATGTTTTCTTTTCATAATGTCTCATATTTTTCAATCAAAACCTTAATCGTATATTTTCTTTTTGGAATTTCTACTATTTTTATATCGAAACACTAATCCTAAGTTTTTTATAGTAATGTCTCCTAGTTTTTAATCAGAATTATAATCCTATGTTTCTTTTCAGAATGCCTACTATATTTCAATCAAAACCCTAATCCTATGTTTTGTTATAGTAATATCTCCAATTTTTCAATCAAAACCAAAATACTATATTTTTTTTGAATGTCGATTATATCTGAATGAAAACCCTAATCCTATATTTTCTTTTCAAAATGTCTAATATTTTCCGAATAAAACCCGAATACTATAAATTCTTTTCTTAATATCTCCTATTTATCAGTTTTTAATCAAAACCGTAATCTATTTTTCTTTTCGGAATCTCTCATATCTTTCAATCAAAAACCTAATACTTCATTTCTTTATGGATTGTCTACTACTTTTTAATCAAAACCCTAATCTATATTTGTTTTTCAGAAAATGTCCTATTTTTCATTCGAAACTCTAATAGTGTATTTTCTTATAATAATGTCTCCCATTTTTCAATCAAAATCCTAATTCTATGTTTTCTTTTCTGAATGTGTCCTATTTTTCTATTGAAAACCCTAATCCCATGTTATATTTTATTATAGTATTGTCTCCCATTTTTCAATAAAAAAACAATCCTATGTTTTCTTTTCGGAATGTGTCTTATTTTTCATATAAAACCCTAACCCCATGTTTTATTATAGTAATGACTCCCATTTTTCAATCAAAACCCTACTTCTATGTTTTCATTTCAGAATGTGTCCTATTTTTCATTCAAACGTTAATTCTATGTTTTCTTAGAGTAATGTCTCCCATTTTTCAATCAAAATTCTATTCGTATGTTTTCTTTTTGGAATGTTTCCTATTTTTTAAAATTGGAGATATTTCCTAAAAAGAAAACATTGGATTAGGGTTTTGATTTAAAAATAGGAGGCATTCTGAAAAGAAAACAGAGGATTATTTTTTATTGAAAAATTTGAGACATTTCAAAAGGAAAATATCAGATTAGGATTTTAATCAGAAATTAGCAGATATTCGCAAAACAAAAGATATTATTAGGATTTTGATTAAAAAAATGGGACATTTTGTCAAGAAAACAAACGACTAGGGCTTGGATTCAAACCTGAAAAATAGTACATATTCCCAAAGGAAAACATATGATTAGGGGTTTGATTCAAAAATAGCACACATTCCGAAAACAAAAAGAAAGGATTAGATTTTTGAATAAAAAATATCAGACAATCACCGAAGAAAACATGAGATTAGGGATTCTTAAAAAATGTAGGATTATTGTTTTGATTAATAAATATGAGACACTAAGAAAAAGAAAACAAAGATCTGGGGTTTTTTTTGAAAAACAGTAGACATTCTGAAAATAAAATTTAAAATTAGTGTTTATATTCAAATATAGTAGGCATTCCGAAAGGAAAACCTATGATTAGGGTTTTGATTGAAAAATAGGGGACATTACTATATGAAAACATAGTATTATTCTTCTGATTAGAAACTTAAAAATAGGGGCCATTTAAAAAAAACATAGGATTTGGGTTTTGATTAAAAAACAGGGACCATTTTTAAAAAAAATATAGAATTTTTGTTTTTATTTAAATATAGTAGGCATTCCGAAAAAAAAACATGGGTTTATGGTTTTGATTGAAAAATAGTAGACAATAATAGAATAAAACATAGGACTAGGGTTTCGATTGAAAAATAGGAGACATTACTATAAGAAAATATAGGACTAGGGTTTTGAATGAAAATTGGGAGACATTACTATAAGAAAACATATGATTAGGGTTTTGATTAAAATATAGTAGACATTCCGAAAAAAAAACATAGGGTGAGGGTTTGGATTAAAAAATATGAGACATTTCCAAAAGAAAACATACGATTAGCATTTTGATTGAAAAATTGGAGCCATTACTATAAGAAAACATAGGATTAGGGTTTTGATTACAAAATAGTTGGTATTCCTAAAAGAAAGCATACGATTAGGGTTTTGATTTAAAAAAAGGAGGTATTCGGAAAAAGAAAACATGCGATTAAGGTTTTGATTAAAAAATATGAGACATTCTAAAAAGAAAACATTGGATTAGGGTTTTGATTAAAAATTAGAAGGCATTACCCTAAGAAAAGGCAGGATTAGATTTTTTATTAAAAAAATGAGACATTCTGAAAAGAAACATAACGATTGGGGTTTTGATTAAAACCTGAAAAATAGGACACATCACGAAAAGAAATCATAGGACTAGAGTTTTGATGAAATAATAGAAGATATTCCAAAAAAAAGAAAGGATTATGTTTTTCTTTGAAAAATAGGAGTCATTCAGAAAAGAAAACAGAGGTTAGTATTTTGATTCAAAACTGATAAATAGGAGATATTAAGAAAAGAAAACATAGGATTTGGGTTTTGTTTGCAAAATAGGAGACTTTCCGGGAAAAAAAACATAGAACTAGGGTTTTGATTCAGATATAGTAGGCATTCTAAATAGAAAACGTAGGGTTAATTTTTTTAATAAAAAATAAGAGTCATTACTATAAGAAAACGTAGGATTAGGGTTTTATTAAAAAATTGTAGAAATCCTACATTATAAGGATTTTGATTGAGATATAGTAGGCATTCTGAAAAGGAAAACATAGGATTAGGGTTTTGATTGAAAAATATGAGACATTCCAAAAAGAAAATATAGGATTAGGGTTTCGATTCAAAACTAAAAAATGGGATACATTAAGTAAAGAAAACATAGGATTAGTGTTTTGATTGAAAGATAGCATAGGATTAGGGTTTCGATTAAAAAAATAGGAGGCATTACTTTAAGAATACATAGGAATAGGGTTTTGATTAAAAAATAATAGCCACATGAAAAAAGAAAACATAGGATTAGTGTTTTGATTGGAAATTATGAGACATTGCGAAAAGAAAAAACATGGGATTATTGTTTTGATTCAAAAATAGCAGACATTCCCAAAATAAAACATAAGATTGTTGTTTTGATTAAAACAATAGGAGGCATTTAATGCTACTCTCTCCTTGTGCATGGATAGTTATAAGTAACATAGTGATACCTTTTGAGGGATATGGTAGTCAAATAATAGAGGGTTGGGCTTCTAGTATTAGTTTATCTTCTAATGTCTAGCTAGACCAACGGGTGATGAAATGTTAACCTACTAAGAAAGAAAGAAGGCATGAAAATACAACTAGAAAACTAGGATTGAGTCTTTGGCAACAAAAGAGTAGTGTCCAGGACAATGCCTATCTGCTCAGTGTACTGGCTTGAGTCTAATGTCTACAAAGGTACATTCTAAAATATTTTTGGGTGCTCAAAAACTTTGTTGCATCTACGGCTCTCAAATACGCCAAGTCTTGCTAAAGCAACTACGGGTCTCATACACCATAAGCTTTGCAGCTACACAAGGTAATTACAACTAAGCAATCAATGCATGCCAAGTTTTGCAAAGCAACTACGCAAATCAAGCACACCAAGTTATCCAACACATGAATTAACACAATAAAGTAATAGAACTCCGTTGACATTAAAAAAAAAATAGTCAAACTGCATTAAGCAACATAGTTCAATATCCTTGGGCACCGTGGAATGGTTAGCTCCTCATGAATTCATACAACTAAGAGAATGGAGTAAATGAGCTAAAGAGAGAAATCATGACTTCCCCTTTTTACAAAGATCTCTTCAATTGTACATCAAGAACTCCATGAAATAAGCAAACTCCACTTCTAAGGTGCCCCTAACTCAATCTTGATCCCCTCATTGTGTGGTGAAGGCTAATCATCGTCCTTTTGAGAGCTCCCCCAACGGAGAAGAAGACACTCAAAAAAAAGATACTTCAAAACCTTAGATCCGGGAAGATAAAAGGACTTTTTGTGCTCAACACGTACTAAGCGTGGTCATCCTTTGGCCATGATCTTCTTTGGACTTCTGAGTGAAATGGCTAAGTGTCATCCAGAGAAAATCATGGGGAGAGCACGGTCATGCTCTTCCCGTGCTCAGCTTGAGCACGCTCGTGAAAAGGGCATGCAGACCATGCTTTCTCTAAAAACACAAAAAGCTCCCATTAGGAGATAACCACAGTAGATAGCACCCCTGTGCTTTTCCTGTGCTTCCAACAAAAAAACAGTGTAGCTTCAATTCAAAGGAAATCATTGGGAGGTGGCACACCTGTGTTCTTCCAGTGTTTGGCTTGGACACTAAGGATTTTATACCTAATTTAACTTCTATTTGTTTTGAGCCCTAAAATCCTGCACCATGAACAAATATACCCATAATAGCATCATTTATAGACAAAACGTGATAAAAGACAAGCAAAAGAGTGCATCGGAGGTATGAAAAACATGATATGTAATTCACTCATCAAATACCATGGCACTTGAATCATTGCTTGTAATTGAGAAATTATAATCAGCTCAACAAAAAGAAAGGGATGAGTGCATGACCACTGATCTCAACATTATAGAAAAATCCAAAGTCTAGAGGTATCAATGGCAGTGAAGGAAAAGATAATGAATGCTCAAATAAAAACTTCACTCTTATTTCAAAAACCTTATGAGTGTGTGCAAACCCTAAGTTAAGTGGCCCCACTCGCCACTAGGTTAACATAGCCAACAAAGACTTTAGTTCTGACAAAACTATCTTGATAGTAGCTTTATACACCATAAAGGTAGCCTTCTCTCCATGTAGGTCATCAAACGTACACTTGTAATGCAAAAAATTTGACTACTCAACGGCGGCTTTCACTCTTTAAGGGTGATAGCTTTTTCTACCATCTTTTTACACAAATTTTACAAGTAACCAATGGGGCATCCCAAGAGGAATCTGACTTTCAAGTTTTTTTTTTTAAATATACAAGTACACAATAGTCTCTGAAAAAAATATTAACCCCAAAATAAGTTGCTACACAATTAGGGTGATGTGAACTGATCTAGGTTTTCAAAACAAGAGTAAAAACTTTTGCTCATAATAAGGACCTTAACACGCACTATCCCGCCTAGACTTAAGAGTTTCTATCAACACAATCATAGATCGTCCTAAGTGAACCAACCATCACAACAAATACAAGCAAAACCCTCCCCCATACTTGAACAAAGCATTGTCCTGAATGTACAATCATATACAACATAAACCAATGATTGAGAACACAAAGGAAGAGAGGGCTCATTTGACTTTCTTGAACACGGAGAGTGATATTGCCACTCTCAATGTGCATTCCAACGACCATTCAACCACACAAACCCTGAGATGAGATAAGAGGCACACAAGTGAAGCTCAACATTCAAAACAACATAAAAGAAAAAAGAACTAAAAGTATGAAAGGTAAATGCATAAAGGAAACAAACCAAAATGTCAGTTTAGTAGGGGACTCCCATTACTAACTGAACTAAGACAAGTTTACAGTGCAATAAAGAAATACACCAAAATTAAAAATAAGGAGAAAGGTAGTTATGACATGTTCAGAACAGAGTACTCTTAGAGGAGGAGGTAGGGTCAGAGGGATAGGAACTAGTATCGTTTGCTCCAAGGTTAGTAGTGTCCATTCTTTTTTAACAGGAAGATCTAATAGGGGAAGTTGGCTTAAGGGACAGACGAATGACAAGATGCTCAGTAATCCTGACCATGCTCCTTTGTAGGCACTTGAACGCTGATGAGGAACAAGTGACATGGTCATCTTAACTAGAGGAGACCCGTGGTGTAGTCATAGGTGGCGAGTTACGTGCAGCAGTAAGAGTGGTAGCCGAAGGTCAGAGAACTCAGTATTCAATCCCATGAGCTTTGCGAGTACTTTGTAGCATACCCACTGATCGCAATGTCTTAAGGGACATAGGGGCAACTTCGGCCACAATCTGCATGCGATCAGTCCCCTCGTGTATACCCATCCCCTTTACTAACCTAGTGATGTTGGGGCTGACAAAAAGAGAACCAATCCGAGGGTCAGTCCCCTAATGAGCAATCGAAATTGCCACCTTATAACCTAGATGTAAATGAAATCCATTTAGCATACTCAGCAGAAAATAAAAATCGCATTGACTGTTGATTGTAGTGATGTCCCCATGACTTTTCAGGGTGTGGCCGAGCAAGAAATGAATGTACTGGATGGTAGGTATTGAAGGGATATATCCTTAGATTGGTGTGGGTCATAAGCGGAATCGGTGATGAGCCTATACCAAGCGTCCTCCAAAGACTCTCTTAATCGGCCTAGAAATCAACAAAGTATCATAAGCCAGAATACGAGTGAACTCAACATCATAAAGTCTTGGTCTAAGCTGAATGGAGAACTCTGCCAAACTCATCCAATATAGTGCACCAAAGACCTTGAAGTGAATAATATTAGTGCAATGGAACCTAACTGTCCCAAGAGACAACTCAAAAGTAGCCAACACTTCGAGTGCCAACTGCTCATAAGTGTTGTAGGTGATAAGAAAGAGTAGGAGACAAGCCCCTTCACCTAACATATGCTGGACCTCTTGCTCTAACCCAATCTCTCTAAATATATCCCAATTGATCTCTCTCGACTCATCAAATCAGTCATTGAGAAGGCCGTGAGTACATTTCATGATGCATCTGTGTGTGCAAAATGGGTGCTAAGTTTATGCCAGATGAGGGCGCCTCAAGCTTGGGCCTCTTTGGCGACGTCTTGGCAACAATATGTTTCCTCGGCATGATCTACAAGGCAAAACAACTTAGTTTAGTGTACAAATGAAGAATTTCAAGAGAAGCACGGTCATGCTCAGCTAGGAGACAAGAGCGTGCTTACCCTCTGAGAAGCTCTTGGTAAACCTGAAAAGCGTTATCATGCTCTAGGATTAGTACAACCATGCTTCTGGGAAGATCATCTCCCCGAAGGTCCTTAAGGTCTAGCCATGCTCACAAAGCTTTGACAAAACAATGTATGTTTGAACTCAAATGAAGAATTGACAATAAGCAAGTTGAATTGCAATGAGCATGCTTTTAACACAAGAAATCCATAAATAAGGAATTTTTATAACTTAAAGGAGTCGAGGGGAGAAGTAATCAAGCAAGGGGAAAAAATGGTTTGAGGACGGCACTCAATAGGCAAACTCCTGAGGAACGTGGAAGCATAGAAGGAGAGAGTGAGAAAATGAGAGAAATGGTGAAGAAGGAGGAACGACTGCAACTATTGTTTTAACGAAAACTGCGGAAGCCGACTGATCACACACGAGTATGCCCAAAGCACTAGCATGCTCAATGAGCACAATTTAGGTCAAACTGATCAGGGGAGATATGGTTGTTCTCACCTAGTGCTTCCTCCCCATGATTATCTTGGGAAAAATTCCCTAGACATCCAACGGTGAAGCACGGTCTTGGAAGGAGCACAAAAACTGTGCTCATTGGTAAGCACCATCATGCACACACCATGCTCATCCTTGAATGCTTTAGAAGATAAAAAAAGAAGAAGAAAATCATGACATGAGCAAGGGCGTGTTCTGCTGATACGTCCCTATGTGCGTGTAAACCGCAAGTGCACGGGTATCAAAGTAATAATCCCAGATGAGTATGTATCGTATCCACAGAGAGTAGGGAATAAAGACACTTGAGTTGTTTCTTAACTAATGTGGAAGATGAATAGTGATAAGTGTGACAAAATATGAAATAATGAAAATAAAAACAACAAGATAGAGGGTACAAGTAAAGGAGAAGGTATGGCAATCTGTAAAGATGGGGTACCCGGATATTGATCCGCCTAGGACAATCGTTTCAAGTGCAAGAACCCTCTATTATACTTCCTAATTGATACAACAAAGAGTCATGGAAATCCTTAATTACATGATCCCAAATCTACGGTCAACCATGCCTAACTCTATACATGTCCCGGAGGAGAGATTGAATAACCTCTCAGCCTCGCACTCGCATAGAATTGCAATGAGCTCTAGGGATTCCAACTGATAAACCTTATTCCTACGTATAGACCTAACCCTTTGGTCCAGGTAGAAGATCCCTAGCCACAATTAAGTCCTACGTGCTAAAATCACTTCAACACTTCACTCCGTTGCACTCGCAACTAAGCCCCAGCGGAAGGTCATCCCTTAGCCCATTCGCTCTACTATGGCCGCAAAATCCTCTTGGAACGTGGAGGTAGGATAGATCACACCGGAGGGGAAAGGGGATGCTCCGCTACCTCTCGACTCACCCTCTCAACCCTCTCCAATCCAGCTTTGTCTAACTCTCATGGTGTGTCACTCACTCACAAGAGTTACCAAGAAGAACTCTCAACCCTAGTGTCACTCTAGGGGAGTATTCATACAATCAAGTCTCCAAGATTGGAACTCACAATAAACATCAATTAATTGAAGGCATAATAAAGAGGTTAAATGAAATAAAAACATCCTAGGGTTCACAAATACCCAAGTACCCACTAGGGGTTTAGCTCTCCATGGACCTAGATACAATCAATGAAATCGAATGTAAAAACAAAGCATCCATAGAAAACCCCCTCGTCAGTCATGGTGATGGTCTTGTGGAAAGTCTTCTACTCGTCGTAAGGGTCTCTTTGCCTGGCCTAGGATACACCTCGCTGGATCGTTGCCGACAAAAGCTCTCCCACTAACCTTCTTCCAAATGTTGCACGATGTCAGAGCTGTAGAACCTCTCCAAAGCCCTAGCCAATATCTCTCAAAACCCTAGCCGCCATCCTCTCTCAAGTTGGGGAAAAGATGGAGAAAAGAATGCTGAAATCAGCTTTTAAAGGGCTGGAATCGTGAATCCACACACCCATGTGGGCCCCATGTGGATTTTTCACACGGGCGTGTGGAATTTTCACACGCCTGTGTGGATTCTCTTCTTTTCTTTTTTCTCGCCCGGCTGTAAACGGTGCTGCTACAGTATCTTTGCTACATTTTCCCTATAGTACCCTGCTACATTACCGGCCTGAAATACTTCGAATCCATACTTTCATCGAGGTAACGCAAACGGGCACACGTTTACATTGTGGATCGCCTTGCTTCTTCAATAACGGACATGCTGGTGGAGATCTTGTTCTTTATGCACAAGTTGGAATGCTTGAATGTGACTGCCCTTGTGCCCTTCCAAATAGTTGTGCTAACTCAAGTACGAGGAGGTTGGCACACATTCCTGCATCTGGAACCCGACATAGGTTTTCGCGTTTGAACCTTTATCAAGATTTTCTCCAAAATTAGTGCATTACGACCCACATTGGCTTCTTTCTCTCATAATCGGCCTCACAACCCTACCTACATAAAAGTAACATAAATACACCCATATTAGCGCTAAAACCCGGGAAAAGTAATGCTCAACACAAGGAAAGAACACTTCGTATTCTCATCGCACAAGCACTTATCATTTGCCTCTACTTAACCTGAAATAATCCAAGACCTAGCGTCACCTGTTTTACACAATAAAAATAATGCACTCGAGAAGTTACTACAAGAGAAACACTGGCTGATGAAATACCACTTCATAAAAGAGTAATGCGAATAAAGGAATGTACAGCCACAAATCAACTTGGAAAAACTACACAACAATAATTCTAAAAATACAAAAACTTGCGTCGCTTCACAAAAAGCGCTTGTTTAATGTTACTAGCTTGACATATCTTTCGTGTGCAATCAGGAGGTTCATGAAAGTGGGTACTCTCCTTGCCATTTGAAATACAATTGCAAGAATATGTTAATAAAGTACTAATTAAATTGATCTCATCGAATGTCCAGAAATTAGATTGAGTTGAGGTTGCTGGTGAGGTGGTGCCTTTCTCTTTCTCAGGATTACTTGTTTCCGCCATCTCTTGTCATGAGAATTTTTTTGGGTAGTTCCTAATGTAATGACATTCCAGCAACAACCATGTCTTGGTGGCATTCTTCTTCCACAAAATCATCATGTGCATCAACTTCAGGGGGTTCATCTTCCAATAGCTCTGACAGTTTATCCTTAATGAATGTGTCTTGCACATACTTAGAGACAAAATTATCAATAACATCTACACAATAACAAGTATCATCAAAGTCCATAAAATGTCATATTGAGTCTCGAAGATTGAAAATGACTTCTTCTTCTCCCACTAGGAGTACCATTCGACCATCCTTCATATCAATTAGGGCTTTTGAAGTTGCTAAGAATGGTCTTCCCAAAAAAATGAGGGGTACTTGCGACTTCTCATCCAAATCAAGGATTACAAATTCCACTGGAAAAATAAACTTGTCCACTTTCACCAACACGTCTTCAATAATGCCTTTGGTTGTTGGATGGACCTGTCTGCCAGTTACAGAGTCATTGGGTTGGGCTTTGGTTCCCCTAACATGAGTTTTTTCAAGATTCTATATGGCATCAGATTAATGCTTACCCCAAGATCGGCTAGGACTTTCTCATCTACAAGTCCTCCAATAGTGCATGGAATGATAAATCACCCATGGTCTTTCTCTTTCTTGGGGAGTGTGTTGATGATCATAGCCAAACATTCCTCACTAAGTGTCACTAAAGACACTTACCCAAGTCTTCTCTTGTTCGTGAGCAGCTCCTTCAGGAATTTTGCATATCTAGGCATTTGTGCAAGAGCCTTAACAAATCGTATATTTATTTCTAAGTTCTTGAACACATCAAGGAATTCTCTTTACTATTGTTATTATTGATTTTTCTTCATCTTCACCGGGTAAGGAAGCTTGGGTTGATACTTGGGTAATTCAGTTCTTCCCTTCTCCTTTCCATTTTCCTCATTGTCAATTGGAGTTTTAGGATCAATAACTAGTAACTACCTTGCACTTGACTGAGGTTCAACAATTTTAATCTCTGGGTCTTTCTCAGTAGGGCTTCGAAGTTGCTTACCACTTCTCAAAGTAATGGCCTTGAGAGATACTTTATGATTGACTTCTGTGTTACCAGGAAAAGAACCTGTAAGTCTTTCCTCAACTATCTTCGACAGTTCGGCCATATGATGCTCTATGTTTCTTATAGCGGCATTAGTGTTTCTCATCATTTCTTCATGCCCTGACAAACGAGTTTTATTGTCTTTTATGTACTAAGTCAATAAAGCAATGAGTTCATTTGAAGGTCCCTACTGAGGAGAGGGTGATGGAGCAGTTTGCTATGGAGGCCTAAGCTATTGTGATGCCACTTTACCCTATCCTTATTGGCTCTATGAAATGTTTGGATGATTTCTCCATCCTGCATTGTATGTGTTGTTGTTATGGGTTGTTTAAAAATCAACAATTTTGCACAACAAAATCAACCTCTTCAGTTTGTCCAATACCTATATCATCAGAAGAAGTACTAGGACCAGTCTGAGACCCCCAACTCTCACTGTGACCTACTAAAGTTTGAGACATTGATTGCATAGTATCAAGCCTATTTGTGATTGCTTCAACATGTGCTCGGTGAAGTAGTAATTTGCATCCACTTAGTAAATCCAGGCTACCTTGGTTGGTTTATTCCTCTTGATACTCCATTGATAACAATTGTTTGCCATTTCATCTATCAAACTATATACTGCACTCAATTATTTACTACATGGCTCCCCCAAAACTGCATCAAGCATATGCTTGGTAGCACTATTCATCCCATTGTAGAAGATTTGGATTTCCATTCACTCTACTATTCTGTGTTGCAGTCATTTCCTCAACATATCCTTGTATCTTTCCCAAGTATCATATTAGGATTCGGATCAAACTGCAGGAAGAGATATCACTTCTTAACTTTGGTGATCATTGTTGGGGAAAATATCTTCTAAGAAAGGTATCTGCCATCTGCTTCCATGTAGTGATAGACCCTTAAGGCAAGGTACTTACCCACTATTTGGCCCTTCCTCACACGGAGAATAGAAAGAGTTTAAGATGAACTACGTCCTCAGACACATTATTCGTCCAGAATGTATAGCACACTTTTAAGATTTTTTTTAGGTGCTCATAAGGTTCTTCATCTTGGAACCAATCATATTGGCACATCTGCTGCACCATGTGAATAAAATTGGGGTTCAATTCGAAATTGTTCATTGCTACAGGTTGATGAACAATGCATGACCAGACCCTATCCAAGTCAGCCAGGCAAAATCTAAATTGCTCTCTTGTTAATTTCTGGATATTCCTTCCTCTTGATTGACTTATATACTAATGTCCACTGACCCCGTATCTCTTAAGTTTACTTGCCTCAATCTTCTTTGTAAGTTTTACGCAATTTTTCGATCAGGGCCTGCCAATGAAGAAGAAGAGCTTCCACGGGTCATACAAAAGTTCCTTTAATAATTAAAGTGAAACAAAGTGAAAAATAAATGAAAAACAAATGAAAAAGAAAGGCTATTCACAGGAATGAACAAATATAAACAAAGACTAAATCACTAGAATTATAATTTTCCTAAAAGTTGCCAGTCCTTGGCAACGTTGGCAAAAACTTGATGCTACTGTCTGCTAGTGCATGGATTGTTACAAGTAATATAGTGATACCCCACGAGGGGTAGGGTTGTCAAACCACAAGGACTAGACTTCTAGTACTGGTTAATCTTCTAATGTCCAGCCAGACCAAAGGGTGATCAAATGGTTGACTAACTAAGGAAGAAAGAAGGAATGGAAAAAGAACAGGAAGACTAGGGTTGAGTCTTTGGCAACAAAAAGGCAGTGCCCCGGGACAATACCTATGTGTTAGATGTACTAACTTTAGTCTAAACTCTACCAAGGTACTTTCTAAGATGCTTGTGGGTACTCAAAAGCTTTGTTACATCTACATCTCTCAAATATGCCAAGTTTTGCTAAAGCAACTACAGGTCACATACACGCTAAGTTTTGCTAATACACAAGGTAATTACAATTAAGCAATCAACGCACGCCAAGTTTGCAAGGCAACTACACAAATCAACCAAGCCAAGTTATGCAACACATGAATTAACACAAGTAGTCAAAGTACAGGATTAGGGTTTGATTAAGGTTTTGATTGAAAATTATGAGACATTTAAATAAGAAAACATAAGATTATGGTTTCGATTGAAAAATAGGATATATTACTATAAGAAAACATAGGATTTGGATTTTGATTAAAAACTAAAAACTAGTAGACATTTCTAAAAGAAACATAAGATTAGGGTTTGGTTCAAAAATAGCACACATTCCCAAAGAAAAAAAGCATTATGGTTTTGATTCAAAAATAGGATAAGGTTATGGTTTTAGATTAAAAATTACGAGACATTACTAAAAAAAAAAAATATTGTTTTGATTCAAATATAGCTGACATTCCGAAAAGAAAACATAAGATTAGGTTTTTGATTAAGAAATATGAGGCTTCCATAAAAAAACTTAGGATTTGGGTTTTGATTAAAAAATATGACAGATTACGAAAAGGAAACATACAAATATTGTTTTAATTCAAAAATCACAGAATTTCCTAAAAGAAAACATCAAATTAGGGTTTTGATTAAAAAATAGGAGGTATTCCAAAAAAAATAAATGGATTAGGTTTTTTATTCAAAAATCGAAGGCATTCTGAAAAAAAATTCAGATTAAGGTTTTGATTAAAAATTAGCAGAGATTCCCAAAACAAAATATAGGATTAGTGTTTTGATTCAAACAATTGAGGCATTCTGAAAAGAAAACAAAGGATTACGGTTTTGATCCCGAACTAAAACTAGGACACACTACGGAAAAGGAAAAAACATGATTACGGTTTTGAATAAAAAATGATAGACATTCTGAAAAGAAAAGAAAGGATTAGATTTTTCATTAAAAAATAGGTGACATTCCAAAAAGAAAACATTGGTTTTGCTTTTGATTCAAAACAGATAAATAGGAGACATTAAGAAAAAAAAACATAGGATTCGGGTTTTGATTGAAAGTATGGACACATTCCGTAAAGAAAATATATAATTAGGGTTTTGATTCAAATATAGTAAGCAGTCCGTACAGAAAACACAAAATTAATGTTTTCATTTAAAACTAAAAATTAGGACACATTACTATAAGAAGATAAAGGATCAGGTTTTTGATTAAAAAAAAAGTAGACATTAAGAAAAAAATAGAATTAGGGTTTTGATTCGAAAATAGCAGACATTATCAAAAGAAAACATAGGACTAGGGTTTTGATTAAAAAATTGGAGCCATAGCGAAAAGAAAAGATAGGATTAGAGTTTTGATTGAAAAATTTGAGACATTACGAAAAGAAAACATGGGATTATTGTTTTGATTAAAAAATACCACACATTTAGAAAAGAAAAAGAAAGGATTAGGTTTTTGAATAAAAAATGATAAATAGGAGACATGACAAAAAGAAATTATAAGATTCTGGTGTTGATTGAAAGATCGGAGATATTATGAAAAGAAAACATAGGATTAGGAATTTTTATTGAAAAATAGGAGTTATTCCAAAAAGAAAACATACAATTAGGGTTTTAATAAAAAATTAGAAGAGATTACAAAAACAAAATATAGGATTAGGGTTTTGATTCAAAAATAGGAGGCATTCTGAAAAGAAAACATAGGATTAAGATTTTGATTAAAAAATATTAGACATTCCCCAAAAAAACACAGGATAAGAGTCTGGATTCAAAAATTGGAAACATTCCAATAAGAAAACCTAGGAAAAGGGTTTTGTTTAAAAAATACGAGACATTACAAAAAGAAAATATAGGATTATTGTTTTGATTAAAAAATAATAGATAACCCAAAAAGAAAAGAAAGAATTAGATTTTTGCATTAAAACTTATAAATACAAAACATTAAGAAAAGAAAACTTAGGATTTTGGTTTTGATTGAAACATAGGAGAGATTGCGAAAAGAAAAAAAATAGGATTAGGGTTTCGTTTAAAAATTTGCGGAGATTCCCAAAACAAAATATATGATTATTATTTAAATTCATAATAATGAAACATTCAGAAGATAAAACACAGGATTAGGGTTTTGATTCAAAACTGAAAAATTGGACACATTCTAAAGTGAAAACATAGGGTTAAGGTTTGATTCAAACCTAAAAAATAGGACACATTACTATAAGAAAACATAGGATTATGGTTTTGATTCAAAAATAGTAGACATTACGAAAACAAAACATAGGATTTTGGTTTTGATTAAAAAAATAGACGACATTCTTGAAAGAAAACTTATGATTAGGGTTTTGATTAAAAAAAGGAGCCATCCCGATAAGAAAACCTATGATTAGGGTTTTGATTGAAAAACATGAGACCTTACAAATAGAAAATGCAGGGTTATTGTGTTGATTCAGAAATATAAAACATTTTGTGAAAAAACAAAGAATTAGATTTTTGAATAAAAATAAATAAATCCAAAACATTCAAAAAGGAAGACTTAAGATTCTAGTTTTTATTGAAAGATAGTAGACATTCCAGAAAGAAAACAAATTATTAAGATTATTGTTAAAAAAAATAGGATTCATTACTTTAAAAAAAATAGAATTAGGGTATTGATTAAAAATTAATCAATATTCCCAAAATAAAAGATATGATTATAGTTTTGATTCAAAAAAATAAAGCATTCAGAAAGGAAAAAACAAAGGATTAGGGTTTTGATTCAAAACTAAAAAATAGGACAAATTCTAGAAAGATAAAATAGGATTAGGGTTTTGATATAAAAATACAAACATTCTGAAAGGAAAATATCGGGTTAGGGTATAGACATTCAGAAAAAGAAAAGATACGATTACGGTTTTGATTAAAAAAATAGCAGATATTCCCACAAGAAAACATATGATTAGTGTTTTGATTTAAAAATAGGAGCGATTTTGAAAGAAAAACATAAGAATATGGTTTTGATTGTAAAATATGAGACATTAAAATAGTAGATATTCAAAAAACAAAATGCAGGATTAGATTTTTGAATGAACACTGATCAATAGAAGATATTAAGAAAAGTAAACATAGGATTTGGGTTTTGATTGAAATATTGGAGACATTCTGAAAAAAAAACATAAGATTAGAATTTTTTTTCAAAAATTGGAGGCATTACAAAAAGAAAATATTGGATTGGAATTTTGATTGAAAAAGGACACATTTAAAAAAAAACATAGAATTATGGTTTTGATTGAAAAAAATTGGGTGATAGTACTACAGGAAAACATTGGATTACGGTTTTGATTAAATAAAGAGGAATATGGTACATTTCCAAAAACCGGATTAGCGTTTTGATTCAAAAATAGAGACATTCCCAATAGAAAACATAAGATTAGGGTATTATAGGAAAATAGGAGCCATTCCATAAAGAAAACAAAAAATAAGGGTTCGATTCAAAAATAGGAGACATTCTAAAAAAAACATAGGATTGGTGTTTTGATTAAAAAGTAAGAGACATTCCGAAGCTAAAACATAGGATTAGAGTTTTGATTGAAAAGCGATTACTAGTAGACATTCTAAAAAGAAAAAATAGAATTATTGTTTTGATTGAAAAATAAGAGACATTGGGAAAGGAAAACATAGGGTCAGGGTTTTAATTAAAAAATAGGAGACATTCGGAAAGGAAAACATACGATTAGTGTTTTGATTCAAATATAGTACGCATTATGAAAGGAAAACATAGGATTAGGGTTTTTGATTGAAAAATATGAGACATTACTATAAGAAAACACAGGACTAGGGTTTTGAATGATAAATATTAGACATTACTACAAGAAAAAATATGATTAGGGTTTTTATTAAAAAATAGTTAACATTGCTAGAAGAAAACATAGCATTAGCGTTTTGATTGAAAAATATGAGACATTTCGAAAAGAAAATATAGGATTAGGGTTTTGATTGAAAAATTGGAGGCATTACTATAATAAAATAGATGATTTGGGTTTTGATTAAGAATAGAAAAATTGGGGATATTTCCAATAGAAAACATAAACTAAGAAAACATAGGATTAGGGATTTGGTTGAAAAACATGAGACATTACAATAAGAAAACATAGGATTAGGGATCAGATCGAAAAATAGGAGACATTACAATAAGAAAAAAATATGTTTTCGGTTTTATTTAAAAAATAGTAGATATTCCCAAAAATACATACAATTAGGGTTTGTATTGAAAAATTTAAATTATTTCCAAACTAAAACATAGGATTAGGATTTTGATTGAAAAACAGGAGACATTACTATAATAAAACATAGGATTAGGGTTTTGATTAAAAACAAAAAAATAGGGGACATTTCGAGAAAAAAACATAGGATCACTATTTTTATTCAAAAATAGGAGACATTCCGAAAAGGAAAAATATAATAAGTGTTTTGATTGAAAAATAGGAGGCAATATGAAAAGAAGACATAGAATTAGGGTTTTGATTCATGTATAGTAGGTATTCAGAAAAGAAAACATATGATTAGGGTTTTGATTGAAAAACGAGACATTACTATAAGAAAACATAATATTAGGTCTTGAATAAAAAATAGTAGACATTCCAAAAAGAAAACATAGGATTAGGGTTTTGATTGAAAAATATGAAACATTATGAAAAAAAAATCATCGGATTTGCAATTGGATTAAAAATTAGCAGGCATTCACAAAACAAAACATAACGGTTTTGATTAAAATCAGAAAAATAAGACGCATTCCGAAAAGAAAACATAGGATTAGGGTTTTGATTTAAAAATAATAGACATTCCAAAAAGAAAAGAAAGGATTAGGTTTTTGATTGAAAAATAGGAGAAATTCCAAAAAGTAAATATAGATTAGGCTTTTGATTCAAAGCTGATTAATAGGGGACATTAATTAAAGAAAACATAAGATTTGGGTTATGTTTGAAAAATAGGAGACATTCTAAAATAAAAACATAGAATTAGGGTTTTGATTCCGATATAGTAGGCATTGGAAATAGAAAACATAGGATTAGTGTTCTAAAAAAAAAAATATGAGACATTACTATAAAAAAACATATGATTAAGGTTTTGATTAAAAAATAGTAGACATTCTGAAAAGAAAATTTAATATTAATGTTTTGATTGAAATATAGTAGGCATTCTAAAAATAAAAATTGGATTAGGCTTTTGATTAAAAAATATGAGACATTCTAGAAATAAAACATAAGATTAGGGGTCTGAATAAAAATAGCAGATATTTCCAAAAGAAAATATATTATAAAGTTTTTGATAAAAAAATAAGAGGAATTCAAAAAGCAAAAACTTATTATTAGGGTTTTGATTAAAAAAATATGAGAAATTAATAAAAGAAAACATAGGATTCGGGTTTTGATTGAAAAATAGGAAACATTATAAAAAAAAACATAGAATGTGGGTTTTGATTCAAATGTAATAGGCATTACGAAAGGAAACCATAGGATTAGGGTTTTGATTAAAAAAAATAGTGGATATTTCAAAAAGAAAAGAAAGGTTTAGGCATTGATTAAAAAATAGGAGCCATTCCGAAAACAAAACATAGGATTAGGATTTTCGATTCAAAACTAAAAAATAGGATACATTAAAAAAAGAAAACATAGGTTTATTGTTTTGATTGAAAACTCGGAGACATTACTCTAAGAAATAATAGGATTAATGTTTTGATTAAAAATAATAGCCACTTTCGGAAAAGAAAAACATAGGATTAGTGTTTTGATTGGAAAAATATGTGACATTACGAAAAAAACATGCAATTATTGCTTTTATTCAAAAATAGCAGGAATTCCCAAAATAGAACATATAATTACTGTTTTGATTAAAAAATAAGGAGGCATTTGATGCTACTCTCTACAAGTGCACGGATAGTTAGAAGTAATATATGATTCCCCACGAGGGGTAGTGTTGTCGAACCCCAGGGACTAGGCTTCTAGTGCTGGTTGATCTTCTAATGTCTAGTCAAACCAAAGGGTGATAAAATAGTTGACTAGCTAAGGAAGAAAGAAGGGATAGAAAAACAACAGGAAGACTAGGGTTGGGTTTTTTCGCAACAAAAGAGCACTACCCCGTCACAATCCCTATGTGCTTAGTGTACTGACTTTAGTCTAATGTCTACCATGATACATTCTAACATCCTTGTGGGTACTTAAAAGCTTTTTTTGCATCTACGGCTCTCAAATACGCTAAGTTTTTCTAAAGCAACTATGGGTCTCATACACACTAAGTTTTGTAGCTACATAGTGTAATTACAACTATGGCAATCAACACACTCCAAATTTTGCATAGAAATTATGCAAATCAAGCATGCCAAATTATGCAACACATGAATTACCACAAGAATACAATAGAACTCAAGTAGACATTAAACAAAGTAGTCAAAAATACATTAAGGAACATATTTCAATATTTTTTGGGGCACCGTGGAATGGTTATCCCCTCATGAATTCATACAACTGAGAGATGGAAATAAATGCACTAAAGAGAGAAATCATGACTTCCCCCTTTTACAAAGATCTCTTTAATTGTACATCAGGAACTCCATGGAATCAGCAGACTCCACTTCTCAAGTCCCGCTAACTCAACCTTGATCCTCATCCTCTTAGGTCATGTCGTGAAGGCTTATCATCATCCTCTTGAGAGCTTCCCCACTTGAGAAAAAGACTTTCGAGCAAAAGATAATTCAAAACCCTAGATCTGAGAGATAAAAAGGACTTTTTTGGCTCAACATCGCCTGAGCACCGTCGTGCTCAGGTCGTGCTCTTCTTTGGACTACTGAGTGACATGGTGAAGTGTCCTCCAAAAAAAATCACAGGGAGAGCACTGTCATGCTATTTTCATTCTCAGCTTGAGCACTCTCGTGAAAGAGCACGCAAACCGTACTTCCCCTAAAAACACAAGAAACTCCCATTAAGGGATGATCACGGGTAGATAGCATCCCGTGCTTGACCTGCGCTTCTGCTTAAGAGAAGAGGAGCATCAATTTAGAGAAAATCATAGCGAAGTGGCACGCCATGCTCTACCTATTCTTGGCTTTGACACTTTGAAAAATTGTCTATTTTAGTTGATTTTATCCATGATTTCAACCCTATTTATTTTGAGCCCCAAAATATTGAACCATGAACAAACATATCAAGAATAGCATTATTTATAAACGAAAGTTGGTAAAAGACAAGCAAAATTGTGCATCAGAGGTATGTAAAAGATGATATGAAATACACTCATCATCATTCCAAAAAAAAAACATAGGATTAGGGTTTCGATTAAAAATTATGAGACATTACGGAAAGAAAACATATGATTAAGGTTTTGATTGAAAAATATGAGACATTTTAAAAAAAAGATAGGAATAGGGTTTTGATT
This sequence comes from Dioscorea cayenensis subsp. rotundata, assembly GCF_009730915.1. Taxonomy (NCBI): domain Eukaryota; kingdom Viridiplantae; phylum Streptophyta; class Magnoliopsida; order Dioscoreales; family Dioscoreaceae; genus Dioscorea; species Dioscorea cayenensis. The sequence continues at coordinate 14,489,159 of NC_052479.1, forward strand.
GAAAAATAGGATGTACTACTACAAGAAAACATAGGATTAGGGTTTTGATTAAAAACTAAAAAATAGTAGACATTCCGAAAAGAAAACATAGGATTAGGTTTTTGATTCAAAAAAAATAGGAGACATTCCCAAAAAGAAAAAGATAGGATTATTGTTTTGATTCAAAAAAATAGGAGCCACTCAAAAAAAGAAAAATATAGGATTATGTTTTTGATTGAAAAAAATAGGAGACATTACTGAAAAAGGAAAATATAGGAATATTGTTTTGATTCAAATATAGCTGACATTCCAAACAAAAAAAACATAAAATTAGGTTTTTGATTAAAAATATGAGACATTATGAAAAGAAAACATAGGATTATTGTTTTGATTTTGAAAATAACAAACATTCACTAAATAAATTATGAATAGGATTTCGATTAAAATATAGGAGACATTCCGAAAAGAAACCATTGGATTACAATTGTTATTTAAAAAATAGGAGATATTACAAAAAGAAAACATCGGATTAGGGTTTTGATTTAAAATTAGCAGAGATTCCCAAAACAAAAGATAGGATTACGGTTTTGATTCAAACAAATGAGGCATTCCCAAAGAAAACAAACGATTATGGTTTTGATTCAAAACTAAAAAATATGATACATTCCGAAAGGAAAACATATGATTATGGTTTTGATTAAAAAATGGCAAACATTCCGATAATAAATAAAGGATTAGGTGTTTGACTAAAAAATATGAGACATTCCAAAAAGAAAATGACACGTCCGAATATGCTTGTAAACCGCAAGTGCACGAGTGTCGAAGTAATAATACCACGGTGAGAGGGTAGTCGAATCCACAGGAAATAGTGTTTCGAACCACCAAGATTGCTATTTAACTAGAATGAAAATATGTTCAAAGTGATGTGAAAACAAACTCAATGCAAATGAAAATGAGAAAAGATAAAGGAGGCGCAAGTAAAAGATAGGGGAGGCAATCGCCGATAAATGGGCTACGCAGATATTGTTCTGCCTAGGACAATCGTTTCAAGTGCAAAAACCCTGTTATGCTTTCTAACTAATGCATTAATGAGTCGTGGAGATCCTTTAATACATGGTCCCAAATCTAAGGTCAACCATGCCTAACTCTATACATGTCTCGGAGGAGAAATTGAATAACCTCTCAACCTCGCACTCGTATAGAATTGCAATGAGTTCTAGGGATTCCAAGTGATAAACCCTATTCCTATGTATAGACCTAACCCTTTGGTCCAAGTGGAAGGTCCTTAACCACAATTAAGCCCTAAGTGCTAAAATCAATTCACCACTTCACTCCGTTGCACTGACAACTAAGCCCCAGCGGAAGGTCATCCCTTAGCCCATTCACTCTACTATGGCTGGAAAGAAATCTTGGAACGTGGAGGTAGCATAAATCACACAAGAGGGGAAAGGGGACGCTTCGCTACCTCTCGACTCACCCTCTCAACCCTCTCCAACCTAGCTTTGTCTAACTCTCGTGGTGTGTCACTCACTCACAAGACTTACCAACAAGAACTCTCAACCCTAGTGTCACTCTAGGGGAGTATTCAAACAATCAAGCCTACAAGATTGGAAATCACAATAAACATCAATTAATTGAAAGCATAATAAAGAGATTCAATGAAATGAATACATCTTAGGGTTCACAATTACCCAAGTACCCACTAGGGGTTTAGTTCTCCATGGAGCAAAATACAATAGATAATGAAATAAAAAGTATAGAGATGCAATCCATGAATGAAAACCCCCTTGTGTTCGTGTCGAAGGTCTTGTGGATCGGCTACGCTCTTCTTCAAAGGTCCCCTCATCAAACCCTAGGGCACACCTCGCCGGATCGGTGCCGATGAAAGCCCCCAATAGCTCTCTTCCGAAAGGAAAACATGGCTTTGAAGGCCGTCAAACCTCTCCAAAGCCTTGCCAAAGCCTCTCCAAACCATAGCCACCGGCGCCTCCAAAGATGGCGAAAGGTGGAAGAAAATATAGAGGAAAAGATGGAGAAATCGGGGCTGAATCGCGTCTTTGAAAGGGCTGGAATCGGGCATCCACACGGGCATGTGGAATTTCCACACGCCCATGTGAATTCTCTAGAATTCTGATTTTTGGCCGGCTGTGAATAGTAACTGCTACAGTAAATTACTGCATTGTCTTGCTGCAGTGATCTGCTACAATACTCCCCTCCAAAACACTCCCGAATCCACTTTTCATCGAGGCAACATAAACGGGCACACGTTTATGGATAGATTGTGTCGCTTCTTCAATAAACGGTTTCATTGGTGAAGATCATGCTATCATTGCACAAGTTGGGATATGCATATGTGACTGCCTTCGTGCCCCTCCAATTGTAATGGCTTGAATACATGGAGGTTGGCACACATTCACGTATCTTAGAGCCCCTACTTATGTCTTCGCGTTGTTGCTTCTAAGATTCCACTAAATAGTGCGTACACGATCTACTTTTTGGCTTCTTTTTCTTAAAAACATAGTTTCACAACCCTACATGCGTAAAAGAGCACGAAATAGACATGTATAAGCGCTTAAACATGATAAAAGGTAATGCTCATTGAAAGGAAAAGAACACTTTTGCATTCTTATCACACAAGCACTTATCAGAAAAACATAGGTTAGACTTTTGATTCAAAACTGATAAATAGGAAACATTAAGAATGGTAAACATAGGATTCGAGTTTTGATTGAAAGCTTGGACACATTCCAATAAGAAAATATAGAATTAGTGTTTTTGATTAAAAATATAGTAGGCATTCGAAAAAGGAAAAACATATTATTAGGCTTTTTTTGATTCAAAACCTGAAAGTTAGAACACATTACTATAAGAAAACATAGGATTAGGGTTTTTGATTAAAAAAAGTAGATATTCCAAAAAAAGAAAAACGTAGGATTAGGGCTTTGATTCAAAAAAATAGCGAGACATTCACAAATGAAAACATATGACTAGGGTTTTGATTCAAAAATAGGAGCCATTGTGAAAAAAAAACAAAAGGATTAGAGTTTTGATTGAAAAAAATATGAGACATTACGAAAAAGGAAAACATAGGATTATTGTTTTTGATTCAAAAAAATAGAAGACATTCATAAAAGAAAACGAAAGGATTAGGTTTTTAAATGAAAAATAATAAATAGGAGATATGAAAAAAAAAATCAAAGGATTTGGATTTTTGATTAGAAAAAAATTGGAGACATTCCAAAAAGGAAAAACATAGGATTAGGATTTTTTTACTTAAAAAAATAAGAGACATTCCAAGAAGAAAACATACGATTATTGTTTTGATAAAAAAAAATTAGCATATATTCCAAAAGAGAAAAAGATAGGAATAAGAATTTATTTCAAAAAAATTTGATATTTTGAAATGTAAAAAAAGGATTAGAGTTTTAATTCAACACCTGAAAAAAATTGGACACATTTCAAAAAAAGACAAACATAGGATTAAATTTTTTTGTTTTAAAAAAATAGCATACATTCCAAAAAAAGAATAGAAAAGATTGGGTTTTTGATTGATAAATAGGAGACATTACAAAAAGAAAATATAGGATTCTATATTTGATTTAAAGATAAGAGACATTCTGAAAAGAAAACATGGGATTATTGCTTTGATTCAAACATAGTTGGCATTACAAAAATAAAATATAGGATTTGGGTTTTGATTAAAAAATAGTAGACAATCAGAGAAGAAAACATAGGATTAATGTTTTCATTAAAAAATAGCAAAAATTCCAAAATGAAAATATAGGATTAGGGTTTTGGTTAAGAAATAGGAGGCATTTCGATAAGAAAACCTATGATTAGGGTTTTGATTGAAAAATATGAGACATTACAAAAAGAAATATTAAATTATTGTTTTGATTAAAAAATAGCTGACATTCAGAATAGAAAAGAAGGAATTAGTTTTTTAAATCAAAACTGAAAAATACAAAACATTTAGAAAAGAAAACTTAGGATTTTGGTTTGGATTGAATGATAAGAGACATTCCGAAAATAAAATATAGGATTAAGATTTTTATTCAAAACTAGGAGGCATTACAAAAAGAAAAGAAATAGGATTAGGGCATTGATTAAAAAATAGCGGAGATTTCTAAAAAAAGATAGGATTATTGTTTTTATTAAAAAAATGAAACATTCAGAAAAGAAAACAAAGGATTAGTGTTTTGATTTGAAACTAAAAAATATGATAAATTCCGAAAAAAACATAGAATTAGTGTTTTGATTCAAAAATAGCAACATTGAAAAAAGAAAACATAGGATTAGCGTTTTGATTCAAAAATAGAAAACATTAAGAAAAAAAAACATAGGATTAGGGTTTTGATTTGTAACCAAAAAAATATGATATATTACTATAACAAAACATAGGATTAGGGTTTTGATTAAAATATAGTAGACATTCCAAAAAGCAAACAAAGATTAAGGTTTTGATTAAAAAATAGCGGATACTCTCAAAAGAAAATATAGGATTAGGTTTTTATTCAAAAATAGTAGCCATGCCAATAAAAAAACGGAGGATTAGGGTTTTTCTTGAAAAATATGAGACATTAGAACAAGAAAACATAGCATTAATGTTTTGATCCAAAAATATTAGACATTCTGAAAAAAAAAAAATTATGTTTTTGGATGAAAATTGATAAATACAAAACATTAATAAAAGACAACTTAGGATTGTTGTTTTGATTGAAAGATAGGAGACATTCCGAATAGAAAACATACAATTAGGATTTTTATTCAAAAATATTAGGCATTATCAAAAAATAAAAAGGATTAGGGTATTGATTAAAAATTAGCAGAGATTTGTAATACAAAATATAGGGTTATTGTTTTGATTAAAAAAAATGAAACATTCAAAAAAGAAAACAAAGGATTCGGATTTCAATGTAAAACTCAAAAATAGGACACATTCTGAAAAGAAAATATAGGATTATGGTTTAGATTGAAAAATATGAGACATTACAAAAGGAAAACATAGGATTATTGTTTTGATTAAAAATAGCCGACATTCTGAAAAGAAAAGAAAGAATCAGGTTTTTGAACAAAACTTATAAATACAAATCATTAAGAAGAGAAAACTTAGGATTCTGGTTTTGATTGAAATATAGGAGACATTCCGAAAAGAAAAGATAGGATTAGGATTTTTATTCAACAATAGGAGGCATTATGAAAAAAAAATAGGCTTAAGTTTTTGATTAAAAATTAGAGGAGATTCCCAAAACAAGAGATAGGATTATTGTTTTGATTAAAAAAACTGAAACATTCAGAAAAAAACAAAGGATTATTGTTTTGATTCAAAACTGAACAATAGTAGACATTACAAAAAGAAAACATAGGCTTAGGGTTTTGATTAAAAAATAGCAGACATTAACAAAAGAAAATATAGGATTAGTGTTTTGATTAAAAAATAGGTGCGATTTTGAAAGGAATACATAGGATTTAGGTTTTGATTGTAAAATATGAGACATTACGAAAAGAAAAAAAAGTTGGATTATTGTTTTGATAAAAAATCCCAGACATTCCGAAAAGAAAAAGAAAGGGTTAGGTTTTTGAATCAACACTGATAAATAGGAGACATTCAGAAAAAAAAATATAGAATTCAGGTTTTGATCGAAATATAGGAGACATTCTGAAAAGAAAACGTAGGATTAAGATTTTTAATCAAAAATGAGAGGCATTACAAAAGGTAAACATAGAATTACGGCTTTGATTGACAAAAGGACACATTTCAAAAAGAAAACATAGAATTATGGTTTTGATTCAAAAATGGGAGACAATACTATAAAAAAAATAAGGGATTAGGTTTTTGATTAAAAATAGATAAATATAAGACATTTCCAAAGGAAAACATCAGATTAGGTTTCGATTTAAAAATAGCAGATATTTAAAAAAAACATAGGATTAGGTTTTTGATTCGAAAGTAGGAGCAATTGCAAAAAGAAAACAAAGGATTAGTGTTTGATTAAAAAATAAGTGATATTCTAAAAAAAACATAGGATTAGGGTTTTGATTAAAAGTAGGAGACATTCTGAAACTAAAACATAGGATCAGAATTTTGATTGAAAATTAATAAATAGGAGACATTCCGAAAAGAAAACATAGAATTATTTTTTTGATTGAAAAATATGAGACATTGGGAAAGAAAAACATAGGATTATGGTTTTAATTTCAAAAATAGGAGATATCCCGAAAGGAAAACGTAGAATTAGGGTTTTGATTCAAATATAGTAGTCATTCCAAAAAGAAAACATAGGATTAAGGTTTTGATTGAAAGGTATGAGCACCACTATAAGAAAACATAGGGTTTGGGTTTTGATTGAAAAATAGGAGAAATTACTTTAAGAAAATATAGAATGAGGGTTTTGAATGAAAAATGGGTGACATTACTATAATGAAACGTAGGATTAGGGTTAGGATTCAAAAATAGTAGACATTGGGTAAAGTAAACATAGGTTTAGGGTTTTGATTAAAAATAGTAGACATTCCTTAAAGAAAATATAAGACATTACACAAAGAAAAAAAATTGGATTATTGTTTTGATCCAAAAATACCAGACATTCCGAAAAGAAAAGAAAGGATTAGGTCCTTGAATCAACACTGATAAATACGAGACATTAAGAAAAAAAATATAGGATTCAGGTTTTGATCGAAATGTAGGAAATAAGGAAATAAGGAAATATCAAATTATGCTTTCAATTTAAGAAATAAAATATAGGATTAACAATTTGATTCGAAAGTATTAGCCATTGTGAAAAGAAAACAAAGGATTAGGGTTCGATTAAAAAATAAGCGATATTCGAGAAAAAAAAACATTAGGGTTTTGATTGAAAAATAGGAGACATTCCGAAACTAATATATAGAATTTGAAATTTGATTGAAAATCAATAAATAGGAGACATTCCGAAAAGAAAACACAGAGTTACTTTTTTCATTGAAAAATATGAGATATTTGGAAGGAAAAACAAAGGATTACGGTTTTAATTTAGACATCCCTACAAGAAAATGTAGAATTAGGGTTTTGATTCAAATATAGTAGTCGTTCTGAAAAAAAAAACATACGATTAAGGTTTTGATTGAAAAGTATGAGACACTACTATAAGGAAAACATAGGGTTTGGGTTTTGATTGAAAAATAGGAGAAATTACTTTAAGAAAATATTGGATGAGGGTTTTGAATGAAAAATGGGTGACATTACTATAAGGAAATGTGGGATTAGGGTTTTGATTCGAAAATAGTAGACATTGCTTAAAAAAACATAGGCTTAGGGTTTTTGATTCAAAAATAGCAGACACTCTCAAAAGAAAATATTGAATCAGTGTTTTGATTAAAACATAATAGCGATTTCGAAAGGAAAACATGGGTTTTGTGTTTTGATTGTAAAATATAAACATTAGGAAAAGAACAAAAAAATTGGATTAATATTTTGATCCAAAAATACCGGACATTCCAAAAAGAAAAGAAAGGATTAGATTTTTAATTAAACACTGATAAATAAGAGACATTAAGAAAAAAATATAGAATTCGGGTTTTCATCAAAATATAGGAGACATTCTGAAAAGAAAACGTAGGATTAGGATTTTTATTCAAAAATTGGAGGCATTACAAAATTAAAACATAGAATTAGGGCTTTGATTGAAAAAAGTACACATTTAAAAAAAACATAGAATTAGGGTTTTGATTAAAAAATTGCATACAGTACTTTAAGGAATATGGGATTAGTGTTTTGATTAAAAACAGGTAAATAGGAGACTTTTCCAAAAGAAAAAATCATATTAGACTTTCGATTAAAAATAGCGGATATATCGAAAAGAAAACATAGGATTAAGGTTTTGATTAGAAAGTAGGAGCTATTCTTAAAAGAAAACAAAGAATTAGGGTTTGATTAAAAAATAAGAGATATTCTAGAAAAAAAACATAGGATTAGGGTTTTGATTTAAAAGTAGGAGACATTCCGAAAACAAAATATAGAATCAGAATTTTTATTGAAAACAAATAAATAGGAGACATTTCGAAAAGAAAACATAGAATTACTTTTTTGATTAAAAATATGAGACATTGGGAAAGCAAAAAATAGGAATACGGTTTTAATTTAAAAATAGGAGACGTCCACAAAAATAGTAGAATTAGGGTTTTGTTTCAAATATAGTACTCATTCCGGGAAGAAAACATAGGATTAAGATTTTGATTGAAAAGTATGAGACACTGCTATAAGAAAACTTAGGATTTGGGTTTTGATTTAAAATTAGGAGGAATTACTTTAAGAAAATATACGAAGAGGGTTTTGAATGAAAAATGGGTGACACTATTATAAGGAAACATAGGATTAGGGTTTTGATTCAAAAAATAGAAGACATTGCGTAAAGAAAACATAGGCTTAGGGTTTTGATTAAAAAATAGCAAACATTCATAAAAGAAAATAAAGTATTAGTGTTTTGATTCAAAAATAAGAGAGATTTCGAAAGGAAAACAAAGGATTTGTGTTTTGATTGTAAAATATGAGACATTACAAAAAGAAAAAAAATTGGATTATTGTTTTGATCCAAAAAAAACAAACATTATGAAAAGAAAAGAAAAATTAGGTATTAGAATCAACACTGATAAATAGGAGATATTAAGGAAAAATATAGGATTCAGGTTTCGATAGAAATATAGGAGACATTCTAAAAAAAAAAATAGGATTAGGATTTTTATTCATAAACGGGAGGCATTACAAAAGGAAAATATAGAATTAGGGCTTTGATTGAAAAAGGACACATTTAAAAAAACAAACATATAATTAGGGTTTTGATTCAAAAATTGGAGATAGAGCTGTAAGGAAATAAGGGATTAGGGTTTTGATTAAAAACAAATAAACAGTAGACATTTCCATAAAAAAACATCGAATTAGGCTTTTGATTCAAAAATAGCCGATATTCCAAAAACAAAACACTGGATTAAGGTTTTGATTTGAAGGTAGAAGCCAATCCGAAAAGAAAACAAAGGATTATGGTTCGATTAAAAAATAAGAGATATTCTAGAAAAACAAATATAAGATTAGAGTTTTGATTGAAAAAAAGGAGACATTCCGAAACTAAAATATAGGATTAGAATTTTGATTGAAAACCAATGAATTGGAAACATTAAGAAAAAAAAATCATAGAATTACTTTTTTTACTGAAAAATATGAGACATTGGGAAATTAAAACGTAGGATTACTATTTTAATTTCAAAAATAGGAGACATCCCAAAAAAACATAGAATTAGGGTTTAGATTGAAATATAGTAGTCATTCCGAAAAAAAAAACATAAGATTAAGGTTTTGATTGAAAAGTATGAGACACAACTATAAGAAAACATAGGGTTTGGGTTTTGATTGAAAAACAGGAGAAATTACTTTAAGAAAATATAGCATGAGAGTTTTGAATGAAAAATGGGTGACATTACTCTAAGGAAATGTAGGATTAGGGTTTTGATTCAAAAATAGTAGACATAACGTAAAGAAAATGTATGCTTAGTGTTTTGATTCAAAAATAGGAAACATTAACAAAAGAAAATATAGGATTAGTGTTTTGATTCAAAAATAGGAGCAATTTCGAAAGGAAAACATAGGATTTGGGATTTGATTGTAAAATATGAGACATTACAAAATGAAAAAAAGTTGGATTATTGTTTTGATCCAAAAATAACAGATATTCTGAAAAGAAAAGAAAGGACTAGTTTTTTAAACAACACTGATAAATAGGAGACATTAAGAAAAAAAATATAGGATTCGGGTTTTGATCGAAATATAGTAGACATTCTGAAAAGAAAACATAGGATTAGTATTTTTATTTAAAGATTGGAGGCATTACAAAAGGAAAACATAGAATTAGGCCTTTCATTGGAAAAAGGACATTTTTAAAAAAAACATAGAATTAGGGTTTTGATTCAAAAATTGGAGACGGTACTATAAGGAAATAAGGGATTAGGGTTTTGATTAAAAACAGATAAATCGGAGACATTTCAAAAAGAAAACTTCAGATTAGGATTTCGATTCAAAAATAGCCAATATTCCAAAAAATAAAACATAGGATTAATGTTTTGATTTGAAAGTAGGAGCCATTCAGAAAACAAAAAAAAGGATTAGGGTTCGATTAAAAAATAAGAGATATTCTAGATATAGGATTAGAGTTTTGATTGAAAAGTAGGAGACATTCCAAAATAAAAATATATGATCGGAATTTTGATTGAAAACAAATAAATTGGTGACATTCCGAAAAGAAAACATAGAATGACTTTTTTGATTGAAAAATATGAGACATTGGTAAAGAAAAACATTGGATTACGGTTTAAATTTACAAAATAGGTGACATTCTAGAAAAA
>NC_052479.1:14500508-14551999 GCF_009730915.1 Dioscorea cayenensis subsp. rotundata
ACTCAAGCATTTATCAATTACACACACCCCAGAGTTAGACGAGGGTGAGGGTGATGATACCGAGGGTTCTCAGCCTGCCCCCTAGCCTTAGCCTACACCGATGGAGACTGAGGCACCTCCTGCGGCACAGGAGCCACCTTAGTCATATGTTTTCATCTTCTCGAGCCTATGATCATTTTGAGAGGCTCGAGAGTGCTGTGGGGGTGCTATGGATAGAGATCACCGAGGTTTGAATGACACAGGCCTCACAGTACACAGAATTTATGGCACATTTTGACACTCTATAGTTGATCCTAGAGTGAGACGTTGCCTCATCATTTGTTCTACGGCTGAGGACTCCTCATGCATCTCCAGCACTATCATCACTGGTTCATGCACTGATTGATCCACCCAGTATATCATTGCCACTACCAATAGCAGCACCAAAGGAACCAGAGTGGGACACCAATACTTGATGTGTCTTTCTTTATTTCTTTCTTTCTTGTTATTTCATTTTGTATTGTTGTTAGACTTGTACTATTTATAAAGGATTTTCCTTTTGAGTATGTCTTTTATTTTCATTTTGTTGTCTCGAGTTGTACTCATTGCTTTATCTTTTATATACTCAAGTTGTTTTTGTTTTTATTGAGCTTCACTTAAACACCTTGTGTGTGCATGCAAATAGTCTAATTAGTATGGCAATTGAGAACTAGTCATGGACACGGCCAATGTGGGTTGTGTGTGCTTCACAACCCATTCGAACTTTACTCCCAAGGATTTAGCTCCATCAAACCTAACACTAGGAGTCAGGGGATTATTGTTTCAATTGCCCACTCCCACATACTTTTCCTAATTGCTATACTTTCTATGGAGCTCGTATGTGTACATTGAGGGCAATGTACATCTTAAGTGTGTGGGGAGTTCACATTGCACATGTCGTTTACATAAATTTGATTGACATACATGCTCATGTAGATAATGGCGGTTCACCTTAGTTGCAATGAGTGCATTCTTTAGTTTAGGAGAAGTTTTAACATTGAATGTTCTCATGCTCTAGTTTTTACTTGAATTTCTATGAATTTTTGCCGGATTGACACTTGTTACATTACTCGCTCATTGATGAGTACTTGTGTGATAAGGATGCGAGTGTTCTTTTCTTATGATGAGCATTACTTTTATCAGGTTTTATCGCTAATATGTGTGCATACGTTACTTTTATGCATATAGGGTTGTAAAGCTGATTGTTAGAGAAAGAAGCCGATGTAGATCGTGAATGCACAATTTGGAGGAAATCTTAAGAAGGATCAAATGAAAAGACATAAGTCGGGTTCAAGATGCGAGAATGTGTGCCAACCTCCTCGTATTCAAGTCAGCACATTGATTTGGAGGGACACAAAGGCAGTCACATTCAAGTATTCCAGCTTGTTCATATATAGCAAGATCTCCACCAATGTAGATGTTTATCAAAGAAGCAAAGCGATCTACGACGTAAACGTGTCCCCATTTATGTTACCTCGATGAGAACATGGTTTTGGGAGTATTTCGGGCCGGCACTGTAGCAAGGTGCTGTAGCAAACACTATAACAGGTACTGTTTACAGTCGGCCAAGAAAGGTGATTTCCAGAGAATCAACACGTCCGTCCATTTCCCCACAAGCCCGTGTGGTGAATCCACAGGGGCGTGTGAATTCCTGATTCCAACCCTATTTAAGCTGATTTCAGCCCCGATTTTAACGTTATTTTCTCCATTTTTTCCCCAACTTTCAAGAGGACAGCTGCTAGGGTTTTGAGAGGTATTGGTAAGGGTTTTAGAGTGGTTCTACAGCTTTGACATCACGCTCCACTTGGAAGAAGGTTATTGGGGGAGCTTTTATTAGCACCGATCCGGCGAGGTGTGCCTTAGGCCGGACAAAGGGACCTTTGGAGGAGACAAGGCCACTCTATAAGACCATCGACATGGCTACCAAGGGGTTTTCTATAGATTACTTGTTTTTACATTCGATTTCAATTTTGATTATAACTAGCTCTATGGAGAGCTAAACCCCCTAGTGGGTACTTGGATTTGTTTCATTAAACCTTTTATTATGCTTTCCTTAATTGATGTTTTAATTCAGTTCCAATCTTAAATGTTTGATTGATTGAATGCTCTCTTAGAGTGACACTAGGGTTGAGAGTTCATCATGGTAACTCTTGTGAGTGAGTGACACACCACGAGGGTTAGACAAAGCTAGATTGGAGAGGGTCAAGAGGTAGCGAAGCGTCTCCTTTCCTCTCCGATGTGATTTATCCTACCTCCATTTCCTTGAGTTCTTTACTGTCATTGTAGAGTGAATGGGCTAATGGATAACTTTCCACTGGGGCTTAGTTGCAGAGGCAACGGAGTGAAGTGTTGAAGTGATTTTAGCACCTAGGGCTTAATTGTTTGTGACTAGGGACCTCTCACCTGGACCAAAGGGTTAGGTCTATATCTAGGAAGAGGGTTTATCACTTCGAATCCCTAGAACTCCATGTGATTCTATATGAGTGCGAGGTGTTGAGACTGTTCGATTTCTCCTCCGGGACATAGTATAGAGTTAGTCACGGTATACCTTAGATTTCGGACCGTGTATTGAAGGATTTCCATGACTCATTAATGGATTAGTTAGGAGCCATAATAGAAGGTTTCGCACTTGAAACGATTCTCCTAGGCGGAACAATATCCGAGTACCCCATTTCTATTGATTGTCTTTCCTCTCAATTTTTTTGTGCCTCTCATTCTTATTTCTTTTATCTTTTTTTATATAAATCTCATTCATCATACCATTGATTTATTCTCATCATATTTAGATAGCAATCATTGTGTTTCTATTCACTATTCCCTGTGGATACGATACCCACTCACCTGGGATTTATTACTTCGACACCTGTGCACATGCGGGACATACGCACGGGGCATTGTCACTCATGAAACTCTTTTGGAAACTCAAGTTTGATGTTTAAGGGACTAATTAGTTTTGTTTCTTGTTCTATTATAAAAAATATTTGGAAAGAGAAAAGAAAGACAAAAATAGTTATATTGTTTAGTTGTGCATTTGGAGTGGAAAGAGATACTGCCTATGAAGTATGAAGCTACTCTCATAAGTTGGATACTAGTTATGCCCTAATGAGAGAAAGATCTATCTCAAGGGATGAGTGAAAGCTACCACCCCGGTAGAAAGAGCTACCAGCTCGAAAGTGTGAAAGCCACCTTAGCAGCCGCTTCAGAAAGGGCTACCTTAGAGGATGTATGAAGCTACTACCATCTTTTTAGTTTGTTATGTTTTTTAGTTAAATAAGTTTCTTATAATTAGAACTTTGAGGAGTATACTTTGGGTTAAATTGATTGAGTGTACACACACTTACATGATTTCGGGTTGTGGTCCTTTTTGATCCAAGTTTTCTGCTAGAGCATTGATTTTTCCTATTTAGTGTTGAAACTCCCCTTACTCATAGAATGCTTTCCTTGCATGCTTTCGTGAATCTAAGGCCAAGCACTTTCAATCTTTCCTTTTTCTATGCTTCAATGTTTTATTTTTGCTTGAGAACAAACAAAAGCTTAAGTGTGGGGGAGTTTGATAAGTGCTTGTGTATTAGTAATACAAAGTATTCTTTTCTTACGTGATCATTACTTTTATCAGCTTTTAGCACTAATACATGTGTATTTGTGTTCTTTTGCGTATGTAGGATTGTGAAGCTATGTTTTGAGAGAAGAAGCCGAAAGTAGATCGTAAATGCACTATTTGGGGGATTCTTGGAAGGAACAAATGCGAAGACACAAGTGGGGCTCTAAGATACATGAATGTGTGCCAACCTCCATGTATTCAAGCCATTCCAATGAGTTAGAGGGGCACGAAGATAGTCACATTTGCGTATCCCGACTTGTGCACTGATAGCAAGATCTTCACCAATGAGGCTTTTGATTGAAGAAAAGCTGCGATCTATGGCATAAAAGTGTGCCCGTTTATGTTGGCTCGATGAAAAGTGTAAAATTGGGAGTGTTTTGGTAGAGTACTGTACCAGGTACCTTGGTAAATCACTTTAGCAAGACAATGTAGTAGTTAATGTTCACAGTTGGCCGAAAATCAGGTTTTCAGAGAATCCACACGACCGTGTGGAAATTCCCAATGCCCGTGTGGAAATTCCACAGGCCCGTGTGGCAGATATACAAGGGCGTGTGGATGCCCAATTCCAGCCCTATTTAAGCCGTGATGCAGCCCGATTTTGAAATTCTTCTCTCCAACTTTTCTCCCTCTTTTAAAAGGTCGTCGGCTAGGGTTTTGAGAGGCTTTTAGCACATCTTCGGAGTGGTTCTCTAGATTTGACACCACACTTCGCTTGGAAGAAGGTTATTGGGGAAGCTTTTGTCAGCTCTGATCCAGAAAGGTGTGCCCTAGCCTGGACAAGGGGACCTTTTGAGAAGACGAGGCTGCTCAACAAGACCATCGATACTAATACTGATGTGGTTTTCCTATAGATTGCTTATTTTTACTTTCAATTTCATTATTGACTGTATTGTGCTCCATGGAGAGATAAACCCCCTAGTGGTATTCCAACGGGTTGTGAAGCTCACATGGCAAAGTCCCGAAGCACCTTGGCCATGCCCATGACTAAGTCTCAATTCCCAAGATGACAAGACCATCTACACGTATACACGAGGGGATTCAGTGAAGCTCAACAAAAACAAAAATAACTTGAGTGTATAAAAGATGAAGCAATGAATACAACTCGATAAATGCAACAAAACATAAACTCAGAAGGAAAAATCCTTTCTGAGTGAACAAGTCTAAACATAAGAAAATAGAATAAAGTAAAATGCATGAAAGTAAAAGAAAAATCAAGTGTCGGAGTCGCTCTCGGGCTCCGTTGTTGCTGCTGCTGCTGAAGTGGAAGCATATAGTGGGTCCTCCGGTACTGGGGTTGAGGATGGAGGTGCTGGAGGAACTGGCGGGGACTGAAGAGTCCTCGACTGCACGACAAATGATTAGGCAACGTCTCACTCTAGGATCTGTTGTAATATGTCGAAATGTGCCATGAACTCTGTGTACTGAGTGGCCTGCGTAGCCCGAATCTCGGTAATTTCTGCTCGAGCCTCAGCCATCTCTGTCTGTATCACTCCCAAGGTGCTCTTGAGTCTCTCCAAATGATCATGAGCTCGAGATGGTGGAAATATACGCATGGGGGGTGGTTCCTCTTCCGCTGGAGGTGTCTCGGTCTCCATCGTGGCTGGTTGGGGCTCGGGAGCAGACTGAGATGCCCCGGCTTCATCTTCAAATGGTATGTTCAGCACATAAACACCATTTGAATATTTTCGGATCAACCCCATGAGCCTCATTGTCTCTAACCCAAGTGGAGCTGGTATTATCTCTTTCTCAGTTCCGCTGATTTTATCTCGCAAACCCATCCCCACATTGAGTCTGGTAATATATGGACCCTAGAAGATGACACCCAATAGAGGGTATTGTCCTTGATACTTCAAATACTCCGCTAAAATGTGTCCCAGATGGACCGGTTCGTTCAGAACCATGGAGTACAAGTACAGAAGCTCTTGCTTGTTGATGACTCCCATGCTATCACCGCGACCATTCACTGACCTGCTTATGATGGCATGAAGATATTTGTAACTGGGTCGAGATAAACATGAGGCCTTAGACACTCATGGTTCATAATGCCCCTTTCCACATAATAACGAATACGCCTCAATGGGAGATAAACCCGTCATGTCAATTGGGAGATTCTCATACTCCTCAGTTTCAGTATACTTTTCATCATATAGACTAAGTCTAGTGGAAAACTGTGTGACACTCATACTGTGATGCTGCCCAAAAGCTCTAAACTGAATCGCGTCGACACTATCAAAATGAGCATAAGAGCGGTCGAACTCAAATGAAGCAGGTACCTCCAAAGTGAGTGTGGGGATAGCAGGGTCATGAATATTCAGTAACCTGTGCCAATTACCGACCAATAATAATTTTTCGACCTCGTCAGCCATATCATCTGCTAGTTGCACCTTCCTAAGTAACCCAACATCCGGAATTCGCTTTTGACCAAACTTAAGCTTCTCTAACCGCTCAAACCTAGCTTGATGCGCAGGGAGTGTGAATTCCGTAACTTCCGGCTCAAGAGCAGGCTTTCAAGGCTGCTTAGCAACTGCTTTCTTTGATTTGGTAGCCATACCTGTATGTATGAGAAAAGGAAAATCAATCAGTTCCATTCAAGCTGCAGAAAAATAAGAACACACGGCCGTGTGGAAATTCCGCACGCCCGTGCACTTCCACGGGGCGTGGAAACCGCACGGTCCTTGTAGCCAATCTCCATGCCACCTTTCTATCTCACTTCCATATTGTCTTAAAAACAAATCCTAACCAGTTTAGAAAGAAAATGATGTGTTTTGACCCTTTCAATCGCAATTAATCAGTTAGATTAAAACGAAATCGAAAAGGAGAGGAAATCAAGGCTTACCGATGAGATGCACTTAAACACCTTTACAATCCACACAATGCTTAATCAATCAGCTCGAAGATGCCAATAGCAGGAGACAAGAATGTCAGAAAAATGCTCTTTGGGCAGCTTAGGTTTCTTTGAGGGGAAGGGTGTGACTCTTTTATTGGGAGAGTGGATGGTCCTTTAAATCCTGGAAATCCACACGGGCGTGCGGGAGTAGTCCATGATCGTGCACCCTCAAATGAAGGGTTCACAGCGGTGGACGGATGGCCCTGTGGCCTTGCTGGATATCCGAGAAAAATGTATACACCCCCATGCGGGAATTCCGCACGGGCGTGGACTTACACATGCCCTACTCACAGGGGCAGCCGCACGTCCCTGTGTCTTCTCGGGATGAAGAGAACTCCTCTACAGAGCCTCACACGGGCGTGCGGAAATTACCCACGCCCGTGCATGGTTCACAAGGTTGCCCACAGGGGTGAGTCCAAGCCCCTGTGTGCTCTCGTGAAAATCTGCCCAACTCTGCAAGAATTCACACGCCCGTGCTTAAATTACCCACGGGCGTGCGACATTCGCATGGTCGTTCACAGGGGCAGCCGCACGCCCCAGTGCCTTCTCTGGATGAGCTTGCAGTATACACACACGGGCATGTGGAAATTCCACATGCCAGTGTGTTTTCTCTGGATGACTTAGAAAAACCTGCAGGCTCTGCAGACTATTCTGAACATGTTTACACACTCAAAGCCTGCTATATTATGCAAAATTTACCAGATAAAAACACGAAATAGAACTCAAACGACCAAACTTCGCCAATTCTTAATAAAACACACGATGAATTTGAAAAACGCACAATAAAAATTGCAGCACAAGCATTTAAAAATTGAAACACCAACACTTAACAGTTTATTCATAAAAACAAACTAAACTAACATGTACGAAAACAGTAAATACTTGGGTTGCCTCCCAAGAAGCACTTGTTTAAAGTCACTAAGCTTGACGTATCTTTCTTACCTCGCGGGGGTTCATAAATGAAGGTTGCCCTCTTACCCATGGCTTGAATGCATGATGAGCAAAGTCTCTTGAGGATAGAGGGTGTACTCTCGGGCTTCAGACCACCTAGAAATGGTTTGTCCAACTTCCTTGGCTCATGTACGTCTCCAACAATCTTGGAGTGTTTTCGGTGGCGTCTCCAAGCCCTCTTCATTTTCCGGAGCACCTTCTTCAAGATCCCCGGGGTAGATGTTACTTCTTCAGTCGAACCAAGCATCATTACTTCTTCATTGCTCTGCTCTTGGTCAAACAATCTTTCATACGGATCCAGGTTGAACATTTCCTGCATATATTCATCAACAATTTCATCAGTAGTGTCTAGAAAGTATAGAGTATCATCAAAATCGAGAGAATGCCGCATGGCTTCAGCAAGGCGGTATGTGAGCTTATCATCTCCAACTGTCAATGTGAGCACCCCGCCGTCTATGTCAATCAATGCTTTGGAAGTCCGCAAGAACGGTCTCCCAAGTATCAAGGGTACATCTGCATCCTCATCAACGTCTAGCACTATAAAGTCAACCGGAAAAATGTACTTGTCCACCTTGACAAGCACATCTTCAATGATGCCTCTCGGATGTCACATCATTTGGTCCGCCAATTGTAAAGTCATCCGAGTAGGCCTAGGCTCACCCAAGCCTTGCTTTTGGAAGAAAGTATATGGCATGACGTTGATGCTCACCCTTGAATCCGCCAATGCCATTTCCTCACCTAAGTTGCCGATATTACATGGAATGATGAAGCTTCCCGGGTCTTTCTTCTTGTTCGGCATGTTCTTTTGCAACACCGCCGAGCATGAAGCATCAAGCACTACTGAAGCACTCTCCTCCAATTTCCTCTTGTTGGTTAATAGGTCTTTTAGGAACTTCGCATACTTAGGCATTTGAGCCAATGCCTCAAAAAAAGGAATGTTGATGTGGAGTTGCTTGAACAAACTCAGGAACTTCTTATACTGTTCATCCCCTTGGTGATTCTTCAATCTAGAGGGATAAGGGATTCTTGTCTTGAAAGGTGGGGTTGCCACATCTTTCTCTTTGTTTGCTCCCTTCTCAACCTCTACAACCTCGGGTGCGTGTCCTTTCGGCTTCTCACTCGGAAGCCTCCCTTCAACCTCATGACCTCTTCTCAAAGTGATCGCCTTCACATGTTCTATAGGGTTGGTTTCCGTGTTGCTTGGTAAACTTCCATGTGACCTTTCGGAAATAGACTTCGCAATTTGCCCCACTTGATTTTCAAGATTGTGCAAGGAGGCGGTGTGATTGCGAAGTGTAGTCTAGACTGATTCAAACCTTGTATATGCCGATTGAACAAATCTAGCCAAGTGCTTCTCCAAATCCGTCATTCGGGTTTCCAAGCCTGAAATTCTGTTTTCCACTTGAGGGGCTTATTGTTGTTGTTGGAAACCCGATGGCCCCATGGTCTTCTGTGGTCCTTGATTACTCCATGAAAAGTTGTGATGATTCTTCCAACCTGAATTTTTGGTGTTGCTGTATGGATTCCCTTGAGGTCTCATTCCATTACCTACAAAGTCAACATACTCTCAACTTGGGCCGCCAATGAAGTTACCGCATCAATTTCATGTACATCGGCCACCTTTTTCTTCTCCCTAGTGTTCCACTGGTAGCTATTTAACCTCATTTCCTCAATCAATTAACGAGCCTCATCGGGGGTCTTGCTACCTAAGGTACCTCCTGCCGCAACATCCAAGAGTTGCCTTGTACTCGGTTTCAAACCATTGTAGAAGGTTTGAACAATCATCCACTCCTGGAATCCGTGTTGCGGACACTTTCGCAGGAGTTCCTTAAACCTTTCCCATGTCTCAAATAGAGACTCCAATTCCAACTGCATAAAGGATGAGATCTCATTCCTAAGCTTTGCTGATTTTCCGGGAGGGAAATAACCGGCTAGAAAAGCTTCTACCATCTCCTCCCATGTAGTGATTGATGCTCTAGGTAATGAGTGTAGCCACTACTTTGCTCTCCCCTTTAAGGAAAATGTGAAGGCTCTCAATTTGATGGCATCATCTGTCACACCATTTATCTTCAGCATGTCACACACCTCGAGGAAGCTCTCTATATGACTGTTTGGATCCTCATCGGCCAAACCGTTGAATTGTGTGGACTGCTGCAGCATATGGATGAATGCCAGCTTTAGCTCGAAGTTCTGAGCTGTAATTGCGGGACGCACAATACTCGATTGTGTCCCCAACACTCAAGGTCTGGAATAATCGGATAGTGTTCGTTGTTGCTCATTTTGTTCTGCCATGTTTTCAGATCCTTCTACTTCTAAATCAGCTAGATTATGCTGTTCTTGCACAGGTTCTTTCCCTTTTTTTCTAAGTGTACGTTCAAGCTCAGGGTCTCCTTCAATCAATATTGATGGATTCCCTCGGGTCATAACCTGGTGTTGCACCAAAAAGAAAGAAAATGACAATCAGAATGATGATAGAATAAGAAGATATGAATTAGAATGTGTGGTGAAATAGCTAAGAAAACAAAGTGCAAAGTATCTCTAAACGCCTAGCTCCCCGGAAATGGCGCCAAAAACTTGACAAGGTCCCCTTGCGTATATCCCACAAGTGCACGGGTTTGTAAAAGTAATAATCCAGGGTGAGCGGGGTCGAATCCACAGGGAGTAGAGAGTAAATACACTTAATTCGATTCTTAGCTATGTGGAGTATCAACAATGATAAGTGTGATAATAATTCAATTCTCAACAATTAAAAGCAACAAGTAAGAGAGCAAAAGTAAGGAGGAGGTAAGGCAATCGATAAAGATGGGGTACTCGGATGATGCTTCAACTAAGATAATCGCTTCAAGTGCAATAACTCTCTATTATGCTTCCTAATCAATGCAATGGTGAGTCGTGAAAATCCTTACATACATAGTCCCAAATCTAAGGTCAACTATGCCTAACTCTATTCATGTCCCGGAGGAGAGATTAAATAACCTCTCAACCTCGCACCTGAATAAAGTTGCAATGAGCTCTAGGGATTCCAAGTGATAAATCGCTTCCTAATTATAAACCTAACCCTTTGGTCCAGGCAGAAGGTTCCTAGCCACAATTGAGCCCTAGATACTAAGATCCCCTCAACGCTTCACTCCATTGCACACACAACTAGGCCACAGCGGAGGTTCATCCCTTAGACCATTCACTCTATTATGGCCGCAAAGAACTCAAGGAATGGAGGTAGAATCTGTCACGTCGGAGGAGAAAGGGGACGCTCCTGTACCTCTAGACTCACCATCTCAACCCTCTCCAACCTAGCTTTGTCTAACGATCATGATGTGTCACTCACTCACAAGGTTACCAACAAGAACTCTCAACCCTAGTGTCACTCTAGGGGAAATGTTCATACAATCAAGCATTCAAGGTTGGAAGTCACAATAAACATCAATTTATTGAAAGCATAATAAAGAAGTTCAATGAAACGAATACATCCTAGGGTTCACAATCACCCAAGTACCCACTAAGGGTTTAGCTCTCCATGGAGTTAAGTACAATCAAAGAAATCAAATATAAAAGCAATGAATCGATACAGAAACCCGCTCGATGGTCATGTCAATGGTCTTGTGGAGAGTCCTCTACTCATTGCAAAGGATCCTTTGTCTGGCCTAGGATACACCGCACCAGATCGATGTCGACGAAAGCTCTCCCAATAACCTTCTTCCAAATGACGCGCGATGTCGGAGCCGTAGAATCTCTCCAAAACCCAAGCCAATACCCCTCGAAACCCTAGCCGAAGCCCTCTCGCAAGTTGGGGAAAAGATCGAGAAAAGAATACCAAAATCGGGACTGAATCGGCTTTAAATAGAGCTGGAATTGGGCAACTCCACGGGCGTTGACGCTACATACACCCGTGCGGAATTTCCACACGCCCGTGTGGATTCTCTGTTTCTCTGATTTCCAAAATTGGAATTTCCACACGCCCGTGTGACTGCCTTTGTGCCCCTCTAAATGGATGTGCTCACTCGAATGCGAGGAGGTTGGCACACACTCTAGCATCTCACACCTGTCCTATGTCTTCACGTTTGAACCTTAGCAAGATCTCCTCCAAAATAGGTGCATTATGATCCACATTAGCCTATTTCCTTCATACTCTGCCTCACAACCCTACCTGCATAAAAGTAACATAGAAACACACATATTAATGTAAAAACCTTAGAAAACCAATGCTCAACATAAGGAATGAACGCTTCGCATTCATATCGCACAAGCACTTATCAGAAGTACTTGTTTAACATCACTAAGCTTGACGTACCTCTTCTTACCTCCTGGGGGCTCATGGAGAAAGAATAATTCTTTGTCATCTTTACTCACCTCTCCTCCAAAGTATTGTTTTAGCCGATGCCCATTTACCTTAAATATACCTTTCTCCGGGTGAATAATGTCATTGCCACCATGGGTTGATACTTCAGTTACGCTATATGACCCAAACCATCTAGACTTTAGCTTCCCAGGAAATAATCATAGGCGAGAATTGAACAATAGCACTTGATCTCCAACTTTAAATTCTTTCAGATTCTTGATATGCTTTTCATGCCACTTCCAAATTCTTTCCTTGTAAATTCTTGCATTCTTATAAGCCCTCATCCTCCATTAGTCCAATTCATTGAGATGGAGCATTCTTTGTTCCCCCGCTTTTCGCAAGTCGAAGTTCATGGCTTTGATGGCTCAATAGGCTTTATGCTCGAGCACCACGAGTAAATGTCATGATTTACCATACACCTAGTTATAGGGAGTAGTGCCTATTGGAGTTTTATACGGCGTTCTGTGGGCCTAAAGTGTGTCATCTAACCATTCCAACCTATCTCGCTTCCCTTGTTCCATGGACTTCGTTAAGATTCTCTTTAGCTCTCTATTAGTGACTTCCACTTAACAACTTGTTTTCGGATGCTAGGGAGTAGCAAGGCGGTGATGCACACCATAGCACTTCAATACATTTTAAAGATGGGTATTACAAAACTAAGTTCCTCAGTCGCTAATGAATCGAGCGAAAAACCTCTTTAGAAATTTTACCACGGTTCAAGCATTATTGGTAGGCAGAGCTTGTGCCTCCACCCATTTAGATACATAGTCGACCGCTACCAAGATATATTGATTACCATTGGACTTTGGAAATGGTCCCATGAAATCAATACCCTAAACATCAAACACCTCACAAAATTGCATTAGATTCTGAGGCATTTCATCCAGTTATGATAGAATTCTGGATCTCTGACAACTGCCGCATCAAACAACAAACTGATGTGCATCCTGAAATAAAGTCAGCAAATACATTCCAGCGGCTAAAGCTTTTTTAGCAGTTCTACTTGAAGTATAATGCCCCCCAACTGGCCCGGAATGACAATGTGGAAGGATGTCCCAACCTTCTTCCCTTGATACACATCTTCTAACCACATGGTCTGCACAGATGTGAACAAATATGGATCCTCCAAAAAGTAATTCTTTAAATCGCTGAAGAACTTCTTCTTTTGCTGGAAGGTTAAACCCTGCTTGAGTACTTTCCCAGATAAGTAATTTGCGAAATCTGTGAACAATGGAGTGTCCTCTGATTCTGAACTCTAAACTACGTACAAATGCTCCTCGGGAAAGAAATCGTTCAATTCCTTACTTGCAGGCTCTTGACCTGCACACCCTCTAATCAAGATAGGTGGTCTGCAACCACATTTTCAGTTCCTATTTTATATTTTATCTCCATATTGAACTCTTGCAACAATTAGATCCAACGAACCAATCTCGGTATAGCGTCGGCATTGTTCATGAGATAGCGGAGTGCCGAATGATCGGTAAATATAGTAACCCTCGATAGGATGAGGTATGTCCTGAATTTATCAAAAGCAAAAAATCACTGCTAACAATTCTTTTTCTGTGGTTGTATAATTTTCTTGATGAGAGTCTTGCTAGCATAATAAATCGATTGAAACTGTTTGCCTTTCCTCTGACCGAACACTGCTCCAACGGTATAATCACTTGCATCGAACATGTGCTCAAAGGGTTCATTCCAATCCGGTATAATCAAAATGGGTGCTTGCATTAACTTCTCCTTCAATGAATTAAAAGCAATTAGGCACTCATCTCCAAAATCAAAGGGGGCATCCTTTTTAAGGAGCTTTGTCAACGGTTGTGTTATCTTCGAGAAGTCATTGATGAATCTCCTGTAGAAGCCCGTGTGCCCCAAGAAACTCTGAACTTCTCTCATATTTGTAGGTGGAGATAGTCTTTCTATGACTTCAATATTTGCCTTGTCTACCTCTATTCCCACTTGAGAAATCTTTATGCCCAAGGACAATCCATTCTTGGACCATAAAGTGATATTTCTCCAAATTAAGAATAAGATTTGTCTCTTCACATCTTATGAGCACTCTCTCCAAGTTCCTTTGATAGATGTCACAAGAATCCATTAACACCGAAAATTCATCCATGAACACCTCCATGATGTCTTCTAGGAGATGATCAAAAATGGCAATCTTGCAATGCTAGAATGTCACTGGTGTATTACACGACCCCAAAGGCATCCTTCTGTAAGCAAAAGTACTTTAGGGACAAGTAAATGTTATCTTCTCTTGGTCCTCTAGAGCTATGGGGATTTGGAAGCATATTGACTATCATCAAGGAAGCTATAAAACTGATGCCCTTCCAATCGCTCCAACATCTGATCAATAAATGGCATTGGAAAATGATCCATTCGCACTGCATCATTCAACCTTCTGTAGTCAATGCAGACTCACCATCCCGTAACTGTCCTGGTCAGAATTAATTCATTCTTTTCATTTTTCACAACTATCATTCCTCCCTTCTTCGGAACTACTTGAGTTGGGCTCACCCATGCACTGTCTGAGATAGGATAGATGATACCCGCATCCAAAAGTTTTACCACTTCAGCCTTGACAACTTCCTTTATGTTTGGGTTTAATCTTCTTTGGGGTTGGATCATAGATTTATAGTTATCCTCCATTAGGATTTTATGAGTGCAAAATGACGGGTTTATACCTTTTATATCAGAGATCTTCCAAGCAATGGCAGATTGATGCTTTTTTAGCACACTCACAAGTTTATCCTTCTGAGCTGGAGAAATATTTGAAGCCACAATCACTGGGAACTTTCATCCTTCCATTAGAAAGCCATATTCCAAATGTACCGACAATGTTTTAAGCTCTAAATCGGGTGGTTCCTCAATCAATGGTCGCAATGTACTTTCCTTCAATCTATCAATTTCCTCAAAATTGTCCGACCCTTGTTCAAGATTATTCCCTACCTCTTCCACTTTTGCATGGGCATCTGAATGGCCTTCAACAACAACCACATCCTCTATCTTACTAATTTCCTGTACTGAAGTTGACATGCCCAGTGAGAAAAGTTCTTGTCTTTGTTCATGATAGGATGAGTTGAACTGAGTAAGGACCCTCTCTAAACTTTCTTCCAAATGATCGCTCATAGATGCCAATGCGGACTTTTCAAACTGATCCATCACACTATCTAATTGACAACACTGATCCTAAATTCTATTCCTGTAATCAATAACAAATCCTTCCACGAGATGGGTCAACCATTCCCGTGATTGTCACAAATAATTCGGGTATGTTAATCATTCTTTCTGAAATAAATGAAAAATAAAACAAATGAGAATGATGAAAGAATAAGGAAATGTGAAATAGAATAAATGGTGAATATTTAAAATAGCAAAGTGCAAAGTGCTTCTAAAATGCCTATTACTCGGCAATGGTGCCAAAAACTTGACACATCCTTTGCGTGTGACCCGCAAGTGCATGGGTTTGTCGAAGTAATAATACCCTGGTGAGTTGCTAGTCGAATCCACAAGGAATAGTGATTAGAAATACAAAGATTGCTACTTAACTAAAATGAGGATAAATTTATAGTATTTTGAACAAAATCAATTTGCAAAGAAATAAAGAAAGTAAGAAAGAGAGGCGCAATAAAATGAGAGAAAAGGAAATTGATAGAAAGTGGGCATCCAGACATTACTTCCCCTAGGACTATTGCTTCAAGCGCAAGATCAACTATTAAGCACCTGACTGATGCTTAATGAGTCATGGAAATATTAAAATACACAGTCCCAAACCTAAGTTTAACCGTGACTAACTCTACACTATTCCCAAGTGGAGAAAAAAGCTCTAAAGATTCTATGTGATATACCATATTCCCTAATATAGGTCTAACCCTTTGGTCCAGGCGAAAAACCCTAGTCACAATTAAGCCCCAGCACTAAGGATTACTTTTAATGCTTCACTCTGTTGCTCACGTAACTAAACCCCAGAAGAGTTCCTCTCTTAGCACTTCACTTTATTGTGACCGCAAAGAACCCTTGGAACACGGAGGTAGGATAAATCACACCGAAGGGGAAAGGGGACATTCCGCTACCTCTTGACACACCTTCTTGACCCTCTCCAATCTTGCTTTGTCTAACCCTCATGGTGTGTCACTCACTCACAAGGATTTCCAATGTAGACTCTTAAACCTAATGTCACTCTAAGGGAGAAATTATTCAACAAAGATTCAAGATTGGAACTCAATTAAAGACATCAGTTAAAGAAACATAATAAAAGGTTAGTGAAACAATAACATCCTAAGGTTTAACTGTCCAAATACCCTCTAGGTGTTTAGCTCTCCATGGAGCAAGATATAATCAATAAAGAAATTGAAAGTAAAAACATACAATCCATAAGTAAAATTGCCTCGGTATTCATGTCGATTGTTGACAACGCCCCTTGCTTGTGACCCGTAAGTGCACGGCTTTGTCGAGTAATAAATCCCAGGTGAGTGGGGTATCATATCCACAGAGAGTAGGGAGTAAAAATACTTAAATTGCTATTTAACCATGTGAAAGTGAATAATGATAGCGTTAATAAAATGTAATAAAAACAAAGATAAAAAGAAATAAGAATTAGAGGCAAAAGTAAGTGAGAGGTAAGACAATTGATAGAAGTGGGGTACTCAGGAAATACACCCCTATGGCTAGTGTTTCAAGTGCAAGACCAACTATTATACTTCCTAATCAATGCTCAATGAGTCATGGAAATCCTTAAGTACAAGGTCCCAAATCTAAGGTCAACCATGACTAACTCTACACTATGTCCCGGTGGAGAAATCGCTCAGTCTCAAGACCTCACACTGTGTAAAGTTGCATGGAGTTCTAGGGAATCCAAGTGATAAACCCTCTTCCTATGTACAGACCTAATCCTTTGGTTCAGGCGAAAGGTCCCTAGTCAAATCTAAGCCCCAGACACTAGACTCACTTTAACGCTTCACTCTTTTGCTCACGCAACTAAGCCCCAGTGGAGGTCATCCTCTAGAACTTCACTCTATTGTGACTGGAAAGAACTCAAGGAAATGGAGGTAGGATAAATAACATCAGAGGAGAAACGGGATGCTCTACTACCTCTAAACTCACCCTCTCAACCCTTTACAATCAAGCAATGTCGATGCTAACGAAAGAACTCAACTGAAACATAAATTAAGGAAAGCATAATAAAATATCAATGAAATAATGGCATCTTAGGGTTTACAAAATCCAAGTACCCACTAGGAGGTCTAGCTCTCCATGGAGGACAATACAATCAACAATGAAATCAAAAGTAAAAACAAGTGTTCCATAAGAAAACCCCTCGGTAGTCATGTCAATGGTCTTGTGGAGTATCCAAGTCATCTCCAAGGGTCCCCTTGTCAGGCCTAGGGCACACCTCACTGGATCTATGCTGACAAAAGCTCCCCCAATAACTTTCTTCCAAGCGAATCAAGGTGTCAAATCCCTCAAAATACTCCAAATACTTGCCAAAAGCCTCTCCAAACCCTAGCCGACTGCCTCCCAAACGATGGAGAAAAGTGGAAGAGAAGAGGGGAAAAATATTCCCAAAATTGGGCTGAATCGCGGGGTAAATAGGGCTAGAAATCGGCATCCACACGCCCCTGTGGATCTGCCACACGGGCCTGTGGAATTTCCACACTGGCGTGGGAAATTTCCACATGCTTGTGTGGATTCTCTGGAAATCCTGTTTTCAGCCAGCTCTGAACAGTAACTGCTACATCGCTTGCTACGGTGGCTTGCTACCGTATCCTGCTACAGTGCTCAGCCAAAACACTCCCAATTCTATATTTTTCATCGAGGCAACATAAACGGGCACACGTTTATGCCGTAGATCGCAACTTTTCTTCAATCAAAGGCTTCGTTGGTAAAGATCTTGTTATTAATGCACAAGTCGGGATACGCAAATGTGACTACCTTTATACCACCCCAATTCATTGTAATCATTTAAATTTATGGAGGTTGGCACACATTCACGTATCATGTAGTCCCACTTGTGTCTTCGCGTTTGTTCCTTCCAAGATTCCACCAAATAGTGCGTTTACGATCTACTTTTGGCTTCTTTTCTCAATACTTAGCTTCATAACCCTACATGCGCAAAAGAAACCTACTAAAAGTAATGTTCATCACAAGAAAAGAACACTTCGCATTCTTATCACACAAGCACTTATCAAACTCCACCACACTTAAGCTTTTGCTTGTCCTCAAACAAAGAAATACACATTGAAACATAGAAGAAGGAAATATTGAAAGTGCTCGGCCTTAGGTTCACCAAAACATGGAAGGAGAGTATTCTACAAGTAAGGGAAATTTTAACGCTAAATACGAAAAATCAATGCTCTAGCAAAAAACTCGAATTAAAAATGATAACAAACCTTAAATTGTGTAAGTGTGTGTAAACTCACTCAATTCAACCCAAAGTATACTCCTAAAAGTCCAAAGTATAAGGGACTTATTTATCTACAAAACATAACAACAAAACAAGATGGTAGTAGCTTCACACATCCTCTAAGGTAGCCCTTTCCCAAGAGGCCGTTAAGGTGGCTTTCACTCTTTCGGGGTGGTACCTCTCTCTACCGGGGTCGTAGTTTTCACTCATCCCATAAGATAGCTCTTTCTCTCATTAGGGCATAACTAGTATCCAACTTATGAGAGTAGCTATATACAACATAGGTGGTAGCTCTTTCCACCCCTAATGCATAAACAACAAAATTTTTTTTTCAATAGAACTAACAAAATAAGTAACACTAACTAGTCCCTTTAACATTAAACTTGAGTTTCCAAAAGAGTTTAAAGAGGGAGTAGTGCAACAAGTGTCATTCGGGCAAAAATTCCTAGAAATTCAAGTAAACACTAGAGCATGAGAATATTCAATGTTAAAAATTCTCGTAAACTCAAGAATACAATCATTACAACTAGGGTGAATCGGCATTGCCTATGTGAGCATGTATGTAAATCAAAACTTATATAAAAGACATGTGCAATGTGAACATCCCCCCCCACACACACACTTAAGTTGTACATTGTCCCTAATGTACACATGCAAGCTCACTAATAGTGTATATCAATCAAGAATATATGTCGGAGAAGTAATCAGAATAATACTCCCCGAACTCCTAGTATTACATGTGATGGAGCTAAATCCTTGGAAGTAATGTTCCAACGGGTTGTGAAGCACACACGGCCAAGTGCCAAAACACCTTGGCCGTGTCCATGACTAGTTCTCGATTCCAATACTGACAAGGTCATCTGCACGCATACACAAGGGGGTTCAGTGAAGCTCAAGAAATCAAAAACAACTCGACTATATAAAAGATAGAGTAATACAACTTAAGACAACAAAACGAAAATAAAAGACATACTCAAAAGGAAAATCCTTTCTGAGTAGTGCAAGTCTAACAACAATACAAACTAAGATAATAAGAGTAACGCTCTACCTCTACTGCTGCTGGATAATTAAAAGGTGCTAGTGGATCTGGTGATGGTGAGGCTGGTGGGGTCGTAGGGGTCCGAGGTCTTAGAACAAATGATAAGGAAACGTCTCGCTCAAGAACCTGCTATAATGTATCAAAACGTGCCATAAACGTTGTGTACTGCACGGCCTGTGTAGCCCGGACCTCAGTGATCTCTGTCTGTAGCACCTCCACCACACTCTCGAGCCTCTCAAAAGTATCATATGCTAGAGATAGTGAAAACATGCGTACTAGGGGTGGCTTCTCTGCCACAGGAGGTGCCTATGTCTCCATCGGTGTCAGCTGAGGCTCAGGGGCAGGTTGAGAAGCCTCATCATCATCACCCTCACTGACACGTCCGAATATGCGTGTGTGTACCGCAAGTGCACGGGTGTCGAAGTAATAAATACCCGGTGAGTCGGGTAGTCGAATCCACAGGGAACAGGGCTACTAGTACTAACTTCTTCTCTGCTATCTAGCCTAATGATAATGGGATAGTGTGGTGATCTATTGTGTGAAGAGATGAACACCGGAGACGAATATGCAAGGGTAAAAATTGAAGAAGAATCTCAATCAGTAAAAGTGGGGTATTCGGGCAATGCTCCCCCTAGGATTCAGGTATTAGGTACCGGATAAGCAAAGTGTTTCTATGATGAGTAAGTTAAGTCGTGGAAATCCAAAATAATCGGGTCTATCTCTAGATCACCGATACTAGTCCCCCTACGAGGTCCCGTGGAGAAATCGCTCAATCTCAACACCTCACACCACATATGACCGCAAAGCACTCTAGGGATTCCAAATTGTGTATCCAATTCCTAAAGATTGATCCAACCCCTAATTACCGTGAAAGATCCTAACCCCCTACAAGGTCCCGGCGGAGAAATCGAGCAATCTCACGCCTCCCACCAAATATGGTTGCATAGAGCTTAGGGAATGGAGATAGAATACACCAATCGGAGGGGAAAGGGGACACTTCACTATCTCATGACTCACCCTCTCAACCCTCTTCAATCTTGAGGTTCTAACCCTAATGGAGATCTCTCTCCCACCAAGGCAACAAATCATGCAAAACCAAATAACCATAGGATCAATAAGGCAAAGCAAGCATTAAACAATCAAGAATGAAACTTAATCAAACTCGGATTAAATAGAAACACAAAGCAAATACACAAAAAGATGAGAATCCTAGGGTTCACAAGCCCAAATACCCTCTAGGGTTTTTAGCCCTCCATGGAGCAACATACAAAAACACACCATCAATGAATGAAAGTACATTAAAACCATAGAAATAAACCCCCTTATATATGAACCGATGGCCTTGATGGAGAGCTTCGACGCCTTGAAGGACCCACTCGAAACTAGGTTCACCGGTGGCTTCCTTTGATGCTATGACGGAGGAGGAATCAATCAAAGTTGGTGATGAAGCGCCTCCAAAGCCGCAAAAGACCTTCTCTCCAAACCCCTAGCCGCCCTCACCCCTCAAGAGCCGCACAAAAGATGAGAAAGAATAGGGCAAAACGGCTATTTATAGGCCTTAGATCGCGTCTGTCACGTGCCCTCACGCGCCCGTGTGGATTTTCCACGCGCCCGCGTGGGCTGCAAGAATTTCCACGCGGGCGCGCGGAATTTCCACGCGGCCACGTGAACAGTAATTTTGCTACAGCACTACTACAGTGAAATTGCTACAGTACTTTTCACAAAACGCGATCCGAACACTCTTCTCTTAAGGCCACATGTCCGGGCACACGTCCATGTGGTAGGCTATAAAACTTTTCTTCATCGACGTATCTTTGAGAGGTCTTGCAATCTTCACAAAGAGAAGGAATATGAAGATGTGGCTGCCTTTGTGCCCTTCCAAATGGTGAATTGACTTGAATCTTCTTGGAAGTTGGCACACATCTCCATGTTTATGAACTGCTCTCGTGTCTTGGTCCTTGAATTGAACAAGAACTCCCAACATTGTGTCTTTATAGCCTATCTTTACTTCCTTTTTACTCTTCAAGGCATTCACAACCTATATGCATAAAAGAACACCAAATACATAATATGAGACATAAACCACAGTAAAAATGATGCTCAATGTATGTAAAACATATATAAAAATATGTCTACTCAAGCACTTATCAAACTCCCCCACACTTAAGTCTTTGCTTGTCCTCAAGCAAAATTAAACATTATATCTATGGAAAGAAAAGAGAAGTGCTTGGCCTTAGGTTCACCAAATGAGTACAAGAATAAAGTTCTACAGTCATGGAGAGAATCAAACACTAGACAAAGCAATCAATGCTCTAGCAAACAATCCAATCAAAAATGAATATGATAAAATCCGAATGCGTGTGTGTGTGAAAAACTCAACTCATGTCAACACTATGTCCACTACCAAGTTCTTATTAAAACGGGACTTATTTATGAACAAAAAGAATAGGTAGTAGCTTCACACAATCCTCTAAGGTAGCCCTTTCCCAAGATGCCTCCCGAGTGGCTTTCACACTTTCGAGGTGGTAGCTCTTTCTACCAAGGGTGGTAGCTTTCACACATCCCATGAGATAGCTCTTTCTCTCATTAGGGCATAACAAGTATCCGACTTATGAGAGTAGCTACATACATCATGGGTGGTAGCTCTTTCCACACCCTATGTACAAACAACAAACAATTTCCATTTTTTTTTTTATTTTTTTATTTTTTTATTTTTTTATTATTATTATTTTATTTAATTTTTCTGATTTTTTTTTCAAGTAAAAACTAGCACACTAAAGTCCCAAACATAATGAACTAGAGTCTTCATAGGTCTAATGAGCGAGAAAAGTGCACAAAGGGCAATCGGAGAAAAATATTCAATAAAATTGGATGAAAACTAGAGCATGATAAAATCCATGTTTATAACCTCCAAAAACTAAGAATTAAACTCTTAACCCTAAGGTGAACCTTCATTTGCAACAAGAGCATGCTCATGAAAACACAAGTAAAAGTCATGTATAAGGTGAACCCTCCCCCACACTTAAGATGTACATTGTCCTCAATGTACGCATGCAAGCACAATAAAAATAATAACAATGGAAGCATAATGTGTGTGGGAATGCAATTAAAACAATACTCCCCTGAACTTTCATTAATCGTTTGGTGAAGTCTAACTCATGGGCTTGTTGTATAGGTTGTGAAGCTCACACAACCATGGGACAACGCACATGATCGTGTCTATGACTAAAACACCATCAACATCACTCTCAAGGCCATCTGCACGTATATAAGGGGTTCAGTGAAGCTCAACAAAAAGAAAAGACATACGAGTTCTTATTAGTAAAACAAATGAAGTACAAACTCGCACAAAGATAACTACAGTCTAAACGATAAAATAAAGAAAACTAAAAATGAGAACAAAAGTAAAGAAATCTAAAGAGTCATGAGTGGGATGCTTGAAGCATTGACATCATCTTCTGGTGTTGTCGATGTGTCAAAAGAATGTTCTCATCCAAGGTTAATCGTATACGATCAAAACTTTTCGGTCCTTGGTGGTATACCTGCAAGAAAACTGCCAAAGAAATGCAAATTTACATGAAATGGCAAGCTGCAGAAATCCACACGGGCGCTTGGAAAATCCACGCGCCCGTGTGGCCAATTTTTGGCCTGAAAGCAGCCCACGCGGGTGCGTGAAAAATCCACGCGCCCGCGTGGATCCACGCGGTCGCGTGGGTTTCCTGGGCATTTTTTTTTCCAGCCCACGCGGTCACGTGGGAACCCCACGCGACCGTGTGGGAGCCTGGCTATGGCCAAAAAGGCCATGCCGACCCTCAACGGCACTCCAAAACCCTTATAAAAGCTTCCTCAATTATATTAAGATGATTTCCATGAAGAACAATGCATAAGAACAAAGATATCCACATAAATTTCGAAAAATGGAGGCATGGAGAAGGTTAGAAAAAATGAGAGCTCACCGATGTGAATTGAGTAATAAAATATGATTAAATGGCCGGCAAAGAACTTCTAAATTTCCAAGGAGATGAAGAAAATTAGTTTTTATGCTCAAAAGTTCTGATTCTTGAAGATGGAGAAGTGGGAAATGAAGGGTATTAGTGATGAAGATAATGAAAAGTGACCCCTCATATTCATATAAGCCACATGGGGGTGTGAAAATTCCACACCCCCGCATGGGTACTGTACACGACCGCGTGGAAATTCCACGTGACCGCGTGGGCTGCAAAATTTCTGCAGACAGTCCACGCAAGGCTCCAAACTTCAAATTGACACTAATTCTTCAACTATAAACATGAATTGCACCCCAAACCATGCCATATACATGAAAACTAATTTAAAACACCAAAATTTTGCCATGAAAACTCAACACCAACAAAAATTCATCAAAGCACCCACTCATGAATTTATTACTGCAGAAATGACAATCTAAACTAGAAAACATTTAAAAACTTGGGTTGCCTCCCAAGAAGCGCTTGTTTTACGTCACTAAGCTTGACGTACCTCTTCTTTACCTTATGGAGGCTTGAAAAGAGTGTGTTCCTCCCGACTAGACATTGCATAGCTACTTCCTTTAAACCAAGAGTCAACTTGCCGGGATGAAGTATTTGTTGGAGAGTCCAACCATCTTACTTTTGGCCTCAAGGAAACAATTTGGGTTGGGAATTATCCAAGATTAGCATAGGTGGGTCATTGGATGGTTTCAATCTCCCTACCCACATCTTCTTCCCTTCCCAAAGTCTCTTTCTTGCATTGTAAGATTTGATCAATCCCAAAGAGAAATGCTTGTTCCATTACCTTGGGATTTGCTTCTTCTTGTGTATTTTTCAACTTGGAAAGAACATGAGACTAGCAAATCCCCTTGAAAAATTTCCTCGTTCACAAGCATAATCTTCATTCACACAATCCAAAAATCTCAAAATGATATTCAACTTCTTTCTTTTTTTATTTTTCTACATCAATGTACTCAATTTGCCCAACTTCTTCAATGTTGCTCATGGCCTCATCATGTCCCGGAGATACTTGCCTTTGCTTGTTCAAATTCTTCTTTTTTCCTTAGCAAGCATGTCCAAGATCTCTTCTAATTGATGTTCAATGTTTTTTTGATGGAGACCTCGTGACAACTTAATGTGGCTTCAATATTTTTGGAAACGGGCATCGGTGGCTTCAATAAATCTTGGTAACACTCTTTCCAACCGAAGTACATCATCTTCAAGCTTCTCATCCATCTGAAATTCTTCTTGAGGTGCTTCCCATTGTTGTTCATCAATATCCCAAAAGAGATTTGGGTAGCTCCTTTGATTTGGATGATAGTTGATGCGATATGGATCGTGATGTTGATGAACATTAACAAATTGATCAAGTTTTTCTAGTGAGGGCTTCAACCCTGAAAAATATAAGTTTAAAAATTGGATTAATCATCATTCAAGTTCCATGCAAGAAAAAAAGTAAGTAACACAAAATAAAACAAAATAGAACGGTGGAAGAAGATAAAGTGAAATGGATGAAAACAAAATAAAAAAACCGATGAGAATGATGGAAGAAAAAGAAAGTGTGGAATAGAAAAAAAATAAAATGAAAAATGGATAAATGGCTAGAGCAACAAAGTCCTAGCATTCCTAGTATCCTATTCCCCGGCAACGGCGCCAAAAACTTGACACGTCCGAATATGCTTGTGTGTACCGCAAGTGCACGGGTGTCGAAGTAATAAATACCCGGTGAGTCGGGTAGTCAAATCCACAGGGAACAGGGCTACTAGTACTAACTTCATCTCTGCTATCTAGCCTAATGATAATGGGATAGTGTGGTGATCTATTGTGCGAAGAGATGAACACCGGAGACGAATATGCAAGGGTAAAATGGAAGAAGAATCTCAATCAGTAAAAGTGGGATATTCGGGCAATGCTCCCCCTAGGATTCCGGTATTAGGTACCGGATAAGCAAAGTGTTTCTATGATGAGTAAGTTAAGTCGTGGAAATCCAAACATAATCGGGTCTATCTCTAGATCACCGATACTAGTCCCCTACGAGGTCCCGGTGGAGAAATCGCTCAATCTCAACACCTCACACCACATATGACCGCAAAGCACTCTAGGGATTCCAAATTGTGTATCCAATTCCTAAAGATTGATCCAACCCCTAATTCCCGCGAAGGATCCTAACCCCTACAAGGTCCCGGCGGAGAAATCGAGCAATCTCACGCCTCCCACCAAATATGGTTGCATAGAGCTTAGGGAATGGAGATAGAATACACCAATCGGAGGGAAAGGGGACACTTCACTATCTCATGACTCACCCTCTCAACCCTCTTCAATCTTGAGGTTCTAACCCTAATGGAGATCTCTCTCCCACCAAGGCAACAAATCATGCAAAACCAAATAACCATAGGATCAATAAGGCAAGCAAGCATTAAAGCAATCAAGAATGAAACTTAATCAAACTCGGATTAAATAGAAACACAAAGCAAATCCACAAAAGATGAGAATCCTAGGGTTCACAAGCACAAATACCCTCTAGGGTTTTTAGCCCTCCATGGAGCAACATACAAAAACACACCATCAATGAATGAAAGTACATTAAAACCATAGAAATAAACCCCTTATATATGAACTGATGGCCTTGATGGAGAGCTTCGACGTCTTGAAGGATCCCACTCCGAGCTAGGTTCACCGGTGGCTTCCTTGATGCTATGACGGAGGAGGAATCGATCAAAGTTGGTGATGAAGCGCCTCCAAAGCCGCAGAAAGACCTTCTCTCCAAACCCCTAGCCGTCTCACCCCTCAAGAGCCGCACAAAAAGATGAGAAAGAATAGGGCAAAACGGCTATTTATAGGCCTTAGATCGCGCTCGTCACGTGCCCCTCACGCGCCTGCGTGGATTTTTCCACGCCCGCTGCGGTCGCAAGAATTTCACGCGGGCGCTGGAATTTCCACGCCGCCGTGAGCAGATGCACTGCTGACGCTACTACAGTGAAATTGCTACGAGATTTTTCACAAAAACGCGATCCGAACACTCTTCTCTTAAGGCCACATGTCCGGGCACACGTCCCATGTGGTAGGCTATAAAAACTTTTTCTTCATCGACGTATCTTTGAGAGGTCTTGCAATCTTCACAAAGAGAAGGAATATGAAGATGTGGCTGCCTTTGTGCCCTTCCAAATGGTGAATTGACTTGAATCTTCTTGGAAGTTGGCACACATCTCCACATTTATGAACTGCTCTCGTGTCTTGGTCCTTGAATTGAACAAGAACTCCCAACATTGTGTCTTTATAGCCTATCTTTACTTCCTTTTTACTCTTCAAGGCATTCACAACCTATATGCATAAAAGAACACCAAATACACAATATGAGACATAAACCACAGTAAAAATGATGCTCAATGCATGTAAAACATATATAAAAATATGTCTACTCAAGCACTTATCACTCACCCTCGACTACCTCTAGAGCTGGTGTAATCAATGCATATACTCTGGACTAGACCCTGCGAACCATCCCCATCAGCCTCATCGTCTCTATGCCGAGGGAAATAGGTATACTCGACTTCTCGGCCCCTCAAATCTTGTCCAGGAGACCTATACTCATAACTAGTCTCGTAATGTAGGGCACTGAGAATATCACTTCTAATCTGACATACTGCCACTGATGTCGTATATACTCTGCCAGATGTATCCAAGGGGGATAGGCGTGCCCTAAACAATCCAATAGAGATATAGCAGATCCTACCTGCTCAGGACGCTAGTACTGTTACCACAGCCGTTCGCCGACCTGCTCATAATGTCATACAAGTATCGATATGCAAGTCAAGAAAGGCATGTGGCCTTGGAAACCCTTGGCTCATACTGGCCCTGACTGCATAACTGAAATGCACAGAGAGTGTATGCACCTTGACTGTCATTCTATGGTGATGCCCAAATGCTCTAAACTGAACTGCACCAAGGCTGTTGAATCTCTCATAAGATCTGCCGAACTCAAATGATAACAAATCCACCAGAGTAAGTGCACAAATGGCTGGCTCTCTAATTGATTATAATTGCCTCCAACCACCCATTGAAACGAGATCCTTAACCCCATCCACTAACTCATCTCCTTGTTGTAAGTCTCGTAATACGCTTGTATCTTGGAAGTGAGTCTGTCCAAATCGAAGCTTCGACAAACACTCAAACTGAGCCTCGATTTCCTGAATAGCGAACTCGAGGCGCCTGCCCTCGGGGACCGCTCGGGACATTTACCAACCGCGATCTTAGTCCTAGGTGCCATATCTGCAAGAATTAAAAAGAAATCGATTAAATTGGCTAACAGGAACAATGTTATAGGAATCCACATGCCCCTATGGATATTCCACACGCCTGTGTGGATCCATGAGGCGTGAAAAACACACGGCCACACTCTAAAAACTCACAAATACATCATTATATTGCTTTTAATTTCTTTCTAAGCATGCATACCCCTTCTAATTGCACAAACGAAGCAACATACACTAGTGTCATCAATTAAAATCAAGAATTAATGAAGAAAATAAGGGAAAAAAGGTTCACCAATGAGCAGAAGATGAAACTTTCAAAATCGGTAGAAAAATCGAGTAAAACTCCTCAAAATCAATGGTGTGAGGTCAGGAAAGGTGCTAGGAGTGTTGTCGGAGTAACTGGAGGTGTGAGGATGAAGAAGAGTGGAAAGCTTTTTAAAGAAAACCCGCAGCTCTTCTGTTCCTGCTCATTCGCACGGGTGTGCGGAAATTACCCACACTCGTGCGCGTTCACAGGGGCAGACGCACAAGGGCAGACGCACACCCTGGTGCACTGTCCGTAAAACAATCAAGTCTCTCTAAACACATACACACGGGCGTACGGAAAATACCCACGCCCGTGTGCTCGACCCACAAAGGCATCCCCACGCCTTTGTGGATTCTCTATCTAACCCGAGAAAACTCTAAGTGTTTCACACGGCCGTGTGAAAATTCCCCACGGGCGTGGACTTGTACAGGGCCAGTTCACAGGGGCACTCACATGCCCTGTGTATTCTCGGGATGAAAGAGAGCTCCTCTACAGAGATCCACATGGGCGTACAGAAATCACCCACGCCCGTGTGTTTATCACAGGGTCATCCACAGGGGCGAGTCCACGCCCTGTGTTTTCTCGGGAAAGATCTCTAAATCTCTGCAGGAAGGCACACGCACGTGTGAAAATTACCCACTGGCATGTGTATCTCACAAGGTCGTTCACAGGGGCGAAGCCACGCCCCTGTGCCTTCTCTGGATAAGCTCTCAGTAGAGACCCACGGGTGTGTCGAAATTCCACACGCGGTGCATTTTTTCTGGATGCCTTCGGGGAATCGCAGGCTCTGCTGAAAATTCTTGCACATATAAAAACACTCAGAGCTTGCTTCTAGCATACAAAATATAGTAGAGAAAAACATGAAACATGCTTAAACGACCAACAATTTTGCCATAGACATTTAAGCACACGATAACACCAACTCATTCACAAGAGAATCACAGTGATGCATCAAAACATATAGACACCAACACTCAACATCTTATTCATAGAAGCACTAAACTAACAACTAAAAAAATAGTAAGTGCTTGGGTTACCTCCCAAGAAGCTCTTGTTTAACGTCACTTAGCTTGATGTACCTTTTCTTACCTCACGGGGGCTCATAGATGAAGGTTTCCCTCTTACCCATGACTTGGAAGCATAATGAACATAACCTCTTGAAGGTAGAAGGAGAGTTATCGAGCTTGGTACCACTTAACAAGGGTTCGTCCACCTTATTCGGTTCTTGCACATCACTAACAGCCATGAAGCATTTCTTGTGGCATCTCCTCACCCGCTTCATTTTTCGGAGCACCTTCTTTATGATCCCTAGAGTAGATGGTACTTTCTCTTCTAGACCAAGCATCATTACTTCTTCGCTATCCACTTCTTGATCTAGCAACCCCTCGTATGGGTCCGAATTTAACATTTCCTGCACATATTCATCGATTAGTTAATCAGTAGTGTCAAGAAAAAATATAAAGTATCATCAAAATCAAGAGAATATCACATGGCTTCGGTGAGGCGGTATGTGAGCTTGTCATCTCGAACCCTCAGTGTCAACTCCCCGCCATCCATGTTGATCAATGCCTTGGAAGTACGCAAGAATGGCCTTCCAAGTATCAAAGGAACATATGCATCCTCATCGACATCCACCACTACAAAATCTATAGGAAATATGTACTTGTCCAACTTGACAATCATGTCTCCAATGATGCCCCTCGGATATCTCACCGTCCTGTCTGCCAATTACAAAGTCATCCAAGTGGGCCTAGGCTCTCCCAATCCTAACTTTTGAAAGAAAATTATAGTATGACATTGATTCTTGCCCCTGAGTCTGCCAATGCCATCTCTTCACCCAAGTTGCCAATGTTACATGGGATAATGAATCTTCCGGCATCTTTCTTCTTGTTCGGCATATTCTTTTACAAAACCACCGAACAAGAGGCATCTAAGATCACCGATGCACTCTCTTCCAACTTCCTCTTGTTGATTAATAGAACTTTCAAGAACTTTGCATACCGAGGCATTTGAGGCAATGCCTCCACAAAAAGAATGTTGATGGGCAATTGCTTGAATAGACCCAAGAACTTTTTGTATTGCTCATCATTTTGGTCGTTCTTCAATCTAGAGGGATAAGGGATTCTTGGCTTGTAACGTGGGGGTGCCACCTCCTTCTCTATAGTTGCTCTCTTCTCAACCTCTACGACCTCCAGTGCTTCAACATTGGACTTCTCACTTGGAAACCTACCATTAACCTCACAACCACTTCTCAAAGTGATCACCTTCGCATGCTCTCATGGGTTAGTTTCGGTGTTACTCAGTAAGCTTCCTTGTAGTATTGACAAGTACCCCTTGCTTATATCCCGCAAGTGTACGGGTTTGTCGAAGTAATAATCCCGGGTGAGCGGGGTCGAATCCACAGGGAGTAGGGAATTAAAATACTTAATTTGGTTTTTAGCTATGTGGAACATCAATAATGATTGGTGTGAAATTGATTCAATTCTCAATAATAAAAGAAACAAGTGAGAGAGCAAGAATAAAGAAAAGGGTAAGGCAATCGATAAAGATGGGGTACTCGGATGATGCTTTACCTAGGAAAACTATTTCAAGAGCAAGAACTCTCTATTATGCTTCCTAAACGATGCAATGGTGAGTCATGGGAATCCTTACATACATAGTCCCAAATCTAAGGTCAACTATGCCTAACTCTATTCATGTCCCGGAGGAGAGATTAAGTAACCTCTCAACCTCGCACTCGAATAAAGTTGCAATGGGCTCTAGGGATTCCAAGTGATAAATCGCTTCCTAATTATAGACCTAACCCTTTGGTCCAGGCGGAAGGTCCCTAGCCACAATGAAGCCCTAGATACTAAGATCCTCTCAACGCTTCACTCCATTGCACGCGCAACTAGGCCCCAGCGGAGGTTCATCCCTTAGACCATTAACTCTACTATGGCCGCAAAGAACTCAAGGAACGGGGGAGGAATCTATCACGTCGGAGGGAAAAGGGGACGTTCCTGTACCTCTCGACTCACCCTCTCAACCCTCTCAAACCTAGCTTTGTCTAACGCTCGTGGTGTGTCACTCACTCACAAGGTTACCAATAAGAACTCTCAACCCTAGTGTCACTCTAGTGGAAATGTTCATACAATCAAGCATTCAAGGTTGGAACTCACAATAAACATCAATTTATTGAAAGCATAATAAAGAACTTCAATGAAACGAGTACATCCTAGGGTTTACAATCACCCAAGTACCCACTAGGGGTTTAGTTCTCCATGGAGCTAAGTACAATCAAAGAAATTGAATGTAAAAGCAATGAATCCATAAAGAAAGCCCCTCGATGGTCGTATCGATGGTCTTGTGGAAAGTCCTCTACTCGTCGTCCAAGAATTCCTTCGTCCGGTATAGGATACGCCTCGATCGAAGCTCCCCTACCAACCTTCTTCCTAATGGAATCACGATGTCGGAGCCGTAGAACCTCTCCAAAACCTTGGCCAATACCCCTCGAAACCCTCTCACAAGTTGGGGAAAAGATGGAGAAAAGAATACTGAAATCGGGGCTGAAATCGGCTTTAAATAGGGCTAGAATTTGGCGACTGCACGGGCGTGTATGATGTCACACACCCCTGTGGAATCTCCACACGGGCGTGGATAATTTCCACACGCCCGTGTGGATTCTCTGTTTCTCTGAATTCTGGGCCGGCTGTGAACAGTGCTGCTACAATACTTGCTACAGTGTTTCGCCAGAAATCCACACGCCCCTGTGGATCTGCCACACGGGCCTATGGAATTTCCACACGGGCCTATATGGATTCTCTGGAAATCTTGCTTTCGGCCGGCTACAAACAATGACTGCTACAAAATTCGCTACATTATCTTGTTACAGTACTCGGCCAAAACACTCCCAATTCCACACTTTTCATCAAGGCAACATAAAAGGGCACGTGTTTATGCCGTAGATCGCAACTCTTCTTCAACCAAAGGCTTCATTGGTGAAGATCTTGTTATTAATGCATAAGTCAGGATACGCAAATGTGACTGTCTTTATGTTCCTCCAAATCATTGTAATGATTTGAATTCTTGGAGGTTGGCACACATCCACGTATCCTGTAGTCCCAGTTGTGTCTTCGCGTTTGTTCCTTCCAAGATTCCACAAAATAGTGTGTTTACGATCTACTTTTGGCTTCTTTTCTCAATATTTAGCTTCACAACCCTACATGCAGAAAAGAACACAATTACACATGTATCAGCACTTAAACTTGCTATAAGTAATGCTCATCATATGGAAAGAACACTTCACATTCTTATAACACAAGCACTTATCAATGGTGATAAGTGCTTGTGCGATATGAATGCGAAGTGTTCATTCCTTATGTTGAGCATTACTTTTCTCAGGTTTTTACACTAATATGTGTGTTTTTATATTACTTTTGTGCAGGTAGGGTTGTGAGGCCGAGTATGAAGGAAATAGGCCAATATGGATCATAATGCACATATTTTGGAGGAAATCTTGCTAAGGTTCAAACGCGAAGACATAGGTCAGGTGTGAGATGGTAGAGTGTGTGCCAACCTCCTCGCATTCTAATGAGCACATCCATTTGGAGGGGCACAAAGGCAGTCACACTCGAGCATTCCAATTTATGCACATAAGAACGAGAGCTCCACCAACATGTATATCATTGAAGAAGCAAGTGATTCACGACGTAAATGTGTGCCCATTTGCGTTACCCCGATGAAAATATGGAATTGGGAAGTTATTCAGGTCGAAGACTATAGAAGAGGAATGTAGCATGTACTGTAGCAGTAGTGTTCACAGCCGGCCGAGAAATTAGAGAAACAGAGAATCCACACAGGCGTGTGAAAATTATCCACGCCCGTGTGGAAATTCCGCACGGGCGTGTGTACCGTCCACGCCCGTGGAGTCGCCCACTTCCATCCCTATTTAAAGCCGATTCAGCCCCGATTTTGGGATTCTTTTCTCCATCTTTTCCCCAATTTGAGAGAGGGCTTCGGCTAGGGTTTTGAGGTGTATTGGCAAGGTTTTTGGAGAGGTTCTATGGCTCCGACATCACGTGTCGTTTGGAAGCAGGTTACTGGGAGAGCTTTCGTCGACATCGATCCGGCGAGGTGTATCCTAGGCCGGACAAAGGATCCCTTACGACGAGTAGAGGACTCTCCACAAGACCATCGACACGACCATCGAGGGGGTTTCTCTATGGATTCATTGCTTTTACATTCAATTTCTTTGATTGTACTTAGCTCCATGGAGAGCTAAACCCCTAGTGGGTACTTGGGTAATTGTAAACCCTAGGATGTATTCCGTTCATTGAACTTCTTTATTATGCTTTCAATAAATTGATGTTTATTGTGAGTTCCAACCTTGAATGCTTGATTGTATGAACATTTCCCCTAGAGTGACACTAGGGTTGAGAGTTCTTGTTGGTAACCTGTGAGTGAGTGACACACCACGAGCGTTAGACAAAAGCTAGGTTGGAGAGGATTGAGAGGGTGAGTCGAGGAGGTGCAGAGCCCCTTCCCTCCCGACGTGATAGATCTCTACCTCCGTTCCTCGAGTTCTCTTGCGGCCATAATAGAGTGAATGGT
Organism: Dioscorea cayenensis subsp. rotundata; assembly: GCF_009730915.1. Taxonomy (NCBI): domain Eukaryota; kingdom Viridiplantae; phylum Streptophyta; class Magnoliopsida; order Dioscoreales; family Dioscoreaceae; genus Dioscorea; species Dioscorea cayenensis. The sequence goes on from NC_052479.1 coordinate 14,533,879, forward strand.
CTAGGGATGAATCTCACTGGGGTTTAGTTGCGCGTGCAATAGAGTGAACCGTTGAGGGGATCTTAGTATCTAGTGCTTAATTGTGGTTAGGGACCTTCCGCCTAGACCAAAGGGTTAGGTCTATAATTAGGAAGAGATTTATCACCTGGAATTTCTAGAGCTCATTGCAACTTTATTCGAGTGCGAGGTTGAGAGGTTATTTAATCTCTCCTCAGGGACATTAATAGAGTTAGGCATAGTTGACCTTAGATTTGGGACTATGTATGTAAGGATTTCCACTACTCGCCATTGCATGGATTAGGAAGCATAATAGAGAGTTCTTGCACTTGAAGCGATTATCGTAGGTGAAGCATCATCTGAGTACCCCATCTTTATCGATTGCCTTACCTCCTCCTTACCTTTGCTGTCTTACTTGTTGCTTTTAATTGTTGAGAATTGAATCATTATCACATTTATCATTGTTGATATTCCACATAGCTAAGAATCGAACTAAGTGTCTTTACTCCCTACTCCCTGTGGATTCGATACCCGCTCACCAGGGATTATTACTTCGACAAACCCGTGGACTTGCGGGATATACGCAAGAGGATCTTGTCAAGTTTTTGGCGCCGTTGCCGGGGAACTAGGCGTTTAGAGATACTTTGCACTTTGTTTTCTTAGCTATTTCATCACACATTCTAATTCATATCTTCTTATTCTATCATCATTCTGATTGTCTTTTTTCTTTCTTTTTGGTGCAGGTCCAGGTTATGACCCGAGGGATTCCATCAATATTGATTGAAGGAGACCCCGAGCTTGAACGCATACACTTAGAAGAAAAAGGGAAAAACTCGCAGAAGAACAGACATAATCTAGCTGATTTGGAAGTAGAAGGATCCGAAAAACATGGTAGAACAAAATGAGCAACAAATCGAACACTATCCGACTATGCTGCACCTTTCAGTGTTGGGGACACAATCGAGTATTGTGCGCTCCCCAATGTACAGTAACTTCGAGCTAAAACCCAAAGATTCATCCATATACTACAACAGATCGCAGCAATTCAAACGGTCTTTGGACGATGAGGATCCAAACAATACATAGAGAGCTTCCCTCGAGTGTGCGACATGCTGAAGATAAATGGTGTGGCGGATGATGCCATCAAATTGAGAGCCTTCCCATTTTCCTTAAAAGGGAGAGCAAAGCAGTGGCCACACTCATTACCTAAAGCATCAATCACTACATGGGAGGAGATGGTAGAAGCTTTTCTAGCCCGTTATTTCCCTCCGGGAAAATCAGCAAAGATTAGGAATGAGAGCTCATCCTTTGTGAAGTTGGAATTGGAGTCTGTATTTGAGACATGGGAAAGGTTCAAGGAACTCCTGTGAAAGTGTCCGCAACACGGATTCTCGGAGTGGATGATTGTTCAAACCTTATACAATGGTTTGAACCCGAGTACAAGGCAACTCTTGGATGCGGCGGCAGGCGGTACCTTAGGTAGCAAAACCCCTGATGAGGCTCGTCAATTGATTGAGGAAATGAGGTTAAATAGCTACCAATGGAACGCTAGGGAGAAGAAAAAGGTGGCTGGTCTCCATGAAATTGATGCAGTAACTTCATTGGCAGCCCAAGTGGAGAGTTTGAGTAAGAATCTAGATCTTATAGCTTTGAATAGAGTTGCGGCCGTGACCAATTGCACCGGTTGTGGTGGAGGACATGCTCCCTCCGATTGCAAAACCCCTGATGAGGCTCGTCATTTCTGATGTTTCTTCAGTTGAGAACGTTAACTTTGTAGGTAATGGCATGAGACCTCAAGGGAATCTATACAGCAACACCTACAATTCAGGTTGGAAGAATCATCCCAATTTTTCATGGAGTAATCAAGGACAATAGAAGACCATGGGGCCATCGGGTTTCCAACAATAGAAACAAGCCCCTCAAGTGGAAAACAGAATTTCATGCTTGGAAACCCGAATGACGGATTTGGAGAAGCACTTGGCTAGATTTGTTCAATCGGCAAATACAAGGTTTGAATCAGTCGAGGCTATACTTCGCAATCACACAGCCTCCTTGCACAACCTTGAAAATCAGGTGGGGTAAATTGCGATGTCTCTTTCCGAAAGGCCACATGGAAGTTTACCAAGCAACACGGAAACCAATCCTAGAGAACATGTGAAGGCGATCACTTTGAGAAGTGGTCGTGAGGTTGAAGGGAGGCTTCCGAGTGAAAAGCCGAAAGAACATGCACCTGAGGTTGTAGAGGTTGAGGAGGGAGTAAACAAAGAGAAAGAGGTGGAACCCCCACCATTCAAGCCAAGAATCCCTTGAATGCTTGATTGTATGAACATTTCCCCTAGAGTGACACTATGGTTGAGAGTTCTTGTTGGTAACCTTGTGAGTGAGTGACACACCACGAGCGTTAGACAAAGCTAAGTTGGAGAGGGTTGAGAGGGTGAGTCAAGAGGTACATGAGCGTCCCTTTTCCCCTCCGACGTGATAGATTCTACCTCCATTCCTCGAGTTTTTTGCGGCCATAATAGAGTGAATGGTCTAAGGGATAAATCTCCGCTGGGGCTTAGTTGCGCTTGCAACGGAGTGAAGCATTGAGGGGATCTTAGTATCTAGGGCTTAATTGTGGTTAGTGACCTTCCGTCTGGACCAAAGGGTTAGGTCTATAATTAGGAAGAGATTTATCACCTGGAATTTCTAGAGCTCATTGCAACTTTATTCGAGTGCGAGGTTCTGAGGTTATTTAATCTCTCCTCAGGGACATGAATAGAGTTATGCATAGTTGACCTTAAATTTGGGACTATGTATGTATGGATTTCCACGACTCACCATTGCATTGATTAGGAAGCATAATAGAGAGTTCTTGCACTTGAAGCGATTATCCTAGGTGAAGCATCATCCGAGTACCCCATCTTTATCGATTGCCTTACCTCCTCCTTACTTTTGCTCTCTTACTTGTTGCTTTTAATTATTGAGAATTGCATCATTGTCACACTTATCATTGTTGATATTCCACATAGTTAAGAATCGAATTAAGTGTCTTTACTCCCTACTCCCTGTTGATTCGATACCCGCTCAGCCGGGATTATTACTTTGACAAACCCGTGCACTTGCGGGATATACGCAAGGGGATCTTGTCAAATGGTCTTATAGAGTAGCCTTGTCCTCTTCAAAGATTCCCATGTAAAGACTAGGGCATACCTCGCTGGATCAGTGCCGATGAAAGCTCCCTAATAACTCTTTTCCAAAGGAACGCACAATTGGAGGCCAGAGAACCACTCCAAAAACCTTTCCAAGGCCCCTCTAAACCCTCGCCGGAAACCTCTCCAAAGTTGGGGAAAAGATGGAGAAAAGATGGAAAAAAGGATTCTAAAATCGTGCTGAATCGCGGCTTTATATAGGGCTGGAACTTGGTTTTTCAGTGGCCTATGAACAGTAACTGTTGCAATGAATTGCTACAGTGATTCGGTATAATACTTCCAGAAAAACACTCCTGAATCCACATTTTTCATCGAGGTAACATAAATGGGCACATGTTTATGTCATAGATCACATCGCTTCTTTAATAAGATATAACATTGATGAAGATGTTGCTAGCATTGCACAAGTCAGAATACGCAAACGTGACTGCCTTTGTGCCCCTCCAAACCATGTAATTGCTTGAGCGCATGGAGGTTGCACACATTCACACAAGTAACACAAATACACATATATTAGCTCTAAAATATGATAAAAGTAATGCTCATCGTAAGAAAAGAATACTTCATATTACTAATACACAAACAATTATTAAATCCCCCCACAATTGAGCTTTTGCTTGTCCTCAAGCAAAGAATAAAACATTGAAGCATAAAATAAGGAAATATTGAAAGTTCTTGGCCTTAGGTTCACCAAAGCATGCAAGTATAGCATTCTACAAATAAGGGAATTTTCAACACTAAATTCAAAAATTCAATGCTCTAGCTAAAAACTCGGAGGAAAAAGGACAACAAACCCAAAATTGTGTAAGTGTGTGTAAACTCACTCAAGGCAACCCAACATAGACTCCTCAAAGTTCTATGTATAACAAACTTATTTATTTACAAAACAACACAAAACAAAGAGATGGTAGTAGCTTCACACATCCTCTAAGGTAGCTGATAAGTGTCTAAATGAATGTATTTTAGTATATGTATTCCATACTTCTAGCATGTATTTTTATATGAATTGATGCCCGTTTGTCTTTAATCGTGTGTTATTTGCTTTCCACGGCACGGAAATGCCACGGAGGACACGAAGATATAATTTGGGTGAAAAATAGAAGAAAGCAAGTCGCGGTACTGTAGTGTATTCACTGCAGCAAATACTGTAGCTGGAGTACTATAGCAGTGGTACTGTATCATCGACACTGTAGATGCCACTTTAATACTTGCAGAGTTTTTAAGACAGGAATTGAATCATGGTGTACGGCCTCAATGCTGCTCGGGATGATCACTGTAGCCATAAAAACTGAGAGCATTTATGGAGTTTGCCTAACCCAAACAGTATCAATGAGGGGCTCAATGACGCCCTCATTGAGCAGGGGATACCACCCGGGATTGAGGTCAATATGAGGGTGATTGTGGAGGTATATAAGGGGATCTTTGAGGACTTTTTTTGGGGAGTTCTTCTTAGCCTCTTGGGCCGCCGCCACCACACATCCTTGAGGCCTTCTGGCCATCTTCCGACGACGATCCTTGTGGGAAACAAGCACACATCATCACCAAGACAGAGAGGAGCATAGGAGAAGCAGTTGTAGTGAAGTTTTAAGCCACCATTACATCACCATTCAAGGCTTCATCAATCCAAGGAGATCAAGACCGTAGAGGGAGTTTTCTTGTGTCTTTATTGTTTTTCTTTTCCTTGTATGTTGTATAAGTATCCCTTGTCATGAGGGATTAACTTATTTTGGTGTTTTGATTTGGTTTAACCCTAGGGTGTATTCTTGTGTATGAACTTGGAATGTTGTTCTTCACTGAATTTGATGGTAGTTTGAGATTCAATCTTTCATACTTTCATGCCTATAATTACATATATGGAGAGATTCGTAATTCTACTATGAGTTGTATGCGTAGATGTGATCTACTTACATGTACTAGATCTAGGAGAGATTGAAAGGGGATACTTGTGCCTACACGCCGAGAGATCGGGTGTTGGTAGCCCTCCATTGCTAGGTTTAAGCCGAAGGATAGTAGGTTTACTCCTATTAGAGAACTCCAAGAACATAATGCGATCATAGGTATGTTAATCCGGAAGAGATTCCGATTGACATTCGTATAGGATCAGGGGTTAGTCACCGAGAGATTGGGGCTAATATACTCACGAGGTCTCTAGGTCTCAATTATAATCAATGCATCTTTAACTCATCCTAGTTTGGGACTTAATGACAACCCTAGGTGGATTCCTTGTCCAAATACTCCCTTCTCATGTTTGATACTCCCTTGTTTGTTTACATCCATGTGCTAGTTACCCGGCCATAGATTAGTTAGTTTATTTTATTTTATTTCATTTGTTTTTCATACTATGAATTGTAGGCTAGATAATATATGAAGAGTGAGTAATATTACTTCCTTGGCCCCATGGAATACTATGACCCCTGTGTCACTCATAGGTATTACTTGGCGATCTCGTACACTTGCGGGCAATCAATCAAGTTTTTGGCGTCGTTGCCGGGGACTTCCAGGAATATTAGGAAAGCTTGTAATCTATTGCTTTAGCCATTTTTTTTTCTTCTTTCCTTTTGTAAATATTTGTTGTCTTATATGTCTTTTACATTTTGTGTATACTTACTTGTTTCATTTCTTTCTTGTTTTCTTTTATAGCTGTTGATTTTAGTTTTCTTTGTTTATACAGGGCCGTGGATTTTCAAGAAAGATTGTTGGCCACCAAAACCTGTGCACTTGAGAATCAATTGGAAAAAAATTTCTTGCCATGAAAGAAAACGAAAGCAATCCATACCATAATGCTTACAATTCACATTGGAGAGGGCACCAAAGTTCTTAACCACATCATCATACTCAACAATGGGAATTCCCTCACCAAAGATTGCTACAAGAACCCTCCTTTCAACAATCGGGGCATTATCATCCTCCAGTCATTAATCAATGCGGATTCAATACACAGGAGGTGTTTTCAAGATTCATGATGAATGCGGACGATGAACTTGAAGCCATGAATACCACAATTTTTAATTCCCAACCTATAGAAGTTCTATACAAGAATGGTACTAGAAGTGAAGAGGAAAAAGAGGAATGCAAAGTGGAAGTTGCTATTGAGGTGTTGGAGGCAAGAGAAGCAATTGATGTGGCATCAACACCTTTTGAGCAAATAATAGATGTTCCATCTCAAGATGAAGCTGAAGAAGATATGGCGGAGGATGAGATCATGGCCATGGAAAAATTTGAGGAAGTTGAAGAAACTCCATCGACCACATTTGAAGACACTACTTGCCTCAAGATCGACCATTCCATCAAACAATCAATAATTTTCAAGTGTAGAGATAAATTTCCGGGAATTGTATTTGAAGATGTGGGAAGGAAACCAAAGTCATCCTTAAACCCACCGATGCCGGGCTTGGACAATTCCCAACCAAAAATTTTTCCTTGCCGACCCAAGCAAATGTTATGGGCACTTGAAGTTCATCACACTGTGGTTGAGAAAAAAATTATGGATAGGATGTTAAAGCCACCAATTGATCCACTAATGCAAAGCTTGACAAGTTCTCAACCAAACTTATTTCCTTGGAAGCCCATGCAACTCTTTTGGATAATCCAAGGCAACTTTCTAAGAGTCGAGGAAGAAAATGTGGGTAGGAGGTTGAGGCCATCCAATGACCCACCCGTGCCGAGCTTAAATATTTGTCAACCAAATCTTTTTCCATGGAGGCCCAAGCAACGATATGATGGGATACTCAAAGGATTTTTTGTCAGGACCAAAGAAGAAGAGGTAAGGAGGTTCAAACCATCTAAGGATCCGCCCATGTTTAAATTGCACAATTCCCGGCCCAAGCTCTTTCCGAGGAGGCCAAAAGGTAACTCATGCTTGGCCTTCAAATTGACACCATCCCGGAAGGTATGCTTCGCATTTCTTGGTAGCTCTTATGCAACTTCTAGCCGGGAGGAACCCACCCTCTTCAAGCCTCCTTAAGGTAAGCAAGAGGTACGTTGACACGTCCAAATATGCGTGTAAACCGCAAGCGCATGGGTGTCGAAGTAATAATTACCCTTGTGAGTGGGTAGTCGAATCCACAGGGAACAGGGCTACTAGTACTATCTTCTTCTCTGATTTCTAACCTAATGATAAATGGAAAGGTGTGGTGATCTAATGTGTGAAGAAATGAATACCGGAGACAAATATGCAAGGGTAAAATGGATGGAGATCTCAATCAGTAAAAGTGGGGTATTCGGGCAATGCTCCCCCTAGGATTCAGGTATTAGGTACCGAATAAGCAAAGTGTTTCTATGATGAGTAAGTTAAGTCGTGGAAATCAAAATATAATCGGATCCGGCCTCCCGATCACCGATACTAGTCCCCTACGAGGTCCTGGTGGAGAAATCGCTCAATCTCAACACCTCACACCACATATGACTACAAAGCACTCTAGGGATTCCAAGAGTTGTATCCGATTCCTAAAGATTGATCCAACCCTAATTCCCGGCGAAGGATCCTAACCCCCTACAATGTCCCGGCGGAGAAATATCTCAATCTCACGCCTCACACCAAATATGGTTGCATAGAGCTTAAGGAACGGAGATAGAATACACTCAATCGGAAGGGAGAGGGGGGACACTCCACTATCTCATGACTCACCCTCTCAACCCTCTTTAACCTTGAAGTTCTAACACTAATGGAGACCTCTCTCACATCAAAGTAACAAATCATGCAAATCCAATCAACCACAAGGATTAATTAAACAAGCAAGCAATGAGAATACAAGATTAAAACTTAATCAAACTCGGATTAAATAGAAACACTAAGCAAATCCACAAAAGATGAGAATCCTAGGGTTCACAAGCCCAAATACCCTCTAGAGTTTTAGCTCTCCATGGAGCAACATACAAAACACACCATCAATGAATGAAAGTACATTAAAACCATAGAAATAAACCCCCTTATATATGAACTGATGGCCTTGATGGAGGGCTTTGACGTCTTGAAAGAAGCACTCCGAAGCTAGGTTCATCGGTGGCTTCCTTGATGCTATGACGGAAGAGGAATCGATCAAAGTTGGTGACGAAGTGCCTCCAAAGCCGCAAAGACCTCCTCTCCAAACCCTAGCCATCTCACCACTCAAGAGCCGCACAAAAGATGAGAAAGAATAGGGCAAAACGGCTATTTATAGGCCTTAGATCACGCCTGTCACGTGCCCTCACGCGCCCGTGTGGATTTTCCACGCGGCCGCGTGGGTTGTAGAAATTTCCACGCGGGCACGTGAACAGTAACTTTGTTACAATACTGCTGCAGTAAAAATACTACAGTACTTTCCATAAAACGCGATCCGAATACTCTTCTCTTGAGGCCACATGTCGGGGCACACGTCCATGTGGTAGGCTATAAAACTTTTCTTCATCGACGTATCTTTGAGAGGTCTTGCAATCTTCACAAAGAGAAGGAACATGAAGATGTAGCTGCCTTTGTGCCCTTCCAACTAGTGAATTGACTTGAATCTTCTTGGAAGTCGGCACACATCTCCACGTTTATGAACTCCTCTTGTGTCTTGGTCCTTGAATTCAACAAGAACTCCCAACATTGTGTCTTTATAGCCTATCTTTGCTTCCTGTTTACTCTTCAAGGCATTCACAACCTATATGCATACAAGAACACCAAATACACAATATGAGACATAAACCATAGTAAAAATGATGCTCAATGCATGTAAAACATATATAAAAATATGTCTACTCAAGCATTTATCATACGTCGAGCTAATGACGTTAACAAGCGCTTCTTGGGAGGCAACCCAAGCTTTAATTTCTTTATTTTCTTCTTTTTGTATTTTTAGTTAAGTGTAGATTGTGTTTTTGTTAAGTGTTTGTGTGTTTCTTTTATGTTTTTGTTGTGTGAATAAGTCCATGCTTGCGTGTCTTGTGCATTTTTCTCATCGTCCTTCTTGTGGTTTAATCATTTATCCTCTTGAGAAACACTTGTTTTAGCTATCATTTCATGCATTAGATCGAAATTTTGAACCATTATTTCATGTTGGAAATGTTCATGGAACATTTTGTAGCCATGCCCATATGTTTAGAGGAGCAACCAAAGCATTTAAACATGTTTTTAAAGCCTTGACGGCCTCAATGAGCTGCTCATTGAGGCCATCAAGAAAATCCAGAACTTTTAACTAGCTTATACGGCCTCAATGAGCTGCTCATTGAGGCTATGAAGAAATTCCAGAAATTTTACACTAGCTTATACGGCCTCAAATGAGCTGCTCATTGAGGCCATTTTGAGCCTTGTTTCTCATGAAAACATTGCCAATTTTTCTTTCTCTTCATTCTCCTTCTTCTCCAAATGAGCCCTAATCTTCATTATCCATCAAACTATGGCCGGATCTCATCATTTCTTGTTCTAGATCATCTTCTAACCTTTTTAAGACTTTGATCTAATTGTTCACCAAAGGTTTAACTCGAGTTTTCTCAAGGTTTTTGTCGTTAAGCTCTTGGATGCCTTAGTTTTATCTTAATCATTTTTCTTGCATTCTTGAAGTTTATTCATGGATTTTATCAAGTATTTGGCTTGGCTTTTGTGGTGTGATTGTTGTGGATGATGTCTCCCTTGAATTTATGTAAAAATTTTTCCATTTTCATGTTTTTGGGGAGGTTCTTTCAAAGTGAACAGTACCATACGGCCCCCATACGACTGTATGGATACTATACATCATGTTTTTCATTGTTTCTTCATCTCTTACACCACATTTTGAATTATATTGGATTCCTCTATGCTTGATTGGGTTTTCATGGTTTGTAGGAATAATGAGGATGAGGAAATTGGCAACAACCATGGAGATATGTTTTCACCAAATGAGTGACCACATTTTTGGACAAGAATACCATAGAACAAGATGTCATTTTGTGATGAGAAACCTAATTCTAATGACAAGGGCTAGCATGGACACTTTGTTTTATTGTTTAGCTTTTATTTTCTAGTTTTTGTGTTAGTGTTTGCATGATTACTCCCCATCTCATTTTTGTAAAGTTTTGTGGAATGATGATGTCCCTTTTATGCCTTGCAGGGCATTAAGGGAGCTTGGTGAGCCCTCCTTCCATTTGGTGGAAGCCTGACCCAATATGTATAGCTCGCCATACTTTGTGTTCGGGTCACTCTTTGTCATTTGCACAAGAATAACCGGGGAAGTTTGTTTTCACCCTCCTCTATTGTTTCCATTGCATATATTACAATGCTTTTCATGATTAGTGTACATTGGGGACAATGTACAACTCTAGGTGTGGGGATGGGTGTATTGTATGTATTAGGGTTATTATTTACATGCTAGTGTACCCATGATGGCTTGTTCATTATTGTAAGACTCTAATAACATGGATTAATGATTGATTTGAGTTACATATTTGTTGTTGTACTCTATTGAATCATGTTTCTCCTCTAGTATTGTCTTGTGCACTGAATCTTGTGTTGATGCCCTGGGAATACCCAACATGACTACTCTATCTCTCTTGATTGCTTAACACACAACTTTGAGTACTCAGCCTTAGAATTCTAAGTTCCTTCTTTCAATGAACTCTTAAGAACTTCTAAGTCTTGTTAAGCAAGCCCTAGTTTTGTGGCATGTAGAGTAGTCTGAAGACATGATCTAGGATGAATGTCAAAAAGAAAATGATGAAAAAAAAGAGAATGAATGAAAAGAGAAAAATAAGTCTATGTCAGTATTCCTCTGCTAATGAAGCATGAATGCATCTATGTTGACTGTAATCGAGTAGTTGGGTGGCTCTTGTGCCTAACCAGCATGTGCACCCTCCAGAAAGATTTTTGGTGCAGTCTATGTTAGTCGGACTCAAAAAAGAAAGAAAAAATAAAATGAACTGAAAATAAAAACCCTAGTGATCTTGTTAACTACCTACTGGAGGTTTTGAGAAAGAAAAGGGAGCTAGTTCAAGTTTAGGGCTTAGAAGGATCTTACTTGTTTATTTAAGTAGCACTTAGCATTTTAAGACTTAGTACTCTTGCCTGTGGAGTGATTAGCATCTAGAGATGTACTTATTAAAGTCAGTAGGCTAGACCATGTCAGGTCAGATGAAATACAAGGTTTACTCACATGGCACAGACATATAGGAGGTGAGACAGGATCTCTTTGTTGTGCTTAATGTTTTGTAACTCATTATCTAGTTATCATTTTCCAATGATTGTAGAGTCTTGTATTTATTTGAGCCGGAGGTAATACATTTAGCCACTTATCATTATCTTAGTTTTTCATGATGTGTTTGCTTGGGGACAAGCAAATGCTTAGGTGTGGGGATATTTGATAAGTGTCTAAATGTATGTATTTTAGTATATGTATTCCATACTTCTAGCATATATTTTTATAAGAATTGATGCCCGTTTGTCCTTAATCATGTGTTATTTGCTTTCTAGGGCACGAAAATGCCACGGCGGACACGAACATATAATTTGGGTGAAAGATAGAAGAAAAGCAGGTCGTGGTACTGTAGCGCATTCACTGTAGCAAATGTTGTAGTTGAAGTACTATAGCAGTAGTATTGTATCATCGACACTGTAGCTGCCACTGTAGTACCTACAGAGTTTTCAAGACAGGAATTGGATCATGGCATATGGCCTCAATGCTTCCTGGGATCTAGCCCGGGATGATCACTGTAGCCATAAAAACTAAGAGCATTTATGGAGTTTGCCTACCCCAAATAGTGTCAATGAGGGGCTCAATGAGGTCCTCACTGAGCTTGGGATACCACCCGGGATTGAGGTCAATTTAAGGGGGATTGTGGAGGTATATAAGGGGATCTTTGAGGACTTTTTCGGGGGACTTCTTCTTCGCCTCTTGGGCCGCCACCACCACACATCCTTGAGGCCTTCCGGCCATCTTCCGGTGACGATCCTTGTGGGAAACGAGCACACATCATCACCAAGTGAGAGAGGAGCATAGGAGGAGGAGTTGGAGTGAAGTTTTAAGCCACCATTGCATCACCATTCAAGGCTTCATCAATAGAAGGAGATCAAGACCGTAGAGGGAGTTTTCTTGCATCTTTATTGTTTTTGTTTTCCTTGTATGTTGTATAAGTATCCCTTGTCATGAGGGATTAACTTATTTTGTTGTTTGGATTTGGATGAACCCTAGGGTGTATTCTTGTGTATGAACTTGGAATGTTGTTCTTCATTGAATTTGATGGTAGTTTGAGATTCAATCTTTCATGCTTTCATACCTATAATTACATATATGGAGAGATCCGTAATTCTACTATAACTTGTATGCTAGATGTGACCTACTCACATGTACTAGATCTAGGAGAGATTGAAAGGGGATACTTGTGCCTACACGCCCAGAGATCGGGTGTTGGTAGCCCTTCATTGCTAGGTTTAAGCCGAAGGATAGTAGGTTTACTCCTATTAGAGAACTCCAAGAACTTAATGCGATCATAGGTATGTTAATCCAGAAGAGATTCTGATTGACATTTGTATGGGATCAGGGGTTAGTCACCGAGAGATTGGGGCTAATCTACTCACGAGGTCTCTATGTCTCAATTATCATCAATGCATCTTTAACTCATCCTAGTTCGGGACTTAATGACAACCCTAGGTGGATTCCTTGTCCAAATACTCCTTTCTCATGCTTGATACTGCCTTGTTTGTTTACATCCGTGTGCTAGTTACCCGGCCATAGATTAGTTAGTTTATTTTATTTTATTTCATTTGTTCTTCATACTAAGAATTGTAGGCTAGATAATAGATGAAGAGTGAGTAATAATACTTCCTTGGCCCCGTGGAATACTACGACCCCTGTGTCATTCACAGGGTATTACTTGGCGATCCCGTACCCTTGCGGGCAATCAATCAGTAGCCCTTTCCAAAGTGGCCGCTAAGGTGGCTTTCACACTTTGGGGGTGGTAGCTCTTTCTACCGCGGTAGTAGTTTTCACTCATCCCATAAGGTAGCTCTTTCTCTTATTAGGGCATAACTAGTACCCTACTTATAAGAGTAGCTTCATAATTCAAAGGTGGTAGTTCTTTCCACCCCAAATGCACAACTAAAATAAGTATTTTTCTCTTTTCATTTTTTCATTTTTCATTTTTTCAGCAAAATTACCACAACAAAACTAACTAGTCCGTAAACATCGAACTTGAGTTTCCAAAAGGGTTTAATGAGCGAGTAGTGAAATAATTGTCAATCGGGCAAAAATTCCTAGAAATTCAAGTAACTACTAGAGCATGAGAACATTCAATTTTAAAAATTCCCCTAAACTAAAGAATACAATCATTGCAACTAAGGTGAGCCGTCATTGTTTATGTGAGCATGTATTTTCCAGTCAAAACTTGTGTAATGCAAACTCCCCCCCACACTTAAGATGTACATTGCCCTCAATGTACACAAGCAAACACAATAGGATATAAATGAATCATAAGCATATGTGGAAGTGGGCAATTTAAACAATACTCCCTTGAACTCGGAATGATACATTTGATGGAGCTATATTCATTGAGAATTAAATCCCAATGGGTTATGGAGCACACACGATGATAAGACCGTGTCCATGACTAGTCCTCAAATTTCATACTCACAAGACCATCTACACGTATACACAAGGGGGTTCAGTAAAGCTTAACAAGAAGAAAAACAACTCGAGTATATAAAGATAAGGCAATGAAATACAACTCGAAACAAAAATAAACGATAAAAGGAAGATCCTTTCTGAGTGATACAAGTCCAAAATAAAATACAGTAATGAAATACGAAAATATAAACAAACTGAAAGAAGGATGCATCAAGCATCGATGTCATTTCTTGTCTACTCTACTGTTGGTGCTTGTGAAGGAGAGGATGATGGTAGATCTATCAGTGCCTGAATTGTTGATGGTGGTGCTGTGGATGCCTGAGGGGTCCTCGGTCTCATGTTGAATGGTGAGGCCACGTCTCACTCAAGAAGCTGCTATAAGATATCTAGACGTGTCATCACCTCTGTATGGTTCTCAACCTGCATGGCCCAAACCCCTACAAGATCTTCCTATAGCACCCCTATAGCGCTATCGAGCCTCTCCAATCGATCGTAGGCTCGAGTCGAGGAGAATATCCGAACTAGTTGGGGCTCCTGCGTTGTAGGAGGTACCTCTACCTGTGCCTGCTCAGTCTGTGGCTCAAGTACTGATTGTGACCCCTCTACTGTAACTTCCTCAGCCTCAAATGGCTTTAGTGGGGGCATGTTCAGCACATACACAACATCTCTATACCTGCTGATCATACCCATCACTCACATGGTCTGCAGGCTGAGGAGTGCAGGTATGATCGGCTTCTTAGCCCCTCGAATGGCATCCAGAAGACCCATCCTCATGATAAGTCAAGTGATGTAAGGGCATGAGAAATTAATTCGAATCCTAGTGTACTACCCCTGGTGCCTTAGATACTCAGCTAAAATGTGGCCCAAGTGGACTAGATAACTATGCACCATTGAGTACAGGTATAATGGCTCTTGTCTACTCGGTACCCCTGTGCTATCACAATGGCCATTCACCGACCAGCTTAGAATGGCATACAAGTAGCTCTATGCAGGTTGAGAAAGGCATGTGGCCTTGGACACCCCCAGCTCATACTGGCCCTGACCACATAATGCTCTATACACTCTCTACGGGGTCAAAAAGCCAGATTGTCTATAGCCAACTGATAGATCGCCCGCAAGTGTACGGGATCGCCAAGTAATACCGTGTGATGGGGCGGGGTGCTGGGCTGGGATGCCGCCGCTGCCGCCTCGGGTCGGGCCCTGCGCTCCCGGCGCCACGTCACACGATGGAAGGGCGCCCGTGTCAATCCCCGACCACTCGCAAGTGTTTTGATGAAACTCGCCCCTTGGGGTTTTTATGATGAGCAAATCCATCCGCGATGGTCCCGCGGGGCGAGATTCCAAAGTCGATCGACCGACCGCCGCCCCGACGCCGACGCAGTACTCCCCGGATCGAACATTGGCTACGGGTCATCCAAAATCCGTGAAACTTCGCGGGTTTTCGTGATGCCAAACGATGGGCGGGGCGCTGGCTCGATGCCGCTGTCGCCCGGACGGCCCCGTGCTGCGCCCGCGCGCGCGACACGATTTGACGGAAGCGGCGCGCCCGTGTCATCTCCCCGATCCACTCGCGGCGCTTTTGATGAAACCGCCCCTTGGGGTTTTTATGATGACAAATCCATCCGCGCGATGGTCCCGCTGGCGAGATTCCAAAGTCGACCGACCGCCGCCCCGACGCCGACGCATACTCCCCGATACGAACATTGGCTACGGTCATCCAAAAATCCGCGAAACTTCGCCGGGTTTTCATGCGTGATGCCAAACGACAGGGCGGGCGCTGGGCCGGATGCCGCGACGTCTCGCCGGGCCCCGCGAGCGGCGCCGGGCGCGACGTGACACGACGGAGGGGCGCCTCCGTGTCATCTCCCGATCCACTCGTGCGTGTTTTTGATGAAACTCGCCCTTGGGGTTTTTATGATGACAAATCCATCCGCGATGGTCCCGCTGGCGAGATTCCAAAGTCGACCGACCGCCGTCTCCCGCGACGCCGACGATACCCCTCGGATCAACATTGGCTACGGTCATCCAAAAACTGCGGAAACTTCGCCCGGGGTTTTCTGCGATGCCAAACGATGGGGCGGGGCGCCGGCCGGATGCCGCTGCCGCCCGGACGGCCCTTCGCTGCCCTCGGGCGGCGCCGCGCGACGGACACGACGGAAGGGCGCGCTCCGCGTCATCTCCTCGATCCACTCGCAGCGTGATGAAACTTCGCCTCTGGGGTTTTTATGATGATAAATCCATCCGCGATGCGTCCCGCGGCGAGATTCCAAAGTCGACCGACCGGCCGCCCCGACGCCGACGCATACTCCCAGGATCGAACATTGGCTACGATCATCCAAAAATCCGTGAAACTTCTCGCCCGGGGTTTTCATTTGGTGATGCCAAACGATGGGGCGGGGCGCGGGCCGACGCCGCCGCCGCGTGACGGGCCCTCGGTGGCGCTCGCGCGGCGCTGCGCGACGCGACACGATCGGGAAGGGCGCGCCTCGTGTCATCTCCCCGATCCACTCGTGCGTTTTTGATGAAACTTCGCCCCTTGGGGTTTTTATGATGAGAAATCCATCCGCCGATGGTCCCGCTGCGAGATTCCAAAGTCGACTCGACCGCCGTCCTCGACGCCGACGCGAGATACTCCCCGATCGAACATTGGCTACGGTCATCCAAAACCGTGGAAACTTCGCCTCGGGGTTTTCGGGCGTGATGCTAAACGATGGGGCGGGGCGCTGGCCGATGCCGCTGCCGCGCGGGCTCGGGTCGCGGCGCCGCGCGACGTCGGACACGACTGGAAGGGCGCGCCCGCGGTCATCTCCCGATCCACTCGCATGCTTTTGATGAAACTTCGCCTTGGGGGTTTTATGATGAGAAATCCATCCGCCGATGGTCCATGCGCGTAGATTCCAAAGTCGACCGACCGGCCGCGACGCCGACGTGATACTCGGACGTAACATTGGCTACGGTCATCCAAAACTCCGCGGAAATCTCGCCTCGGGGTTTTCTGTCGATGCTAAACGATGGGCGGGGCGCTGGCCGATGCCGTCGCCTGACGGCCCCGCGGCCCCGGGCGCCGCGCGACGTCACACGACGGAAGGGCGCGCCTCCGTGGTCATCTCCTGATCCACTCGTGCGTTTTTACGAAACTTCGCCCCTTGGGTTTTTTATGATGATACAACCATCTCGGCGGCTCTGCAAGGGCGAGATTCAAACGATCACCGCCGCCCCGACGCCAGACGATACCCTGATCGAACATTGCCACGGCCTGGACGGCCCCGACGCCCCGCCGACGCCACACGACGGGAAGGCAAGCGCCCGTGTCATCATCTCCTGATCCACTCCGTGCGTTTTTGATGAAACTTCGCCCCTTTTGGGGTTTTATGATGACAAACCATCCGGCGATGGTCCCTATGGCGAGATTCAAAGTCGACTGACCGTCCGGACGTCGACGATACCCTCAACAACACACACACATGGTCATCCAAAATCCGTGAAACTTCGCCTGTGGCTTTCTATGTGATGCCAAACGATAAGTGGGGCGCTGGCTGACGTTGCCGCCCGGACGGGTCTCTGGATGGCCCCGGCGGCCCGCGCGACGCCACACGACGGAAGGGCGCGGCCCGGTCATCTCCTGATCCACCTGCGGCGTTTTGATGAAACTGCCCCAGTTTTATGATGACAAATCCATCCGCTATGGTCCCGCCGGCGAGACCCAAAGTTCACCCACCGCCGCCCCGGACGCCGACGAAGATACCCCCGATCGAGTCATTGGCTATGGTCATCCAAAATCGAAACTTCGCCCGGGGTTTTCATGATGCCAAACGATGGGGCGGGGGCGTTGCCGGGATGCCGCCGCCGCCCGGACGGCCCCTTCGACGCCCCGCCACACGGAAGGGCGCGCCTCCGTCATCTCCTATCCACTCTCGTGCGTTTTGATGAAAACTTCGCCCTTTGGGTTTTAGCATGATAACCATCCGCGATGGTCCTGCGGCGATTCCAAGTCGATCGGGGACCGCCGTCCCACGCCGACGATACTCCCCGATCAACATTGGCTACGGCCATCCAAAACCGCGAAACTTCGCGGGTTTCATGTGGATGCCAAACGATGCGGGCGGGGCGCTGGGTCGATGCCGCTTCGCTCGACGGCTCCCGGCGGCGCCGGCGCGACGTCACACGACGGGATGGGCGCGCCTGCGTCATCTCCCCGATCCACTCTGGTGCGTTTTTGATGAAAATCTTCGCCCCTTGGGGTTTTATGATGACAAATCCATCCGCTGGCGGTCCCGCGCAAGGCGTAGATTCCAAATGTCGACCGACCCGTCATTCGCGACGCTGACGATACTCCCCGACCAAACGTTGGCTACGGTCATCCAAAATCCGTGAAACTTCGCC
>NC_052479.1:14552999-14612026 GCF_009730915.1 Dioscorea cayenensis subsp. rotundata
AACCCATCAAGGCCATCATCACGAATTTAAGGGGTTTTACTTCACGCTTTCATTGCTTTTTCATTGTAATAATCATTGTTTTGTAACTTGCTCCATGGAGGGCTAAACCTTAGTAGTTATTTGGGCATGTGAACCCTAGGATTTATGTTTTTGTAATGATTTGCTTTTATGTTTCTATTAATTCGAGTTGATTTGAGTCTTTTAACCTTGTATTCCCATTGCTTGCTTCTTTTAATTAATCCCTTGAGGTTGATTGGATTTGCATGATTTGTTACTTTGATGTGAGAGAGGTCTCCATTAAAGTTAGAACATCAAGGTTAAAGAGGGTTGAGAGGGTGAGTCATGAGATAGTGGAGTGTCCCTCTCCCTTCCGATCGAGTGTTTCCCTATCTTCGTATTCCCTAAACTCTATGCAACCATATTTGGTGTGAGGCGTGAGATTGGAGAGATTTCTCCAATCGAGACCTTGTAGGGGGTTAGAGATCCCTTCACCGGGAAATTAGGGTTGGATCTATCCTTAGGGAATCGGGTTTTCACTCTTAGGTGTCCCTAGAGCGTATTCGCGGTCATATGGGGTGTGAGGTGTTGAGACTCGAGTGATTTCTCCGTACGGGACCTTGTAGGGAGACTAGTACCGTGGCTTGGAGGCAAGGACCGGTTGTTCTTGGATTACCTTGACTCATTAGACTCGGCTTAGAAGCATTTAGCTGAATCGTGAGCTTCATGTTAGATCCTAGGGGGAGCATTGCCTCGGATACCTCATCTTTATTGATTGAGATCTCCTTTACTCATTTTTCTTGCTCGCTTGCTTGCTTATTAATTCTCTTGCAATTAGTTCATTTCATCATATCCATTGATTTCGATTAGATAATTAAGAATTGGTTAATACTAATACTCTGCTCCTCGTGGATTCGACTACCCACTCACCGGGTAATTATTACTTCGACACCGCAGCTATGCGCGTATATACACGATATTCGGACGGTCACTACCCTAAGTCGATTCTATTCAATTTTCTTCGATTAAACCGGAGAATGTGCCCTCATTTTCATGCTAAAATCACTGTGATATGTTTTTAATGAGCTCTTGAATGGAGGAAGAGGTGTATTTGTTGATTTTTCCACAAAGGGTCAAGTCGTTTTCACGCCTCGTGAATCCACAGGCGTGTGGAATTTACACATGACCGTGTGGATTCCTCGCGTTATTAAGTTATGAATGAATTTGATTGATTCCTTTTTCTAATATATGCGTGTATGGCTCCCGGATCGAAGAAGGCAGCTTGTAAGCATCCCAGAGAGCCTACTCCTGAACCAGAAAGCATGGAATTTACACTTCCCCTACATCAAGCTCGATTTATGCCACTAGTGAAGCTTAAAATCGGTCAGACACGAATCCTGGATGTGAGCTCCCTTAGGGAGGTACAATTAGCACATGACATGTCTGATGAGGTCGAGGAGTTACTATAAGTGGGTAGTTAGGCAAGCTATTGATTATTTGTGACCCTCGACTATCCGCCTAATCACATTAGAGGTGCTCGCTTTCATTTGAGTTTGACAACTCTTATGCTCATTTTTGATAGCGTTAACGCCATCTCGGGCCTCATAGCTTTTGGGTAGCATCACGAGTATGAGCTCACGCAGCTTCTCCGTTAGGGTTTGGTTTATATGACGAGGGGTTTCATCGAGATGGAGGAGTATGAGGATCTACCAATTGACATTTCAGAGGCTTAACTCCCGTGAAAGCATATAGAATACTATGTGCTAAAGGATGATATGAACAAGGAGTGTCTAAGGCTTCATGCCTTTCTCGACCCTAGTTACGTGATATCTTCACGCCATCTTGAGTAGGTCGTGAATGGTTAGTGGCGATGATAGAGTCCTAAGCAAGTAGGAACTTCTATATTTACACTCTATGGTACAAAAATGAGCCGATTCATTTGGGGACACATCTTAGCAGAGTATCCGAAGCACCAAGGACAGTGATCCTAGGCTTGGTGTCATTTTTCTCGAGCCCATACATTACTAGACTCATCTTGGGGATGGGTGTATGAGATACGATCAGAGGTGCCAAGAAAACAATAATACCAGCACCCCTTGGGCTAGAAACAATGAGACTCATGGGTATGATCAGAAAATATCCCGGGTGGTATTTATGTGCTCGAATATGTACCCACTCAGAGCCTCTTGTATCTGACTAAAACCAACCCGTAGGGGTCTCAATCGCCTTTAGAGCCTTAGTGCAGCACCTATGGAGACCGAGAGCACCTCCGGTGATCGGAGGACCCACCCACAGTGCTCATTTTTCACCATCTCAAGCCCAGTATCGCTTTGAGAGGCTCGAGAGCACTATGAGGATGATACTGGACTGAGGAGGTAGTGAGGGTCGAGTGAGATTGCCGAGTATTAGGGTTGCGTACGCCACATAGTATATGGAGTTCATGGCACATTTTGACATATTACATAGAGATCTTAGAGCGAGACTGTGAATCGTCATTTGTCACGTCGGCCGAGAACTCCCCCAAGTATCTCTCGTACCTCCATCCCCTATTCCGACTGCGTTAACCCACCATGTACTTCATCACCAGTAGCAGCAGCAGCAGCAGAGCCAGAGGATGACATCAACACTTGATTTTATTTTCCTCGTCTTTTACTTCCGCATTTTATTTTAGACTTGTATACTCGGAAAAGGACATTTCCTTCCGAAGTTTATTTTCATTTTGTATCTCGAAGTTATATTCATTGTCTTATCTTTCATATACTCGAGTTATGTTCATTTTTATTGAGCTTCATCGAACCCCTCTTGTATGCAGTGTGGATGGTCTTGTCATCATGGGGAATTGAGACTTAATCATTGGCAAGGCCAAAGTGTTTCGGTATTTGGCCGTATAAGCTTTGCAACCTGTTGGAACAACACTTCCAAGGACTAAGCTCCATCAAATGCAACACTAGGTGTCAGGGGAGTATTGTTTTGGTTGCTTCTCCCACATCTAAATTTAATTGATTTACATTATGAATGAGCTTGCATGTGTACATTGGGGACAATCTACGACTTAAGTGTAGGGTGAGAGTTTAATAGTGCATGCATCTCTTTTTATACTAGTTTTGATTGATATACATGCTCGACATAGCCAATGGCGGTTTACCTTAGTTGCATTGATTGTATTCTTGAGTTTAGTAGAATTTATAAGTTTGAATGTTTTCATGCTACAATTTTTGCTTGAATTTCTAGGAATTTTTTTGCCCCGATTGACACTTGTTGCACTACTCACTCTTTTTAACTCTTTTGGAAACTCATGTTTGATGTATAAGGGACTAGTTATAGTTGTTTCTTGTGTTTATTCTGAAAAAACTGGAAAAAATGAAACGAAGGAACAAAATAGTTTTATTGTTTATTTGTGCTTGTCGGGTGGAAAGAGCTACCACCTATGAAGTATGAAGCTACTCTCATAAGTCGGATACTAGTTATGCCCTAATGAGAGGAAGAGCTATCTTATAGTATGATTGAAAGCTACCACTCCGATAGAAAGAGCTACCACTTCGAAAGTGTGAAAGCCACCTTAGCGACCGCTTTGGAAAGGGCTACCTTAGAGAATGTGTGAAGCTACTACCATTTTTGAAATTTTTCTTACTTTTTGTAGATAAATAAGTCCCTTGTATTTAGAACAGTGAGGAGTATACTTTGGGTTGTTTTGAGTGAGTTCACACACTTACATGATTTCGGATTTGTCATCTTTTTTTATTCAAGTTTTTAGCTAGAGCATTGATTTTTCGTATTTAGTGTGGAAATTTCCCTTACATGTAGAATGCCCTCTTTGTGTGCCTTGGTGAACCTTAGGCCAAGGAATTCCAATATTTCCTTCATCCATGCTCATAATGTTTTAATTTTTGCTTGAGGACAAGCAAAAAGCTTAAGTGTGGGGGAGTTTGATAAGTGCTTGTGCGATAGGAATGCAAAGCATTCTTTTCCCTTATGTTGAGCATTACTTTTTCTCGGGTTTTAATGCTAATATGGGTGTATTTATGTTACTTTTATGCAGGTAGGGTTGTGAGGCCGATTATGAGAGAAAAAAAGCCAATGTAGGTCGTAATGCACTAATTTGGAGGAAATCTTGCTAAGGTTCAAAATCGCGAAGACATAAGTCGGGTTCCGTGATGCGGGAATGTGTGCCAACCTCCTTATAATTGAGTTAGCACAACTATTTGGAGGGCACAAGGGCAGCCACATTCAAGTATTCGACTTGTGCATATAGAGCAAGATCTCCACCAAAATATTTGTTATTAAAGAAGGAAGGCGATCCATGACGTAAATGTGTGCCCGTTTGCGTTACCTAGATGAAAGTATGGATTCTGGAGTATTTTAAGCAGGTACTTTAGCAGGGTATTGTACAAAACACTGTAGCAAAAATACTGCAATAGCACTATTTACAGCTAGCCGAGAAAATAGGAAAACATAGAATCCACACGGGTGTGGAAATTCCACGCCTGCATGTGAAAAAAATCTACACGCCCGATTCCATCCCCTTAAAAGCCGATTTCAGCCCTGATTTCAGCATTTTTTTCTCCATCTTTTAGCCAACTTGAGAGAGGATAACGGATAGGGTTTTAAGAAGTATTGGCTAGAGCTTTGGAGAGGTTCTATAGCTCCAACATCGCGTGCCGTTTGGAAGATGGTTAGTGGGAGAGCTTTCTTCGATGCCGATCCGGTGAGGTGTATCCTAGGCTAAACAAAGGGACCCTTGCTACGAGTAGAGGACTCTCCACAAGACCATCACCACGACTAATGATGGGGTTTTCTATGGATTCTTTGTTTTTATATTCGATTGTATTAACTGTATCTAACTCCATGAGGAGCTAAACCCCTAGTGGGTACTTGGATATTTGTGAACCCTAGGATGTATTAGTTTCATTGAACCTCTTTATTATGCTTTCAATTAATTGATGTTTATTGTGAGTTCCACTCTTGGAGACTTGATTGTATGAATACTCCCCTAGAGTGACACTAGGATTGAGAGTTCTTCTTGGTAATTCTTGTGAGTGAGTGACACACCATGAGAGTTAGACAAAGCTAGATTGGAGAGGGTTGAGAGGGTGAGTCAAGAGGTAGCAGAGCATCCCCTTTCCGCTCCGGTGTTATCTATCCTACCTCCACGTTCAAAGAGTTCTTTGCGGCCATAATAGAGTGAATGAGCTAAGGAATGACCTTCCACTGGGGCTTAGTTGCGAGTGCAACGGAGTGAAGCGCTGAAGTGATTTTAGCACCTAGGTCTTAATTATGGCTAGGGATTTTCCACCTGGATCAAAGGGTTAGGTCTATACATAGTAATAGGGTTTATCATTTGGAATCCCTAGAGCTCATTGCAATTCTATGCGAGTGCGAGGTTGAGAGGCTATTCAATCTCTCCTCCGGGACATGTATAGAATTAGGCATGGTTGACATTAGATTTGGGATCATGTAATTAAGGATTTCCACAACTCATTGTTGCATTAATTAAGAAAATAATAGAGGGTTCTTGCACTTGAAATCATTGTCCAAGGCGGATCAATATCCGGGTACCCCATCTTTATCAATTACCTTACCTTCTCCTTTACTCGTGCCCCCTATCTTGTTGTTTTTATTTTTCGTTATTTCATATTTTGTCACACTTGTCACTATTCATCTTCCACATTAGTTAAGAAACAACTTATGTGTCTTTATTCCCTACTCTCTGTAGATACGATGCCCACTCATCTGGGATTATTACTTCTACACACGTGCACTTGCGGTTTACACGCATATACGGACGTGTCAATCCTCTAAGATAGCCCTTTCCAAAGTGGCCGCTAAGGTGGCGTTCACACTTTCGAGGTGGTAGCTCTTTCTACCGGGGTGGTAGCTTTCACACATCCCATGAGATAGCTCTTTCTCTCATTAGGGCATAACTAGTATCCAACTTATGAGAGTAGTCTCAAACATTATGGGTGGTAGCTCTTTCCACCCAACAAGCACAACTAAACAACAAACTATTTTGTTCTTTCTTTTCATTTTTCCATTTTTTTCACAAATAACAAAAGAAACAACAATAACTAGTCCCTTTAACTTCAAACATGAATTTCCAAAAAGAGTTTAAAGAGTGAGTGGTGCAACAAGTGTCAATCGGGCAAAAAAATTGCTACAAATTTAAGCAAAAAAACAAGAGCATGAAGACATTCAATGTTAAAAAAATTCTCCTAAACTCAGAATACAATCAATGCAACTAAGGTGAACCGCCATTGGCTATGTGATCATGTATAACAATCAAGACTAATATAAAAGAGATGTATGCACTATGAAACTCCACGCCTCATACTTAAGTTGAACATTGTCCCCAATGTACACATGCAAGATCACTCATGATGTATATAAATCAAGAATAAATGTGGGAGAAGCAATCAAAACAATACTCCCCTGACTCCTAGTGTTACATTTGATGGAGCTAAGTCATTGGGAGTGGTGTTCTAACGGTTTGTGAAGCACACACGGCCAAGTGCCGAAACACCTTGGCCGTGTCTATGACAAGTTCTCAATTCCCACGATGATATGACCTTTTGCACGCATACATGAGGGGGTTCAGTGAAGCTCAATAAAACAAAAATAGCTCAAGTATATAAAAGATAGAAAAATGAATACCACTCAAGACAACAAAATGAAAATAAACTCAGAAGGAAAGTCTTTTCTGAGTATACAAGTCCAAAATGAAATGTAAAAAATAATAGAAATGAAAGAAAATAAATCAAGTGTCAGTGCCACGCTCTTGCTCCTCTGCTGTTGATGCTGGTGCTAGGTCAAAGGGTGCCGGTGGAGATGGTGATGGTGATACCGGAGGGGTCTGAGGAGTCCTTGGTCGCAAAACAAACGACGAGGAGATGTCTCGCTCTAGAATCATGTAGTGTGTCAAAACGTGCCATAAACTTTGTATACTGTACGGCCTGTGCAACCCGAATCTCAGCAATCTCTGGTTAGGCCTCAGCGACCTCTGTCCGTATCATCTCCATAGTATTGTCAAGCCTCTCAAAGTGATATGGGCTCGAGATGGTGAAAACATGCATATTGGGGGTGGGTCCTCTGCCACCGAAGGTTCATCGGTCTCCATCTGTGTCAGCGGGGGCTAAGGAAAAGGCAGCGAAGCCTCGGCATCATAACCCTCCTCCTCTACTATCTTTGGAGATGGTAAAACCACAGCATAAACTCCCGTCCAACCCCTGCGGACCATACCCATCAATCTCATCGTCATCAGGCTCAGGGGAGCAGGTATACTCATCTTCTAAGGCCCGTGAATTGCGTCAAAGAGACCCATACCCAAAACTAGTCTTGTAATGTAGGGGCCTGAGAAGATTGCTCCCAATTTGGCATATTGTATCTGATGTTGGATGTACTCTACGACAATATGCCCCAGATGAATAGGTATGCACTGAACATCCAAATACAGGTATAGAAGCTCCTGCCGGCTCAGGACACCAGTGCTATCACCATGGCCATTCACCGACGTGCTCAGAATGGCATGTAAATATCGGTATGCAGGTCAAGAAAGGTACGTAGCCTTGGACACCCCCAGCTCATACTGACCCTGACCACACAATGCACTATAAGCTCTCTGCAGGGCCAAAGCTCCCGGGTAATTGATAAGTGCTTGTGCGATATGGATGCGAAGTGTTCATTCCTTATGTTGAGCATTACTTTTCTCTGGTTTTTACACTAATATATGTGTTTTTATGTTACTTTTATGCAGGTAGGGTTGTGAGGCCAAGTATGAAGGAAAGAAGCCAATGTGGATTACAATGCAACGATTTTGGAGGAAATCTTGCTAAGGTTCAAACGCGAAGACATAGGTCGATGTGAGATGCTAGAGTGTGTGCCAACCTCCTCATATTCGAGTTGGCACATCCATTTGGAGGGGCACAAATGCAATCACACTTGAGCATTCAGACTTCTGCACATAGAACAAGAGCTTCGCCAACGTGCCTATCATTCAAGATGCAAGTGATCCATGACGTGAACGTGTGCCCATTTGCGTTACTCCGATGAAAGTATGGATTCGGGAAGCTATTCAGGCCGGATACTGTAGAAGAGAAATGTAGCAACATGGTAGAAAATACTGTAGTAACACTGTTCATAGCCAGCCGAGAAAACAGGAATTCAGAGGATCCACATGGGCGTGTGGAAATTCCCCACGGGCGCGTGAACCATCCACGGCCGTGTAGTCGCCCGATTCCAGCCCTATTTAAAAGCCGAATCAAACCCGATTTTAGTATTCTTTTCTCGATCTTTTCCCCAACTGGAGAGAGGGCTTCGGCTAAGGTTTCGATGGGTATTGGCCAAGGTTTTAGAGAGGTTCTATGGCTCCGACATTGTCATTCCTTAGGAAGAAGGATGGTAGGAGAGCTTCCGTCGAGGCGTATCCTATACCGGACGAGGGAATCCTTGGACGACGAGTAGAGGACTTTCCACAAGACCATCGACATGACTATCGAGGGTGTTTCCTTATGGATTCATTGCTTTTATATTCTATTTCTTTGATTGTACTTAGCTCCATGGAGAGCTAAACCCTTATTGGGTACTCGGGTATTGTGAACCCTAGGATGTATTAGTTTCTTTGAACCTCTTTATTATGCTTTCAATAAATTGATGTTTATTGTGAGTTCCAACCTTGAATGCTTGATTGTATGAACATTTCCCCTAGAGTGACACTAGCATTGAGAGTGAGTGAGTGAGTGACACACCACGAGGGTTAGATAAAGCTAGGTTGGAGAAGGTTGAGAGGGTGAGTCGAGAGGTACAGGAGCGTCCCCTTTACCCTCCGGCGTGATAGATTCTACCTCCATTCCTCAAGTTCTTTGCGACCATAATAGAGTGAATGGTCTAAGTGATGAACTTCCACTGGGGCTTAGTTGCGCGTGCAATGGAGTGAAGCGTTGAGGTGATCTTAGTATCTAGGGCTCAATTGTGGTTAGGGACCTTCCACCTGGATCAAAGGGTTAGGCCTATAACTAGGAAGAGATTTATCACTTGGAATCCATAGAGCTCATTGCAACTCTATGCGAGTGCGAGGTGTTGAGATTATTCGATTTCTTCTCCATGACATGTATAGAGTTAGGCATAGTTGACCTTAGATTTGGGACTATGTAATTAAGGATTTCCACGACTCACCATTGCATTGATTAGGAAGCATGATAGAGGGTTCTTGCACTTGAAACAATTATCCTAGGCGGAGCATTATCCGGGTACCCCATCTTTATCGATTGCCTTACCCCTTTCTTTACTTTTGCTCTCTTACTTGTTGCTTTTACTATTGAGAATTGAATCATTATCACACTCATCATCATTGATCTTTTACATGGCTAAGAATCGAATTAAGTATTTTTATTCCCTACTCCCCGTGGATTCAATACCCGCTCACCCGGGATTATTACTTCGACAAACCCGTGCACTTGCAGGATATACGCAAGGGATCTTGTCAAGTTTTTAGCACCATTGTCGGGGAGCTAGGACTTTAAAGATACATTGCACTTTGTTTTTTTAGCTATTTCAGTATATATTCTATTTCATATCTTCTTATTCTATCATCGTTCTGATTTCGTTTTCTTTCTTTTGGTGCAGCACCAGGTTATGACCCGATGGAACAGCTCAATATTGATTGAAGGAGATCCTGAGCTTGAATACGCACTTAGAAGAAAAGGGAAAGAACCTGTACAAGAACAGTCTAATTCAGCTGACTTGGAAATAGAAGAATCTGAAAACATGGCAGGACAGAATGAGCAACAGCGAACACTATCCGATTATGCCAGACTTTCAGTATTGGGGATACAGTCGAGTATTGTGCATCCCTGATTACAGCTCAGAATTTTGAGCTGAAGCCGGCATTCATCCATATGTTGCAGCAGTCCGCACAATTCAACGGTTTGGCCGATGAGGATCCAAATAGTCATATAGAGCTTTCTCGAGATGTGCGACATGCTGAAGATAAATGGGGTTACGGATGATGCCATCAAATTACTGCTTGGGAGAGCAAAGTAGTGGCTACACTCATTACCTAGAGCATCGATTACTACTTGGGAGGAGATGGCAGAAGCTTTTCTAGCACGTTACTTCCTTCCCAGAAAATCAGCAAAGCTTAGGAATGAGATCTCATCCTTTGTTCAGTTGGAATTGGAGTCTCTATTCGAGACGTGGGAAAGGTTCAAGGAGCTCTTGAGAAAGTGCCCGCAACACGGATTACCGAAGTGGATGATTGTTCAAACCTTTTATAATGGTTTGAACCCGAGTACAAGGCAACTCTTGGATGCGGTAGCAGGAGGTACCTTAGGTAGCAAGACCCCCGATGAGGCCCATCAGTTGATTGAAGAAATGGGGTTAAATAGCTACCAATAGAATGCTAGGGAGAAGAAAAAGGTGGCTGGTCTCCATGAAATTGACGCGGTAACTTCATTGGCGGCCCAAGTAGAGAATATGAGTAAGTAGTTAGATCACTTAACTTCAAATAGAGTGGCGGCCGTGACTAATTGCCCGATCTCTATTGGAGACGTTTCTTCAGTGGAAAATGTTGATTTTGTAGGTAATGGCATGCGACCTCAAGGAAATCCATATAGCAATATCTACAATTCAGGTTGGAAGAATCATCCCAACTTTTCATGGAGTAATCAAGTTCTACAAAAGGCCATGGGACCACCAGGTTTCCAACAACAACAAGCTCCTCAAAGTGGAAAACAGGGTCTCAGGTTTGGAAACCCGATGAGTGACCTAGAGAAGCACTTGACTAGATTCATACAATCTGCAAATACAAGGTTTGAATCAGTTGAGTCTACACTTCGCAACCACACCGCCTCTTTGCATAACCTTGAAAATCAAGGGGGGCAAATTGCGAAGTCTCTCTCCGAAAGGCCACATGGAAGTTTACCAAGCAACACAGAAACCAACCCTAGAGAGTATGTGAAGGCGATCACTTTGAGAAGTGATCGTGAGGTTGAAGGTAGGGTTTCGAGTGAGAAGCCAAAAGAACATGCACCCGAGGTTATAGAGGTTGATAGAGGGGACAAGCAAAGAGAAAAAGGTGGCACCCCCACCTTTCAAACTAAGAATCCCTTATTCCCACTAGATTGAAAAATGACCAAGGGGATGAACAGTACAAGAAGTTCCTGAGTTTGTTCAAGCAACTCCATATCAATATTCCTTTTGTTGAGGCATTGGCCCAAATGCCTAAGTATGCGAAGTTCTTGAAATGACTTGTTGACCAACAAGAGGAAGTTGGAGGAGAGTGCTTTAGTGGTTTTAGATGCTTCATGCTTGGCAGTGTTACAAAAGAACATGCCGAACAAGAAGAAAGACCCGAGAAGCTTCATCATTTTGTGTAACATTGGCAACTTAGGTGAGGAAATGGCATTGGCGGATTCAGGGGCAAGTATCAACGTCATGCCATACACCTTCTTCGAAAAGCTAGGCTTGGGAGAGCCTAGGCCTACTCAGATGACTTTACAGTTGGCGGACCGAACGGTGCGACATCCGAGAGGCATCATCGAAGACGTGCTTGTTAATGTGGATAAGTACATTTTTTCTGGTTGACTTTGTAGTGCTAGACGTCGATGAGGATGCAGATGTACCCTTGATACTTGGGAGACCATTTTTGCGGACTTCGAAAGCATTGATTGACATGGACGGCGGAGAACTCACACTGTGAGTTGGAGATGACAAGCTCATATACCGCCTTGCTGAAGCCATGTGGCATTCTCTTGATTATGATGACACTTTTTACTTTATAGACACTACTGATGAGCTTGTAGATGAATACATGCAGGAGATGTTCAATCCGGATCGGTATGAAGGTTTGTTCGACGGATGAAGTACCATCTGCCATGGGGATCTTAAAGAAGGTGCTCCGGAGAATGAAGAGGGCTAGAAGATGCCACCGGAAATGCTCCAAGGCTGTTAGAGACGTACATGAGCCAAAAAAGTTGGATGAACCATTGCTAGGTGGTCCGAAGCCCGATAATACACACTCTACCCTCAAGAGACTTTGCACATCATGCTTCCAAGCCATGGGTAAGAGGGCGTCTTTCATTCATAAACCCCCGTGAGGTAAGACAAGATACGTCAAGCTAAGTGATGTTAAACAAGCGCTTTTTGGGAGGCAACCCAAGTGTTTATTGTTTTCTTATCTTTTAGTTTAGTTCGTTTACATGAATAAATTGTTAAGTGTTTGTGTCCTAACTTTCAGATGCTTGTGTTGCGATGTTATTCTGGTTTTTAAAATCATCGTGTGTTTTTTAAGGAATTGGCAGAAGTTTGGTCGTTTGGGTTCTATTTCATGTTTTTTAACTGGTAAAATTTGCATAATAGGGCAGGCTCTGAGTGTGTAAACATGTTCAGAGAATTTTTGCAGAGCCTGCATAATTTTCTAAGGAGTCAAGAGAAAACACATGGGCGTGTGGAATTTCCACATGTCCGTGGAGTTGCACTGCGAGCTTATCCAGAGAAGGCATAGGGGCGTACGGCTGTCGCTGTGAGTGACCATGCGACAGTCACACGCCCGTGGGTAATTTCCGCACGGGCGTGTGGATCCCTGCAAAGTTGGCCAGATTTTCCTGAGAGCACACAGGATGGTGGACTCGCCCCTGTGGGCGACCTTGTGAACCATGCACGGGCATGGGTAATTTCCACACGCCGATGTGAAACTTTGCAGAGGAGTTCTCTCCATCCCGAGAAAACACAGGGGCGTGCATCTGCCCCTATGAATTGGGCATGTGAATGCTCACGCCGGTGTGGAATTTTCGCACGGGCGTGTATAACACTTAGCATTTTTCTCTGATGTCCAGAGAAGCCACAGGGGCATGCGGCTGCCCCAGTGGGTCAGGCGCACGGGCGTGGATATTTTTCGCACGCCCGTGCGAGAGCGGTCAGAGTCAAAGGAGTGCTTTCCTGAGAGAGCACAGGGACGTGTGTACGCCCCTGTGGTGGTCTTGAAGTGAGGCGCACGAGCATGGGGAATTTCCACACGCCCGTGTGGATGCACAGAATTCCAAGAGACGCAATTTCTTCCTTAAAAAGCTTGTGATCCATCTCATTCTTCATTTCCAGTCGCCTGAAAACTACTTCTGATCATCTGTTCGACCGCTCAACGTTGTTTTGGAGGATTTTGCTTCATATATCATACCGATTTTAAGAGTTTTCACAATATTTCTTCGGTAACCTTTTCATCCTCTTTTCTTCGCCAACTCTTGTTTTTCACAGATTAAATATCTTTAATTGTGAATTTCCATGCATGGTGAATGTTTTGGAAGCGTTTAGAGGTTGTTTTAAATTGAATTTTTGAGATTTGTTGTGCACCTGTGCAGGAGCTTCACGCCCTGCAGATCCACCTGGTATTGGTAATTTCCACAAACCCGTGTGGAATTCTGCAGTATATTTCTTTTGAGATTCTTTGATCATTTTCTTCTTTTGTACTACAGATATGGCACCTCGCATGAAGAAAAAAATGAAGTAAAGCATTTCAGACTCACACCACCTGAGCCATTACACATGGACTTCTCAAACCCCGCGAGTCAAGCTCGATTTGAGAGACTTTTCAGCACTCGGGTTTGGTCAGACTTGTTTCGCGGATTTGCAAATGCTGAAAGATGTTCAGCAGGGTGACAAGCTGGCTAATGAAATTGATGAGATGCTAGTAGTGGGAAGCTGGAGGAGGCTATTGGCAATCAGTGAGCCAGCTTACCACGCATTGACGATTGAGGTTTTAGCGTCTTTTGAGTTTCATTTGATGCACGGGAGATTTGACACTACGAAGGCGATACAGTTTCGAGCATTCAGATATCTATTCTCCATGAGTGTCACTGAGTTCTCGATTCGGATAGGCCTGTACGATGTCGCTTATACAGGTACAGTGGAGTATGGATGAATACCGGCAGATTTTCCAATATCAGTTACTCCATATCATGCATATAGGATTTTGTGTGGCCATGGGGAATATGAACCGGGGTTGTCAAAGGCCTCTAGCTTATCCTGGTTCAGCTACAGATATTTGCACACAGTTATCAGCATGTCCATGACAGGTTGAGAAGATAACATAGCTGCTTTGACCAAGATGGATTTGCTCTTTTTATACTCCATGGCCCACAATGTACCACTTCACTTGGGGTGCATACTAGCGGATATTCTGCAGTACCAGGGTCATTCGATGAGAGTGAGTTTATTATTTGTTGGCCACTATATCACCAGACTCATTTTGGGAATGGGTTTGGGTGACGCCTTACATGGTGCTGAGAGGACAGTTGTGCCTACTCCTCTTGCGTTTGATACGATCAAGGTGACGGGGTCGGTACGGAGGTTTGGGCCAGGAGTCTATATTCTTGCTACAGCTACCGCAGAGACCACCAGGAGTGAAGGAGATACTGCGGGGGTGTCCAGCAAATTCCCACACCTTCTGTAGCACCGGGTATTCGAGCTTATGATCGTATTGAAAGGCTAGAGACCGATGTGTGAGAGATTCGAACTGAGGTAGCGGAGCTCCGGGCTATGAAGTCGGCTCAGTACACAGATCTTATGGCCCGGTTTGACTTTCTACGAGATCTACTGAGATCCAGACCCTCAGTTCATCCAGCATCCCCATCCTCTACCCCGGCACCGGTAGACCCACCATGTGCTTCACCAGCAGCAACAGCAGCACCGGCGCCCGAGCGCGACACCGACATTTGACTCTTCCTTTCTTTTACTTTCTTTGCATTTTATTTTAGACTTGTTCACTCAAAAAGGATTCTCCTTCTGAGTCTATGTTCATTTTGCACCATCGAGTTGTATTCACTGCTTTATTCTTATATGCACTCGAGTTATTTTGTTTTTGTTTTATTCTTTTTATTATTGAGCTTCATTGACCCCCCTCATGTATGCGTGCAGATGGTCTTGTCTTCTTGGGAACTGAGACTTAGTCATGGGCACGGCCAAGGTGCTGAGGCACTTGGTCGTGTGAGCCTCTCAACCCCGTCGGAATACTACTCCCATGGAATTATCTTCATCAAACGCAACACTAGGAGTCAGTGGAGTATTGTTTTGATTGCTTCTCCCACATTTGCTTTTGAATGATATACATTTTGAGTAAGCATGCATGTGTACATTGAGGACAATGTACAACTTAAGTGTGGGGGGGAGTTTCATAGTGCACACATCTTTTCTATTGTTCTTGATTGTTATATGCTCATATAGGTAATGGTGGTTCACCTTAGTTGCAATGATTGTATTCTTGAGTTTAGGAGAATTTTTTAACATTGAATATTTTTCATGCTCTAGTTTTTGCTTGAATTTCTAGGAATTTTTGCCCGATTTACACTTAGTGCACTAATCATTTTTTAAACTCTATTGGAAACTCAAGTTTGATGTTAAAGGGACTAGTTATAGTTGTTTCTTGTGTTAAAAAAAATAGTTTTATTGTTTATTTGTACTTGTTGGGTGGAAAGAGCTACCACCTATGAAGTATGAAGCTACTCTCATAAGTCGGATACTGGCTATGCCCTAATGAGAGGAAGAGCTATCTCATAGGATGAGTGAAAGCTTTCACTCCTGTAGAAAGAGCTACCACCTCGAAAGTGTGAAAGCCACCTTAGCGGCCGCTTTGGAAAGGGCTACCTTAGAGGATGTGTGAAGCTACTACCACCTTTGAAATTGTTGTCACTTGTGTAGATAAATAAGTCCCTTATACTTACAGCTTTGAGGAGTATACCTTGGGTTGACTTGAGTGAATCCACACACTTTCACGATTTCGGGTTTGTTTTCCTTTTTTATTCAAGTTTTTAACTAGAGTTTCGATTTTTCATATTTATTGTTGAAATTGCCCTCACTTGTAGAATGCTCTCTTTGTATACTTTGGTGAACCTAAGGCCAAGCACTTCCAATATTTTCTTCATTGATGCACATAACGTTTTAATTTTTGCTTGAGGACAAGCAAAAGCTTAAGTGTGGGGGAGTTTGATAAGTTCTTGTGCGATATGGATGCGAAGCGTTCATTCCTTATATTGAGTATTACTTTTCTCAGGTTTTTACACTAATATATGTGTGTTTTATGTTACTTTTATGCAGGTAGGGTTGTGAGGCCAAGTATGAAGGAAAGAAGCCAATGTGGATTACAATGCACTGATTTTGGAAGAAATCTTGCTAAGGTTCAAACGCGAAGACATAGGTCGATGTGAGATGATAGAGTGTGTGGCAACCTCCTCGTATTCGAGTTGGTACATCATTTGGAAGGGGCACAAAGGCAGTCACACTCGAGCATTCCGACTTATGCACATAGAACAAGAGCTTCACCAACGTGCCTATCATTGAAGATGATCCACGATGTGAACGTTTGTATTCTTTTCTCGATCTTTTCCCTAATTGGAGAGAGGGCTTTAGCTAGGGTTTCGAGGGGTATTGGCCAAGGTTTTTGGAGAGGTTCTATGGCTCCGACATCGTCATTCCTTAGGAAAAAGGTTGGTAGGGGAGCTTCCGTCGAGGCGTATCCTATACCAGACGAGGGAATCGTTGGACGACGAGTAGAGGACTTTCCACAAGACCATCGACACGACTATCGTGGGGGTTTCTTTATGGATTCATTGCTTTTACATTCTATTTCTTTGCTTGTACTTAGCTCCATGGAGAGCTAAACCCCTACTGGGTACTCGGGTATTATGAACCCTAGGATGTATTTGTTTCCTTGAACCTCTTTATTATTCTTTTAATAAATTGATGTTTATTGTGAGTTCTAACCTTGAATGCTTGATTGTATGAACATTTCCCCTAGAGTGACACTAGGGTTTAGAGTTCTTGTTGGTAACCTTGTGAGTGAGTGACACACCACGAGCGTTAGACAAAGCTAGGTTGGAGAGGGTTGAGAGGGTGAGTCGAGAGGTAGAGGAGCGTCCCCTTTCCCCTCCGGCATGATAGATTCTACCTCCGTTCCTCGAGTTCTTTGCGGCCATAATAGAGTGAATGGTCTAAGGGATGAACTTCTACTTGTGCTAAGCTGTGCTTGCAATGGAGTGAAGCGTTGAGGTGATCTTAGTATCTAGGGCTCAATTGTGGTTAGGGACCTTCCACCTAGACCAAAGGGTTAGGTCTATAATTAGGAAGAGATTTATCACTTGGAATCCCTAGAGCTCATTGCAACTCTATGCGAGTGCGAGGTGTTGAGATTGTTCGATTTCTCATCCGGGACATATATAGAGTTAGGCATAGTTGACCTTAGATTTGGGACTATGTAATTAAGGATTTCCACGACTCACCATTGCATTTATTAGGAAGCATTATAGTGGGTTCTTGCACTTGAAACAATTATCCTAGGCGGAGCATTATCCGGGTACCCCATCTTTATAGATTGCCTTACCCCCCTTCTTTACTTTTGCTCTCTTACTTGTTGCTTTTACTGTTGAGAATTGAATCATTATCACACTCATCATCATTGATCTTTTACATATCTAAGAATCGAATTAAGTATTTTTATTCCCTACTCCCTCTGGATTCGATACCCACTCATACGGGATTATTACTTTGACAAACCCGTGCACTTGCGGGATATACGCAAGGGAACCTTGTCAATAGCCATTTAGAGATACTTTGCACTTTGTTTTCTTAGCTATTTCACCATACATTCTATTTCATATCTTCTTATTCTATCATCATTCTGATTTTTTTTTCTTTATTTTTCGGTGCAGTTCCAGGTTATGACCCGAGGGAATCCCTCAATATTGATTGAAGGAGATCCTGATCTTGAACGTACAATTAGAAGGAAAGAAAAAGAGCCTGTCCAAGAACAGTCTAATTTAGCTGATTTGGAAGTGGAAGGATCTGAAAACATGGCATAACAGAATGAGCAACATCAGACATTATCTGATTATGCCAGACCTTCAGTGTTGGGGACGCAATCGAGCATTGTGCGTCCCCTGATTATAGCTCAGAACTTTGAGCTGAAGCCGACATTCATCCACATGTTGCAGCAATCCGTACAGTTCAACGGTTTGGCCGATAAGGATCCAAACAGTCATATAGAGAGTTTTCTTGAGGTGTGTGATATGCTAAAGATAAACGGAGTGACGGATGAAGCCATCAAGTTGAGAGCCTTCCCATTTTCCCTAAAGGGGAAAGCGAAGCAGTGGCTACACTCATTACCTAAAGTATGAATTACCACATGGGAGGAGATGGTAGAAGCTTTTCTTGCCCGTTATTTTCCTCTCGGAAAATCAGCATAGCTTAGGAATGAGATCTCATCCTTTGTTCCGTTGGAATTGGAGTCTTTATTCAAGACATGGGAAAGGTTCAAGGAACTCCTGAGAAAGTGCCCACAACACGGATTTCTAGAGTGGATGATTGTTCTGACCTTTTACAATGGTTTGAATCCGAGTATAAGGCAACTCTTGGATGCGGCAGAAGAAGGTACCTTAGGTAGCAAGACCCCAGATGAGGCCTGTCAGTTAATTGAAGAAATGGGGCTAAACAGCTACCAATGGATAGCTAGGGAGAAGAAAAATGTGTCCGGTCTCCATGAAATAGATGAGGTAACTTCATTGGCGACTCAAGTGGAAAATTTGAGTAAGAAGTTAGATCTTCTAACTTTAAATAAAGTGGCGGTCGTGACTAATTGCACCGGGTGTGGTGGAGGACATTCTCCCTCCGATTGCCCGATCTCTATCGGTGATGTTTCTTCGGTGGAGAACGTTGATTTTGTAGGTAATGGCATGAGATCTCAAGGAAACCCATATAGTAATACCTACAATTCTGGTTGGAAGAATCATCCCAATTTTTCATGGAGTAATCAGGGTCCACAAAAGGCCATGGGGCCACCGGGTTTCCAACAACAACAACAAACCCCACATGTAGAAAATAGAGTCTCAGGTTTGGAAACCCGAATGAATGACTTAGAGAAGCACTTGACTAGATTTGTGCAATCTGCCAATACAAGGTTTGAATCAGTCGAGGCTACACTTCGCAACCACACCGCCTCTTTGCATAACCTTGAAAATTAAGTGGGGAAAATTGCGAAGTCCCTCTCTGAAAGGCCATATGAAGGTGATCACTTTGAGAAGTGGTCATGAAGTTGAAGGTAGGCTTCTGAGTGAGAAGCCAAAAGAACACACACCCGAGGTTATAGAGGTGGAAGAGGGAACAAGCAAAGAGAAAGAGATGACACCACCACCTTTCAAGCGAAGAATCCCTTATCCCTCTAGATTAAAAAATGACCAAGAGGATGAACAGTACAAGAAGTTCCTGAGTTTGTTCAAACAACTCCACATCAATATTCCTTTTGTTGAGGCATTGGCCCAAATGCCTATGTATGCGAAGTTCTTGAAAGACTTGTGGTCTAACAAGAGGAAGTTAAAGGAAAGTGCATCAGTTATTTTGGATGCTTCATGCTCGGCGGTATTGCAAAAGAATATGCCGAACAAGAAGAAAGACCCGGGAAGCTTCATCATTCCGTGTAATATTGGCAATCTAGTTGAGGAAATGGCATTGGAGGACTCCGGGGCTAGTATCAACGTCATGCCATACACTTTCTTTCAAAAGCTAGGCTTGGGCGAGCCTAGGCCTACTCGGATGACTTTGCAACTAGCAGACCGAACAGTGCAACATCCGAGAGACATCATTGAAGACGTGCTTCTGTGATATGAATGCAAAGTATTCTTTCCTTATATTGAGCATTACTTTTCTCTGGTTTTTACACTAACATGTGTGTTTTTATGTTACTTTCATGCAGGTAGGGTTGTGAGCCCGAGTATGAAGGAAATAAGCCAATGTGGATCATAATGCACCGATTTTGGAGGAAATCTTGCTAAGGTTCAAACGCGAAGACATAGGTTGGGTGCGAGATGCTAGAGTGTGTGTCAACTTCCTCGTATTTGACTTAGCACAACCATTTGGAGGGGCACAAGGGCAGTCAAACTCAAGCATTCCGACTTATGCACAAAGAACAAGATCTCCACCAACTTGTTCGTCATTAAAGAAGCAAAGCGATCCATGATGTGAACGTGTGCCCGTTTGCGTCACCTCGAAGAAAGTATGGATTCGGGAAGTATTTCAGGCCAGGTATTGTAGCGGAACAATGCGATGAAGGTACTGTAGCAGCACTGTTCACAACCGGCCGAGAAAAACAGGAATTCAGAGAATCCACACGAGCGTGTA
This sequence comes from Dioscorea cayenensis subsp. rotundata, assembly GCF_009730915.1. NCBI lineage: Eukaryota > Viridiplantae > Streptophyta > Magnoliopsida > Dioscoreales > Dioscoreaceae > Dioscorea > Dioscorea cayenensis. Next base: position 14,573,142 of record NC_052479.1, read on the forward strand.
GAAATTTATACATGGCTGTGTGGTAATTCCACATGGGCGTGTGAAAATTCCACAGTGTGGTCACCCGATTCCACTCCTATTTAAAGTCGATTCAGCCCCGATTTCAGTATTCTTTTCTCTATCTTTTTCCCAACCTGGGAGAGGGTTTCAGCAAGGGTCTTGAGAGGTATTGGCTAAGGTTTTGGAGAGGTTCTACGGCTCTGACATCATCATTCCTTAGGAAGAAGGCTGGTAGGGGAGCTTCCGTCGAGGCGTATCCTATACCGGACGACGGAATCCTTAGACGACGAATAGAGACCTTTCCACAAGACCATCGACATGACTACCGAGGTGGTTTCTCTATGGATTCATTGCTTTTACATTCTATTTCTTTGATTGTACTTAGCTCCATGGAGAGCAAAACCCCTAGTGGGTACTTGGGTATTTGTGAACCCTCGGATGTATTTATTTCTTTGAATCTCTTTATTATGCTTTCAATTAATTGATGTTTGTTGTGAGTTCCAACCTTGAATGCTTGATTGGATGAACATTTCCCCTAGAGTGACACTAGGGTTGAGAGTTTTTGTTGGTAACCTTGTGAGTGAGTGACTCACCATGAGCGTTAGACAAAGCTAGGTTGGACAGGGTTGAGAGGGTGAGTCGAGAGGTACAGGAGCGTCCCCTTTCCCCTTCGATGTGATAGATTCTACCTCCGTTCTTCGAGTTCTTTGTGGTTATAATAGAGTGAATGGTCTAAGGGATGACCCTTCGCAGGGGCTTAGTTGCGCGTGCAACGGAGTGAAGTGTTGAGGTGATCTTAGTATCTAGGGCTTAATTGTGGTTAGGGACCTTCCACCTGGACCAAAGGATTAGGTCTATAATTAGGAAGAGATTTATCACTTGGAATCCCTAGAGCTCATTGCAACTCTATTCGAGTGCGAGGTTGAGAGGTTATCTAATCTCTCCTCCAGGACATGTATAGAGTTAGGCATAGTTTACCTTAGGTTTGGGACTATGTATTTAAGGATTTCCATGACTCACCATTGCATTGATTAGGAAGCATAATAGTGGGTTCTTGGACTTGAAACGATTGTCCTAGGCGGAGCATTATCAAAGTACCCCATCTTTATCGATTGCCTTACCTCCTCCTTTACTCGTGCTTTCTTACTCATTGTTTTTACTTTTGAGAATTGAATCATTAACACACTTATCACTACTAATCTTTCACATATCTAAAAAGCAGATTAAGTGTTTATATTCCCTATTCCCTGTGGATTCAATACCCGCTCATCCGGGATTATTACTTCGACAAACCCATGCACTTGCGGGATATACACAAGGGGACCTTGTCAACCCCTGTCTGAACCCTTCGAACCATGCTGATCAGTGTCATCATCTCCAGGCTCAGGGGCGCAGGTATACTCGTCTTCTCAGCCCCGCAAATCTCACCTAAGAGACCCATACCAAGAGCTAATCACATAATGTATGGACCCGAGAAGATCGCTCCCAATCTGGCATACTAGCCCTGATGTCGAATGTACTCAGTGACGATATGCCCTAGATGGATCGGTGTGCGTTGTATTATCGACTACAAGCAAAGAAGCTCCTATTGGCTCAGAACGCTAGTGCTATCACCATGGCCATTCACCGACCTGCTAATGATGGCATGTAGATATCGGTATGCCGGTTGGGAAAGGCACGTGGCCTTGGACACCCCCGGCTTATACTAGGCCTGACCAAATAATGCTCTGTAAGCTATCTGTGGTGTCAGAGCTCTAGGATAATCTATCAGTAACTGAGAGTACTCCTTAGTGTCTGTAAATGACTCCTTGTATAAGCTGAGCCGAACCAAAAACTGAGTGATACTCAAACTATAGTGATGTCCAAGTGCTCTGAACAAAACTATGTCGAGGTTGTCAAATCTCGCATAAGATCTATCGAACTCGAATGTTGACAGAACCTCCAGTGTAAGCTCTCGGATGGCTGGCTCTCAAATCGACAATAACTGCCTCCGACCACCAATAAAACGAGATCCTAGACCTCATCAGCTAACTCATTCCCCTACTACAAATCTCTCAATATACTCGTGTCCAAGAACCGAGTCTGTCCAAACCGAAGTCTCGACAAATGCTGAAAACAAGCTTGATGCTCGGGGATAGTGAATCTCTTGCTCTCGGACTCAGGAAACGACTCTCGCGGATGCTTACCAGTTTTCTTCTTTGACCTGGGTGCCATAGTCAGCAAAAGTTGGAAGAGAATTGATCAAACTAGTCAATTAAACATAGCTGCAGGAATCCACACGGTCGTGCGAAATTTCCACACGACCATGTGGATCCACTGGCCATGAACAAACACACAGCCATGCTTTAAACTCCACAAATATACCATTAGAACGCCTTTACTTCGTTGTAAATATAAATAATAAGTATAATTGAAGAAACAAAGCATTATTGACTAGTTTCATCGATGAAAATCATGAATATGCGAACGAAATCAAAGATTGGGCTTACCGTCGAGTTGAGATGAGAAAGCTTTGAAAACGGCCGGAAAACCAAGCAAAATCCTTCCAAACTGGCGATATGAGGTTGGGAAACAATGTAGAAGTTCTTTCAGACAATTGGAGGATTTTAGGGTGAAGAGGGAACGATAATCCTATTAAAAGGACTCGCGCCTCTTGGAGTTCTGTACATCCACACTTGCGTGTGAAAATTACACACGCCCGTGTACCTCCACAGGAAAGCTTCACAAGGGTAGGTGCATGCCCCTGTGTGCTCTTGGGAAAACACTCACTGCCTCAGAACGCAAATACATGGCCATGTGAAAAATACCCACGCCCGTGAGCCGGACCCACAAGGGCAGTTGCACGCCCCTATGGCTGCTCTGGACATCTGAGAAAAATTGCTAAGTATTCCGCACGCCCATGTGGAAATTCCACACGGGCGTGGGCATTCACAAGGCCAACTCACAGGGGCAAGAGTACACCACTATGACTTCTCGGGATGAAGATAGCTCCTCTGTAGAGTTTCGCACGGGCGCGTGGAAATTAACAACTCCCATGCGATTTTCACAAGGTCGATCATAGGGGCGAGTCCACTCCCCTCTGTGCTTTTGGGAAAATCCGCCAGTCTCTGCAAGACTTCACACGCCCGTGCGGAAATTACCCACGGTCGTGCGAGGGTTTGCATGGTCATTAACTGGGGCGAGTCCACGCCCCATGTGCCTTCTCTGGATGAGCTTGTAATACAAAACCATGGGCGTGTGTTAATTCCATAAGCCCGTGTGTTTTCTCAGGATGCCTTAGAAAATTCTGCAAGCTCTGCAGAAAATTTCTGAACATGTTTACACACTCAAAGCATGCCCTATTATGCATGTTTTACCAGTGAAAAACATGAGAAATAGCTCAAATGACCAAAACTTCGCCAAACTCACATGAAAACAAACAATGAACTTGAAAACCCATGATAAAATCACAATAGAAATATAAAACATCAAGACACAAACACTCAACAATTTATTCAAGCAACACTAAACTACCAAATTAGGAAAATAGTAAACACTTGGGTTGCCTTCAAGAAGCGATTGTTTAATGTCACTTAGCTTGACATACCTTATCTCACCTCATAGGGGCTCATAGATGAAAGTTGCCTTCTTATTCATGGCTTGGAAACATAATGAGAAAATCTCTTAAGGGTAATGGCTGATTTGTCAGGCTTTGGACCACCTAGAAATGGTTAACCCAATTTGTTTGGTTCACGCACATCTAAAACAGCTTTGGAGTGTTTTCAGTGGCGTCTCCTAGCCCTCTTCAATTTTCGGAGCACCTTCTTCAAGATCCCCTGGGTAGATGGTCCTTCTTCTGTCAAACCAAGCATCATTATTTCTTCAATGTCCTCCTCTTGGTGAACAAGCCTTCGTATGGATCCGGATTGAACATTTCTTACATGTATTCATCGATAATCTCATTAGAAGCATCTAGAAAATACAAAGTATCATCGAAATCAAGAGAATGCCGCATGGCTACAGTAAGGCGTTATGTGAGCTTGTCATCTCCAACTCTCAAAGTTAGCTCTCTGCTATCCATGTCAATCAATGCCTTGGAAGTCCGTAAAAATGGCCTTCCAAGTATCAAGGGTACATCCGCGTCCTCATCGACGTCTAGCACTATGAAGTCAACTAGAAAAATGTACTTGTCCACCTTGACGAGCATGTCCTCGATAATGCCTCTCGGATGTCTCACCGTTCGGTCCGCTAGTTGCAAAGTCATTTGAGTAGGTCTAGGCTCGCCCAAGCTTAGCTTTTGAAAGAAGGTGTATGGCATGATGTTGATGCTAGCCCCTGAGTCCACCAATGCCATTTCTTCACCTAGATTGCCAATATTACATGGAATGATGAAGCTTCCAGGGTTTTTCTTCTTGTTTGGCATAAACTTTTGCAAGACCGCCGAGCAAGGCGCATCTAAGATCACTGAAGCACTCTCCTCCAACTTCCTTTTGTTGGTAAACAAGTCTTTCAAGAATTTTGCATACTTAGGCATTTGGGCCAATGCCTTAACAAATGGAATATTAATGTGGAGTTGTTTGAACAAACTCAGGAACTTCTTGTAATGTTCATCCTCTTGGTCATTCTTTAATCTAGAGATATAAGGGATCCTTGGCTTGAAAGGTGGGGGTGCCACCTCTTTCTCTTTGCTTGTTCCCTCTTCAATCTCTATAATCTTGGGTGCGTGTTCATTTGGCTTCTCACTCGGAAGCATAGCGTCGACCTCATGACCACTTCTCAAATTGATCGCCTTCACATGCTCTCTAGGGTTGGTCTCAGTATTGCTCGGCAAACTTCTATAAGGCATTTCTGATAAGGACTTCGCAATCTGTCCCACTTGATTTTCAAGATTATGTAAGGAGGCGGTATGGTTGTGAAGTGTAGCCTCAACTGATTCAAACCTTGTATTTGACGATTGCACAAACCTAGTCAAGCCTTCTCCAAATCGGTCATTCGGGTCTACAAACCTGAAACTCTGTTTTTCACATTTGGGCCTTGTTGTTGGAAACCCGGTTGCCCCATGGCCTTTTGTGGACCTTGGTTGCTCCATGAGAAATTGGGATGATTCTTCCAACCTGGATTGTAGGTGTTGTTGTATGGGTTCCCTTGAGTCCTCATGCCATTACCTACAAAATCGACGTTCTCAGCCGAAGATTCATCACCAATAGATATCGGGCAATCGGAAGCAGCATGTCCTCTACCACACCAGGTGCAAGTAATCAAGGCCGCTACTGTTCGAAGTTAGAAGATCTAACTTCTTACTCAAAGATTCCACTTGAGCCACCAACGAAGTCACTGCATCTATCTCATGGACACCGGCCAACTTTTTCTTCTCCCTGGCATTACATTGGTAGCTGGTTAACCCCATTTCTTCAATTAATTGATGGGTCTCACCGGGGGTCTTGCTACCTAAGGTACCTCTAGCTACCGCATCCAAGAGTTGCTTTGTACTCGGATTCAGATAGTTGTAAAAGGTCTGAACAATCATCCACCCAAGGAATCCGTGTTATGGGCACTTTCTCAGAAGCTCCTTGAACCTTTCCCACGTCTCAAATAGAGACTCCAATTCCAATTGTACAAAGGATGAGATCTCATTCCTAAGTATTGCAGATTTTTCGGGAGGGAAATAACGGCAAAGAAAAGCTTCTACCATCTCCTCCCATGTGGTCATTGATGCTCTAGGTAATGACTGTAGCCACTGCTTGACTCTTCCTTTCAAGGAAAATGGGAAGGCTCTCAACTCAATGGCATCATCCGTTACCCAATTTATCTTCAGCATATCATACACATCGAGAAAGTTCTCTATATAACTGCTTGGATCCTCATCGGCCAAACAATTGAACTGTGTGGATTGCTGCAACATATGGATGAATGTTGGCTTTAACTCGAACTTCTGAGCTATAATCGGGGGACTTAGAATGCTCGATTGTGTCCCTAATATTGAAGGTCTGGCATGATCGGATAATGTCCACTACTGCTAATTCTGTTCTGCCATATTTTCATATTCTTTTACTTCCAAATCAGCTAAATTAGACTGTTATTACACAGGTTATTTCCCTTTTCTTCTAAGTGTATGTTCAAGCTCGGGATCTCCTTTAATCAAAATGGAGGGGTTCCCTCGGGTCATAACCTGGAGCTGCACACAAAAAGAAAGAAAAAGAAATCAGAACGATGATAGAATAAGAAAATATGAAATAGAATGAATAAATGAATAGCTAAGAAAACAAAGTGCAAAGTATCTCTAAATGCCCATTCCCCAGCAACGGCGCCAAAAACTTGACACGTCTGTATATGCGTGTAAACCGCAAGTGCACGGGTGTCGAAGTAATAATCCCAATGAGTGGGTATCGTATCCAAAGAGGGTAGGGAATAAAGACACTTAAGCTGTTTCTTAACTAATGTGGAATATGAATAGTGATATGTGTGACAAGATTCAATTTTCAAAAGTAAAAACAACAAGATGGAGAACACAAGTCAAGGAGAAGGTAAGGCAATCGATAAAGATGGGGTACCCAGATATTGTTTCGCCCAGGACAATTGTTTCAAGTGTAGGAAACCTCTATTATGCTTCCTAATTAATGCAATAGTGAGTCGTGGAAATCCTTAATTGCATAGTCCTAAATCTAAGGTCAACCATGCCTAACTCTATACATGTCCCGGAGGAGAAACCGAACAATCTCAACACCTTGCACTCGTATAGAATTGCAATAAGCTCCAGCGATTCCAAATAATAAACCCTATTCCTATGTATAGACCTAACCCTTTGGTCCAGGTGAAAGATCCCTAGCCACAATTAAGGCCTAGATGCTAAAATTACTTCAACGCTTCACTCCATTACACTTGCAACTAAGCCCTAGCGGAAAGTCATCGCTTAGTTTATTCACTCTACTATGGCCGCAAAGAACTCTTGGAACGTGGAGGTAGGATAGATCACACCAGAGGAGAAAGGGGACGCTCTGCTACATCTCGACTCATCCTCTCAACCCTCTCCAATTTAGCGACCTTTAGGCAGTCTTCCTAGGAACACTGAGGAGAACCCAAGAGAGCGCTTGAAGGCTATTGCCCTTAAAAGCGGGAAGCAGGTTGAGACAAGGGTCGGAGTTGACCCAAGTGTCAAGGAGACTAGGGTAGCCGAAGTGGAAGACCCTAATATAGTGGAGAAAGTTATCGAGAAAAGCAAGCGAAGTGAAGATAAGGAAAGTCCACAAAAGTGTTCTTCAAAGCCGTCCGAAAACAAACCTCCAATTCCCTATCCGGCCAGATTGAAGCAATATAAGGAGGATGCTCAATTCATAAAATTTGTCAATATCTTCAAGCAACTCCACATAAACATCTCGATTGTGGAAGCTTTAACTCTAATGCCCAAGTATGCCAAGTTTTCAAAGGAATTGCTAACAGACAAGAGAAAATTGGAAGAAGAAGGCACAGTTGCACTCACGGGAAATTGCTCGTCCATTTTGGTGAAAACGCTCCCAAAAAAATTGAAAGATCCAAGAAGCTTCATAATCCCATGTGTACTTGAGGGTGGGGTTCAAGAAAATGCTCTAGCGGACTCGGGGGCAAGCATTAATGTTATGCCCTACACCATGTATCGTGAAGTTTGGTCTTGATGAACTTAGACCCACGAGAATGATTCAACAATTGGCGAATCGTTCAACATGGAAGCCTCGTGGGATTGTAGAAGATGTGATTGTCCAGGTGGACAAATTTGTATTTTCTATGGATTTTGTCATCATGGATATTGATGAAGACATTGAGACCCTGTTAATCCTTGGTCAGCCATTCCTTACTACCTCCGGTGCCCTAATTGATCTTAAAGGAGGAAAATTAACATTAAGAGTTGGTGAGGAGAAGCAGTGTACACTCTACCGGTGGCCATGATGCACTCTTTAGACCATAATGACATGCTTTACTTTGTTGATGAAACTGAACTTTTAATTTTTGATTGTGTGCAGGAGGTGCTATCATTAAACCCATTGGATGAATACTTGGAATAGCTAGGAAATGAAGATCAAGAAGAACCTCACTCTTCTCTTCCAAGTTCCAATTTGAAGAAGCCAAAGGAGAAAGTTATGTGTACCAATGCCAAAGAAAAAGAAAAGAAAGATTTAATGTTGAAAAAAATTTGGAGGGAGGTTCGGGGAAAGAAGAAGAACGGTATCACTCACTCCCATCGAACACCTCAAGAAAAGAAGGTACAATCTCCACCTCCTCTCACTCAAGAAAAATGTGAAGTTTATTCATTGATGTCCTTGAATTTATCGGGAAGAAACAACAACAATTCAAAGATGACCAGGGAAAATTTCAAATTATTCGAGCCCCCATGAGGTAAGTAAAAAGGTACGTCAAGCTCGTGATGTTAAACAAGCGCTTCTTGGGAGGCAACCCAAGCATTCGGGGGTTTATTTTCATGCTTGTATGTTCTTTGTATCCATGTTATTGTTATTTTTCGTATTTTCTTAGAGTTGTTAATTTGAATAAGTCCATGCTCTCATCACTTTGTTTATCATGATCATTTTCCATGTGGTTGTTTACTTGATTTTATTGTGGAGTTGCACTTGTGTGAGCTATAATTTTATGTGTTAGATTGAAACTTTGAACCATTATTTCATGTTGGAGATGATTTTAGATCATTTTGTAACAACGGACATGTGTTTGGAGAAGCAACCAAGACTTTAAACCAAGATTTTAGAGCCTCATGGCCTCTATGGGCAGCTCGTAGAGGCCACGAGAAAATTTCAAAACTTTTTAACTAGGCTTCACGGGCTCTATGAGGACTGCATAGAGACCATCAAGAAAATTCAGAACTTTTACACTACTCCTCGCGGGCTCTATGAGCACCTCATAGAGGCCGTGAAGACTCTTATTCTTCATGTGAACATTGCCAACTTGTCTCTCTCTTCATTCTTCTTCTTCTCCAACCGAGACCTAGCTTCCATGATCTATCCCTCCATGGCCGGATCTCACTCAATACTACTCTAAATCATCTCCACATCTCCTTGGGAAGTTGATCTAGTGTTATCTTAAAGCTCCACTCAAGTGTTTTCAAGATCTTTGTTGGTATGAAGCTTGTATGATGAAATTTTTTCTTTTCTTTTCTTACTGCTTTCTTGAGTTTTTGTGTGGATTATTTCAAGCTTTTAGCTTGTATCTTGTGGTATGATCATCATGTTTTTGAAATATCCCGAATTTATGTAAAACTTTCTTCGAATTCATGATGTGGGGAAACTCTTTCAAAATGAACAATATCCATACGGGCTCCATAGGCCAGTATGGATCCTATTCACTTCAATTTCTTCATGTTTTATCCATTTTCATGCCACATTATTCATTCTCTTGGATTCCTTTCATTCTTATTTGAATTTTTATTGATGTAGGAATGCCACAAGTCAAGAACTCCAAACGTCCAAGAAACACAATGCCAACCCCGAAGAACCCCACTTTAAGCATGCTTATCATACGGTGAATTGTGAAGTTTCAAAGACTAAACCATGTGGCACACTTCATCTCGTAGAATGGGGTATTTTGGAAATATTTGGGACACATGAACAATTTAAGGAATTACTTTCACATGTTTTTGGTGAATCTATTCTCAATTGATGATCCTACCTTTCACCAACTTACTTTGGAGGTTTTGTGCAATCTTTAATTTATTTCTTTGCTTTACTTTTGATGCAAGTGTGTTTGTTTGGTTTAATAAGTTGGGGAGGGGATGCCCTACCAACCTTGTGTAGAACTTCGCTACTCTTTATCTAGTATTCTTGTGTTTTGACTACTCCCTATTATTTATTTTTTTGCAATCTTAATTTTTGTTTGGTTTGATGATGCCCCTTATACCTTGCAGGGCATTAAGGGAGCTTGGTGAGCCTCTCAACATTCCTTGGAAGCCGGACCCGATATGAAAAGCTTGCAACACATTTTGTTCGGGTCACCTCTCGTCGTGTGCACAAGATTTAAGCGGGGAAGTTCGTTCCAGCCTCCTCTATTATTTTCATTGCACATATGATTATGTTTTTCATGATTAGTGTACATTGGGAACAATTCACAACACTAGGTGGGGGTTGGGTGTATTGTATGTATTAGGGTTATTTTTTTTACATGCTAGTGTACCCATGACGGCTTATTCATTCTTGTAACACTCTTCTAGCATGGTTTAATGATTGATGCTGATTTTCTGAGATGGAAATAACGGGCTAGAAAAGCTTCTACCATCTCCTCCCATATAGTGATTGATGCTCTAGGTAATGACTGTAGCCACTGCTTCGCTTTCCCCTTCAAGGAAAATGGGAAGGCTCTCAATTTGATGGCATCATTTGTAACCCCATTTATCTTCAGCATGTCGCACACCTCGAGAAAGCTCTCTATATGACTATTTGGATCCTCATCGGCCAAACTATTGAATTGTGCAGACTGCTGCAGCATATGGATGAATACCGGCTTTAGCTCAAGTTCTGAGCTGTAATCGGAGGATGCACAATACTCGATTGCGTCCCCAACACTGAAGGTCTGGCATAGTTGGATAGTGTTCGCTGTTGCTCATTCTGTCCTGCCATGTTTTCAGATTCCTCTCCTTCCAAATCAGCTGAATTATGTTGTTCTTCCACAGGTTCTTTCCCTTTTCTTCTAAATGTACGTTCAAGCTCAGGGTCTCCTTCAATCAATATGATGGATTCCCTCAGGTCATAACCTGGAGCGACCACAAAAAGAAAGAAAAAGAAAAAGAATATCAGAACGATGATAGAATGAGAAGATATGAAACAGAATGTATGGTCAAATTGCTAAGAAAATAAAGTGCAAAGTATCTCTAAACGCCTATTCCCCAGCAACGGCGCCAAAAACTTGACAAGGTCCCCTTGCATATATCCCGCAAGTGCACGGGTTTGTCGAAGTAATAATCCCGGGTGAGCGGGTATCGAATCCACAAGGAGTAGGGAATAAAAATACTTAATTCGATTCTTAGCTATGTGAAGGATCAATGATAATGAGTGTGATAATGATTCAATTCTCCACAATAAAAGCAACAAGAAAGTGAGCAAAAGTAAAAAAGGGGGTAAGGCAATCGATAAAGATGGGGTACCCGGATAATGCTCCAGCTAGGATAATTGTTTCAAGTGCAAGAACCCTCTATTATGCTTCCTAATCAATGTAATGGTGAATCGTGGAAATCCTTAATTACATAGTCCCAAATCTAAGGTCAACTATGCCTAACTCTATACATATCCCGGAGGAGAAATTGAACAATCTCAACACCCCGCACTCGTATAGAGTTGCAATGAGCTCTACGGATTCCAAGTGATAAATCTCTTCCTAATTATAGACCTAACCCTTTGGTCCAGGTGGAAGGTCCCTAGCCACAATTAAGCCCTATATACTAAGATCACCTCAACACTTCACTCCGTTACATGCGCAACTAAGCCCCAGAGGAAGTTCATCCCTTAGACCATTCACTCTATTATAGCCACAAAGAACTCGAGGAACGGATGTAGAATCTATCACACTGGAGAGGAAAGGGGACGCTCCTGTATCTCTCGACTCACCCTCTCAACCCTCTCCAACCTAGCTTTGTCGAATGTTCGTGGTGTATCACTCACTCACAAGGTTACCAACAAGAACTCTCAACCCTAGTGTCACTCTAGGGGAAGTATTCATACAATCAAGAATTCAAGGTTGGAACTCACAATAAACATTAATTTATTGAAAGAATAATAAAGAGGTTCAAAGAAACAAATACATCCTAGGGTTCACAATACCCGAGTACCCACTAGGGGTTTAGCTCTCCATGGAGCTAAGTATAATCAAAGAAATAGAATGTAAAAGCAATAAATCCATAAGGAAACCCCCTCGATAGTCATGTCAATGGTCTTTTGGAAAGTCCTCTACTCGTCGTCCAAGGATTCCCTCATCTGGTATAGGATACGCCTCGACGGAAGCTCCCCTACCAACCTTCTTCCATAGGAATAACGATGTCGGAGCCATAGAACCTCTCCAAAACCTTGGCCAATACCCCTCAAAACCCTAGCCGAAGCCCTCTCTCAAGTTGGGGAAAAGATGGAGAAAAGAATACCAAAATCGGGGCTGAATCGGCTTTAAATATGGCTGGAATCGGGCGACTACACGGGCGTGGATGCTCCACGCGCCCGTGCGGAATTTCCACACGGGCGTGGATAATTTCCACTACAGTACATGCTACAGTGTTGGTACAGTACATGCTGCACTGTTGCTGCAGCGCTCTACTACAATATTCGACCTAAATAGCTTCCCAATTCCATACTTTCATCGGGGTAACACAAACGGGCACACGCTCACGTCGTGGATCACTTGCTTCTTCAATGGTGTACACGTTCGTGAAATTCTTGTTCTATGTGCATAAGTCGGAATGCTCGAGTGTGATTGCCTTTGTGCCCCTCAAAATGGATGTGCCAACTCGAATACAAGGATGTTGGCACACACTCTAGCATCTCACATCGACCTATGTCTTTGCGTTTGAACCTTAGCAAGATTTCCTCCAAAATCAGTGCATTGTGATCCACATTGGTCTATTTCCTTCATACTCGGCCTCACAACCCTACATGCATAAAATTAACATAAAAAACACACATATTAGTGTAAAAACCCGAGAAAAGTAATGCTCAACATAAGGAATGAACGCTTCGCATTCGTATCACACAAGCACTTATCAAACTCCCCCACACTTAAGCTTTTGCTTGTCCTCAAGCAAAAAAATTAAAAAACGTTATGTGCATCAATGAAGAAAATATTGGAAGTGCTTGGCCTTAGGTTCACCAAAGTATACAAAGAGAGCATTCTACAAGTAAGGGAAATTTCAACACTAAATACGAAAAATCAATGCTCTAGCAAAAAAAACTTGAATCAAAAAGGAAACAAAAACCCGAAATCGTATACGTGTGTGAACTCACTAAAAAAACAACCCAAGGTATACTCCTCGAAAGTTCTAAGTACAAGGGACTTATTTATCTACAAAAAGTGACAACAATTTCAAAGATGGTAGCAGCTTCACACATCCTCTAAGGTAGCCCTTTCCAAAGCGGCCGCTAAGGTGGCTTTCACACATTTGAGGTGGTAGCTCTTTATACCGGAGTGGTAGCTTTCACTCATCCTATGAGATAGCTCTTTCTCTCATTAGGGCATAGCTAGTATCCAACTTATGAGAGTAGCTTCATACTACATAGGTGGTAGCTCTTTCCACCCAACAAGCACAAATAAACAATAAAATTTTTTTGTTCTTTCTTTTCATTTTCCTTTTTGTTTTTGTTTTGAGAATTTAGCACAAGAAAAATAAACCTAACTAGTCCCTTTAACATCGAACATGAGTTTCCAATAGAGTTCAAAGAGTGAGTAGTGCACTAAGTATAAATCGGGAAAACATTCCTAGAAATTCAAGCAAGAACTAGAGCATAAAAACAGTCAATGTTAGAAATTCTCCTAAACTCAAGAATACAATCATTGTAACTAGAAAAGATGTGTGCACTATGAAACTCCCCCTCCCACACACTTAAGTTGTACATTGTCCCCAATGTACACATGCAAAGCTCACTCAAAAATATAAATCATTCAAAAAGCAAATGTGGGAGAAGCAATCAAAACAATACTCCCCTGACTCCTAGTGTGGCGTTTGATGAAGCTAGTTCGTTGGGAGTAGTGTTCCAACGGGTTGTGAAGCTCACACGTCCAAGTACCGCAGTACCTTGGCCGTGCCCATGACTAAGTCTCAATTCCCAAGAAGACAAGACCATCTGCACGCATACACGAGAGGGTTCAGTGAAGCTCAATAAAGTCAAAATAAATCGAGTGTATATAAAAGATAAAGCAATGAATACAACTCGATGATGCAAAATGAAAATAAACTCAGAAGGAGAATCCTTTCTGAGTGAAAAAGTCTAAAAACAGGAAAAATAAAATAAAACAAAATGCAAGAAAGTAAAGGAAGGGAAAATCAAGTGTCAGTGTCACTCTCAGGTGGCGGTACTGCTGTAGCTGCTGGTGAAGCACATAGTGGGTCTACCGGTGCCGGGGTAGAGGAAGGAGGTGCTAGAGGAACTGAGGGGGCCGGAGGAGTCCTCGGCTGCAATACAAATGATGAGGCGATGTCTCGCTCTAAAATCTGGTGTAACATGTCGAAACACGCCATGAACTCCGTGTACTGAGTGTCCTACGTAGCCCTAATCTCGGCAACCTCAGCTCGGACCACTCCTATAGCATTCTCGAGCCTCTCAAAGCGATCATTGGCTTAAGATGGTGAAAACATACACACTGGGGGTGGCTCCTCTGCCACTGGAGGTGCCTTGGTCTCCATCGTTGCTGGCTGAGGCTCGGGAGCAGGCTGAGATGCTCTGGCTTCATCAGCCTCATCCTCGACTATCTCTGGAGCTGGTAGTACTAAAGCACAAATCCCTGTCCGAACCCTGAAGACCATGCCCATTATCCGCATCGTCTCTAGACTCAGGGGAGTAGGTACACTCATCTTCTCGGCCCCACGAATCGAATCCAAGAGACCCATGCCTAACACTAACATAGTACAAGTAATGTAGGGGCCCGAGAAGATTGCTCCCAGTCTGGCATAGTATCCCTGATGTCTGATGTACTCTGCCAGGATGTGCCCTAAATGAATCGGTACGCACTGTACGATCGAGTACAAGTACAGTAGCTCCTGACGGCTTAGGACACCAGTGCTATCACTACGGCCATTCACCGACCTTCTCATAATGGCATGCAAGTATCTGTATGTAGGCCGAGAAAGGAACATGGCCTTGGACACCCCTGGCTCGTACTGACCTTGACCACATAACACTCTGTAAGCTCTCTGCGGGGTCAAGGTTCCAGGGTAATCAGTCGGTAACTACGCGTACTCCTCTGTATCTATGAATGCCTCCTCGTACAAGCCAAGTAGTACTGAAAACTGCGTGATGCTCAAGCTATGGTGGTGTCCAAATACTCTGAACTGAATGGTGTCCACACAGTCGAAGCTCGCATACGATCTATCGAACTCGAATGATGAAAGCACCTCTAGTGCAAAATCTTGGATGGCTGGCTCTCTAATCATCAGCAACTGCCGCCAACCATCTTTTGAAGTGAGATCCTCGATCTCATCAGCAAACTCATCTCCCTGCTGCAGATCTCGCAATATAGTCATGTCTAAAAATCGAGTCTGCCCAAAACAGAGCCTCGACAGGCGCTCATAGCGAACCTGATGCTTTGGAATTGCAAACAGCATACCCTCAGACTCAGGAGAAAACTCACGTGGTCTCTTATCAGCTTGCTTCTTTGACCTAGGTGCCATAATCTGCAAGATTTAAATGAAATGGATTAAACAAGTTGATAAACCAATGCTGCAAAAATCCACACGGTCGTGTGAAAATTCCGCACGCCCGTGTGGATCCACGGGGCATGAGAAACGCACGACCACGCTTCAACAATCCAAAAATACAACTTAATAGTCATTCTAACTTCGTTCTAAACATAAATCATCTTTCCTATTGAAGGAACGAAGCATTATTAACCAGATTAATCGCTAGAAACCATGAATTTGCAAGGAAGATGATAAAAACAAAACTTACCGATGAGATGGAGTGAGAAAATGAATAATCGGCCAGAAAATTTCACTAAAATCCCACCAAATTAGAACTCTGAACTCGGAGAATACTGTGAGAGTTTTTTCAGGCGAATAGAAGTCGTGAAGAGGGAGAGGAATTATCCTCTTTTAAACAGAACTCATGACTTTTGGCGTTCTGTGCACCCACACGGGCGTGTGGAAATTCCACACGACCGTGCGCCTCACTTCAAAAACACTACAGGGGCGCATGCACGCCCCTGTGCTCTTTCTGAAAAAATGCTCCTTTGACTCTAACTGCTCTCGCACGGGCGTGCGGAAAACATCTCCGCCCGTGTTCCCGAATCAGAAGGGTAGCTGCACGCCCTTGTGGCTTCTCTGGACATCCGAGAAAAATACTAAGTGTTACACACGCCCGTGCGGAAATTCTGCATGGGCGTGGACATTCACATGCCAAACTCACAGGGGTAGCCACACGCCCCTGTATCTTCTCAGGATGGAGAGAACTCCTCTGCAGAGTTTCGCAAGGGCGTGTGGAAATTACCCATGCCCATGCGTAGTTCACAAAGTCGCTCACAGGGGCGAGTCCACGCCCCTGTGTGCTCTCGGTAAATTCTGCCCAACTCTGTAGGATTTCACACGCCTGTGCAGAAATTTCCCACGGGCGTGTGACAATCGCATGGTTGTTCACAGGGGTAGGCGCACGGCCCTGTGCCTTCTCTGGATGAGCTGCGCAGTAAATACCGACGGGCGTGTGGAAATTCCCCACGCCCGTGTGTTTTCTCTGGATGACTTAGAAAAATCTGCAGGCTCTGCAGAATATTTCTAAACATGTTTGCACACTTAGAGCCTGCCCTATTATGTAAATTTTACCAGTGAAAAACACAAAATAGAACCCAAATGACCAAACTTTCGCCAATTCCTCAAAAAGCACACGATGACTTTAAAAACCCACAATAAAATTGCATGACAAGCATCTAAAATTTAGACATCAACACTTAACAATTTATTTATGCAAACGAGTTAAACTAAAAGATAAGAAAACAGTAAAAACTCTGATTGTCTCCCAAGAAGTGCTTGTTTAACGTCACTAAGCTTGACGTACCTTGTCTTACCTCACGGGGGTTCATGAATGAAAGTCGCCTTCTTACCCATGACTTGGAAGCATGATGTCCAAAGTCTCTTGATGATAGGGGTTGTATTATCGGGCTTCGGACCACCTAGCATGGGTTCATCCAACCTTCGCGGTTCATGTACATCTCCAACAGTCTTGGAGTATTTTCGGTGATGTCTCCTAGCCCTCTTTATTTTCCATAGCACCTTCTTCAATATCCCCGGGGTAGATGTTACCTCCTCAGTCGACCCAAGCATCATTACTTCTTCATTGCACTCCTCTTGGTCAAACAAACATTCATATGGATCCGGGTTGAACATTTCCTGCATGTACTCATCAACAAGCTCATCAGTAGTGTCTATGAAATACAAAGTGTCATCAAAATCAAGAGAATGCCGCATGGCTTCAGCAAGACGGTAAGTGAGTTTGTCATCTCCAACTCTCAATGTGAGCTCTCCGCCGTCCATGTCAATCAATGCTTTGGAAGTCCGCAAGAACGGTCTCCCAAGTATCAAGGGTACATCCGCATCCTCATCGACATCTAGCACTACGAAGTCATCTAGAAAAATGTACTTGTCCATCTTGACAAGCACATCTTCAATGATGCCTCTCGGATGTCATACCGTTTGGTCCGCCAATTGTAAAGTCATCCGAGTAGGCCTAGGCTCTCCCAAGCGTAGCTTTTGGAAAAAAAAGTATATGGCATGACGTTGATACTTGCCCCTGAATCCACCAGTGTCATTTCTTCACCTAAGTTGCCGATGTTACACGGAATAATTAAGCTTCCCGGGTCTTTCTTCTTGATTGGCATATTCTTTTGTAGCACCGCCGAGTATGAAGCATCTAACACCATTGAAGCACTCTCCTCTAGCATCCTCTTGTTGGTCAACAAGTCTTTCAGGAACTTCACATACTTAGGCATTTGAGCTAATGCCTCTACAAAAGGAATGTTGATCTGGAGTTGCTTGAATAAACTAAGGAACTTCTTATACTGTTCATCCCCTTGGTCATTTTTCAATCTAGAGGGATAAGGAATTCTTGGCTTGAAAGGTGGGGATGCCACCTCTTTCTCTTTCTTCGCTCCCTCCTCAATCTCCATAACCTCGGGTGCGTGTTCTTTCGGTTTCTCACTCGGAAGACTCCCTTCAACCTCACGACCACTTCTCAAAGTGATCGCCTTCACATGTTCTCTAGGGTTGGTTTCTGTATTGCTTGGTAAACTTTCCATGTAGCCTTTCGGAGAGAGACTTTGCAATTTGCCCCACTTGATTTTCAAGGTTGTGCAAAGAGGCAGTGTGATTGCGAAGTGTAGCCTCGACTGATTCAAACCGTGTATTTGCAGATTGAACAAATCTAGCCAAGTGCTTCTCTAAATTCATCATTCGGGTTTCCAAGCCTGAAATTCTGTTTTCCACTTGGGGGGCTTGTTGTTGTTGGAAACCCGGTGGCCCCATGGCCTTTTGTGGTCCTTGATTACTCCATGAAAAGTTAGGATGATTCTTCCAAACTGAATTGTAAGTATTGCCATATGGGTTCCCTTGAGGTCTCATGCCATTACCTACAAAGTCAATGTTTTCACTAAAGAAACATCACCAATCGAGATCGGGCAATCGGAGGGAGCATGTCCTCCACCACAATCGGTGCAATTGGACACGGCCGCAACTCTATTTGAAGCTATGAGATCTAGCTTCTTACTCAGACTCTCTACTTGCGACGCCAATGAGGTTACTGCATCAATTTCATGGATACCGGCCACCTTTTTCTTCTCTCTAGGATTCCATTGGTAACTATTTAACCCTATTTACTCAATTAATTGACGAGCCTCATCGGGGGTTTTGCTACCTAAGGTAACTCCTGCTGCCGCATCCAAGAGTTGCCTTGTACTCGGGTTCAAACCATTGTAGAAGGTTTGAACAATCATCCACTCCGGGAATCCGTATTGCGAACACTTTCTAAGGAGCTCCTTGAACCTTTCCCATGTCTCAAATAGAGACTCCAATTCCAACTGAACAAAGGACGAGATCTCATTCCTAAGCTTTGCTGATTTTCTGAGAGAGAAAAAACAGGCTAGAAAAGCTTCTACCATCTCCTCCAATGTAGTGATTGATGCTCTAGGTAATGAGTGTAGCCACTACTTCGCTTTGCACTTCAAGGAAAATGGGAAGGCTCTCAATTTGATGGCATCATCCGTAACTCCATTTATCTTCAGCATGTCGCACACCTCGAGAAAGCTCTCTATATGACTATTTGGATCCTCATCGACCAAACCGTTGAATTGTGCGGACTGCTGCAACATATGGATGAATGCCTGCTTTAGCTCAAAGTTCTGAGCTGTAATCGGAGGACGCACAATACTTGATTGTGTCCCCAACACTGAAGGTCTGGTATAGTCGGATAGGGTTCGTTGTTGCTTATTCTGTCCAGCCATGTTTTCAGATTCCTTTCCTTCCAAATCAGCTGAATTATGCTATTCTTCCACAGGTTCTTTCCCTTTTTTTCTAAGTGTACGTTCAAGCTCAGGGTCTCCTTCAATCAATATTGATGGATTCCCTCGGGTCATAACCTTGAGCTGCAGCAAAAAGAAAGAAAAAGAAAATCAGAATGATGATAGAATGAGAAGATATGAAACAGAATGTATGGTGAAATAGCTAAGAAAACAAAGTGCAAAGTATCTCTAAACGCATATTCCCCAGCAACGGCGCCAAAAACTTGACAAGGTCCCCTTGAATATATCCCGGAAGTGCACGGGTTTGTCGAAGTAATAATCTCGGGTGAGCGGGTATTGAATCCACGGGGAGTAGGGAATAAAAATACTTAATTCGATTCTTAGCTATGTGAAGGATCAATGATAATGAGTGTGATAATGATTCAATTCTCAACAATAAAAGCAATAAGAAAGGGAGCAAAAGTAAAGAAGGGGGTAAGGCAATCGATAAAGTTGGGGTACCCGGATAATGCTCCACCTAGGATAATTGTTTCAAGTGCAAGAACCCTCTATTATGCTTCCTAATCAATGCAATGGTGAGTCGTGGAAATCCTTAATTACATAGTACCAAATCTAAGGTCAACTTTGCCTAACTCTATACATGTCCCGAAAGAGAAATCGAACAATCTCAACACCCAGCACTCGCATAGAGTTGCAATAAGCTCTACGGATTCCAAGTGATAAATCTCTTCCTAATTATTGACCTAACCCTTTGGTCCAGGTGTAAGGTCCCTAACCACAGTTAAGCCCTAGATACTAAGATCACCTCAACGCTTCACTCCATTGCACGCGGAACTAAGCCCCAACGGAAGTTCATCTCTTAGACCATTCACTCTATTATAGCCGCAAAGAACTCGAGGAACGGAGGTAGAATCTATCACACCGGAGTGGAAAGGGGACGCTCCTGTATCTCTCAACTCACCCTCTCAACCCTCTCCAACCAAGCTTTGTCTAACGCTCATGGTGTGTCACTCACTCACAAGGTTACCAACAAGAACTCTCAACCCTAGTGTCACTCTAGGGGAAATATTCATACAATCAAGCATTCAAGGTTGGAACTCACAATAAACATCAATTTATTGAAAGCATAATAAAGAGGTTCAAAGAAAAAAATACATCCTAGGGTTCACAATACCTGAGTACCCACTAGGGGTTTTTCTCTCCATGGAGCTAAGTAAAATCAAAGAAATAGAATGTAAAAGCAATAAATCCATAAGGAAACCGCCTCAAAAGTCGTGTCGATATTCTTGTGGAAAGTCCTATACGCATCGTCCAAGGATTCCCTCGTCCGGTATAGGATACGCCTCGACGGAAGCTCCCATACCAACCTTCTTCCTAAGGAATGACGATGTCAGAGCCGTAGAACCTCTCCAAAACCTTGGCCAATACCCCTCGAAACCCTAGCCGAAGCCCTCTCTCAAGTTGGGGAAAAGATGGAGAAAAGAATACCAAAATTGGGAATGAATCGGCTTTAAATAGGGCTGGTATCGGGCGACTACACGGGCGTGGATGCTCCACGTGCCCGTGCGGAATTTCTACACGGGCATGGATAATTTCCACACGCCCATGTGGATTCTCTGTTTCTCTGGTTTCTCGGCCGGCTATGAACAGTCTTTTGCTACAGATACATGTCTTGCCTGCATTTGCTGCAGCTCTACTACGATGATTCGACCGAATAGCTTCCCAATTCCATACTTTCATCGGGGTAACACAAAGCGGGCACGTCAGTCGTGGATCACTTTTGCTTCTTCAATGGTGTACACGTCGTGAAATTCTAGTTCTATGTGCATAGTCGGAATGCTCAGGTGATTGCCTTTGTGCCCCTCAAAATGGATGTGCCAACTCGAATCGAGGATGTTGGCACACTCTAGCATCTACATCGACCTATGTCTTGCGTTTGAACCTTAGTAAGATTTCCTCCAAAATTAGTGCATTGTGATCCACATTGGCCTATTTCCATCATACTCGGCCTCACAACCCTACATGCATAAAAGTAACATAAGAAACACACATATTAGTGTCAAAACCCGAGAAAAGTAATGCTCAACATAAGGAATGAACGCTTCACATTCGTATCACACAAGCACTTATCACTATCTCATGGGATGTGTAAAAGCTACCACCCCAGTAGAAAGAGCTACCACCTCCAAAGTGTGAAAGCCACCTTAGCGGCCGCTTTGGAAAGGGCTACCTTAGAGGATGTGTGAAGCTACTACCCTTTTTGAATTTTTGTTACCTTTTGTAGATAAATAAGTCCCTTATACGTAGAACTTTGAGGAGTATGCTTTTGGTGTACTTGAGTGAGCTCGCACACTTACATGATTTTGATTTTGTTGTCCTTTTTTTTCATGTTTTTAGCTAAAGCATTGATTTTTCGTATTTAGTGTTGAAATTTCCCATACATGCAGAATGCACTCTTTGTATGCTTTGGTGAACCTAAGGCCAAGCACTTCTAATATTTCCTTCGTCTATGCTTTAATGTTTTAATTTTTTCTTGAGGACAAGCAAAAGCTAAAGTGTGGGGGAGTTCGATAAGTTCTTGTGAGATAAGAATGCGAAGCATTCTTTCCTTGTGTTGAGCATTACTTTTCTAGGGTTTTAACGCTAATATGTGTGTATTTATGTTACTTTCATGCAGGTAGGGTTGTGAGGATGAATATGAGAGAAAGAAGCTAATGTGGGTCGTAATGCACCAATTTCAGATGCGGGAATGTGTGCCAACCTCCTCGTATTCAAGCTAGTACAACTATTTGGAGAGGCACAAGGGCAGTCACATTCAAGCATTCCAACTTGTGCATATAGAACAAGATCTCCACCAACATGGCAGTTATTGAAGAAGCAAAGCGATCCACAATGTAAACGTGTGCCTATTTGCGTTACCTCGATGAAAGCATGGATTCAGAAGTATTTTGGGCTGGTACTGTAGCAGGACACTGTAGCAAGAATACTGTACTAGCACTGTTCACAACCGGCTGAGAAAATAGGAAAATAGAGAATCCACATGCACGTGTGAAAAATCCCGATTCCAACCCTTTAAAAGCCGACTTCAGCCCCGATTTTAGCATTATTTTCTCCATCTTTTCCCCAACTTGAGAGAGGGCTGCGGCTAGGGATTTGAGAGGTATTGGCTAGGGCTTTCGAGAGGTTCTATGGCTCCGACATCGCGCGCAGTTTGGAAGAAGGTTAGTGGGAGAGCTTTCGTCAGCACGGATCTGACGAGGTGTATCCTAGGACGGACAAAGGGACCCTTGCAACGAGTAGAGGACTCTCCACAAGACCATTGCTATAACTAACATGGGGGTCTTCTACGGATGCTTTGTTTTTACATTCGATTTTATTGATTGTATCTAGCTCCATGAAGAGCTAAACCCCTAGTGGGTACTTGGGTATTTGTGAACCCTAGGATGTATTTGTTTCATTGAATCCCTTTATTATACTTTCAATTAATTGATGTTTATTGTGAGTTCTAATCTTGTATTCTTGATTGTATAAATACTCCCCTAGGGTGATGCTAGGGTTGAGAGGTCATCTCGGTAACTCTTGTGAATGAGTGACACACCATGAGAGTTAGACAAAGCTAGATTGGGGCGGGTTGAGAGGGTGAGTCGACAGGTAGTGGAGCGTCCCTTTTCCCTCCGGGGCTGATCTGTCCTATCTCCGCGTTCCAAGAGTTCTTTGCGGCCATAGTAGAGGTAATGGGCTAAGGGATGACCTTTCGCTGGGCCATAGTTGTGAGTGCAACGAAGTGAAGCATTGAACCTCTCCAAAACCTTGGCTAATACCCCTCGAAACCCTAGCCGATGCCCTCTCACAAGTTGGGGAAAAGATGGAGAAAAGAATACCAAAATTGGGGCTGAATCGGCTTTAACTTGAGTGTGCCTGCCTTTGTGCCCCTCCAAATGGATGTACTCACTCGAATGTGAGGAGGTTGGCACATACTCTAGCATCTCACACCTGTCCTATGTCTTCGCGTTTGAACTTTAGCAAGATCTCCTCCAAAATAGGTGCATTATGATCCACATTGGCCCATTTCCTTCATACTCGGCCTCACAACCCTACCTGTATAAAAGTAACATAAAAACAGACATATTAATGTAAAAAACTGAGAAAAGTAATGCTCAACATTAGGAATGAACACTTCGCATTCATATCGGACAAGCACTTATCAAAACCTGAGAAAATTAATGCTCATCATAAGGAAAGAACACTTTGTATTTTTATCACACATGCACTTATCAAACTCCCCCACACTTAAGCTTTTTCTTGTCCTTAAGCAAAAATTAAAACATTATGTGCATAGATAACGGAAATATTAAAAGTTCTTGGCCTTAGGTTCACCAAAGCATATAAAGAGAGCGTTCTACAAGTAAGGGAAATTTCAACACTAAATACGAAAAATCCATGCTCTAACTAAAAACTTAAATCAAAAAGGACAACAATCCAGAAATCATGTAAATGTGTGAACTCACTCAAAACAACCCAAAGTATACTCCTCAAAGTTCTAAGTACAAGGGACTTATATATCTACAAACAGTAACAAAATTTCAAAGATGGTAGTAGCTTCACACATCCTCTAAGGTAGCCGTTTCTAAAGCGGGCGCTAAGGTGCCTTTCACACTTTCGAGGTGGTAGCTCTTTCTACCAGAGTGGTAGCTTTTACTCATCCTATGAGATAGTTCTTTCTCACATTAGGGT
This sequence comes from Dioscorea cayenensis subsp. rotundata, assembly GCF_009730915.1. NCBI lineage: Eukaryota > Viridiplantae > Streptophyta > Magnoliopsida > Dioscoreales > Dioscoreaceae > Dioscorea > Dioscorea cayenensis. The sequence continues at coordinate 14,597,022 of NC_052479.1, forward strand.
ATAACTAGTATTCGATTTATGAGAGTAGCTTCATACTTCATGGGTGGTAGCTCTTTCCACCCAACATGCACAAATAAACAATAAAACTATTTTGTTCTTTCTTTTCATTTCACCATTTTTTTTACAAATAACAAAAGAAACAACAATAACTAGTCCCTTTAACATCGAACATGAGTTTCCAAAATAGTTTAAAGAGTGAGCAAAGTGCAACAAGTGTCAATCGGGCAAAAAAATTCCTACAAATTCAAGCAAAAAAACTAGAGCATGAAGACATTCAATGCTAAAAAAATTATCCTAAAAATCAAGAATACAATCATTGGAACTAAGTTGAACCGCCACTCGGCTATGTGAGCATGTATATCAATCAAAATTATTATAAAGAGATGTGTGCACAATGAAACTCCCCCTCCCCCCCCCTCCCCACACACACACACACACACTTAAGTTGTACATTGTCCCCAATGTACACATGCAAGCTCACTCATAATGTATATCAATCAAGAACAAATGTGGGAGAAGCAATCAAAACAATACTCCCTTGACTCCTATTGTTGCATTTGATGGAGCTAAATCCTTGGGAGTGATGTTCCAACGAGTTATGAAGCACACACGAGTTATGTAGCAGCACTGTTCACAGCCGCGAGAAACAAAAGAAACAGAGAATCCACACGGGCGTGTGAAAATTATCCACGCCCGTGTGGAAATTCTGCACGGGCACATGTATCGTCCACGCCCGTGGAGTTGCCCAATTCTAGCCATATTTAAAGCCAATTCAGCCACGATTTTGGTATTCTTTTCTCCATCTTTTTCCACAACTTGTGAGAGGGCGTCGGCTAGGGTTTCGGGGGGATTGGCCAAGGTTTTGGAGAGGTTCTATGGCTCCGACATCGTGATTCCATTAGGAAGAAGGTTGGTAGGGGAGCTTGATCGAGGCGTATCCTATACCGGACGAAGGAATCCATGGACGACGAGTAGAGGACTTTCTACAAGACCATCGACACAACCATCGAGGTGGTTTCTTTATGGATTAATTGCTTTTACATTCGATTTCTTTGATTGTATTAAGCTCCATGGAGAGCTAAACCCCTAGTGGGTACTTGGGATGATTGTGAACCCTAGGATGCATTCGCTTTCATTGAACTTCTTTATTATGCTTTCAATAAATTGATGTTTATTGTGAGTTTCCAACCTTGAATGCTTGATTTGTATGAACATTTCCCCTAGAGTGACACTAGGGTTGAGAGTTCTTGTTGGTCACCTTGTGAGTGAGTGACACACCACGAGCGTTAGACAAAAGCTAGGTTGGAGAGGGTTGAGAGGGTGAGTCAAGAGGTACAGGGAGCGTCCCCTTTCCCCTCCGGGTCGTGATAGATTCTACCTCCGTTCCTCGAGTTCTTTGCGGCCATAATAGAGTGAATGGTCTAAGGGATGAACCTCCGTGGGGGCCTAGTTGCGCGTGCAATGGAGTGAAGCGTTGAGATGATCTTAGTATCTAGGGCTTAATTGTGGCTAGGGACCTTCCGCCCGGAGAAAGGGTTAGGTCTAAATATAGGAAGAGATTTATCACTTGGAATCCCTAGAGCTCATTGCAACTCTATGCGAAAGTGCGAGGTGTTGAGATTGTTTGATTTCTCCTCCGGGACATGTATAGAGTTGACCTTAGATTTGGGACTATGTATGTAAGGATTTCCACGACTCACCATTGCATTGATTAGGAAGCATAATAGAGAGTTCTTGCACTTGAAGCGATTATCCTAGGTGAAGCATCATCCGAGTACCCCATCTTTATCGATTGCCTTGCCTCCTCCTTACTTTTTGCTCTCTTACTTGTTACTTTTTAATTTCGAGAATTGAATCATTACCACACTTATCATTGTTGATACTCCACATAGCTAAGAATCGAATTAAGTGTCTTTACTCCCTACTTCCCCGTGGATTCAAGCCCGCTCACCCGGGATTATTACTCGACAAACCCGTGCACTTGCGGGATATACGCAAGGGGACCTTGTCACCTTAGTAGCCCGAATCTCGAGCAATCTCCGCTCGGGACCACAGCGACCTCTATATGCATGTCCCGGACTTGTATAGAATTGCAATGAGTTCTAGGAATTCAAAGTGATAAATCCTCTTCCTAGATGTAGACCTAAACCTTCAGTCCAGGTGGAAGGTCTCTAGCCACAATTAAGCCCTAGGTGCTAAAATCATTTCAACGCTTCACTCCGTTGCACGCACAACTAAGCCCCAGCGGAAGGTCATCCTTTAGCCAATTCACGCTACTATGATAGCAAAGAACTTGAGGAAATGGAGGTAGAATAATCACACCGGTGGGGAAAGGGGATGCTCCGCTACCTCTCGACTCACCCTCTCAACCCTTTTTAATCTATCTTTGTCTAACTCTCGTGGTGTGTCACTCACTCACAAGGGTTACCAACAAGAACTCTCAACCCTAGTGTCACTCTAAGGGAGTATTCATACAATCAAGCATTCAAGATTGGAACTTAAATAAAACATCAATTAATTGAAAGCATAATAAAGTGGTTCAATGAAACGAATACATCCTAGGGTTCACAAATACCCAAGTACCCACTAGGTCGTTTAGCTCTCCATGGAGCTAATTACAATCAATGAAATCAAATGTAAAAGCAAAGAATCCATAAAAAACCCACTTGATAGTCGTGGCGATGGTCTTGTGGAGAGTCCTCTACTCATCCAATGGTCCCTTTGTCCGGCCTAGGATACACCTTGCCGGATCGGTTCGGACGAAAGCACTCCCACTAACTTTCTTCCAAATGGAGCTCAATGTCAGAGCTGTAGAACCTCTCCAAATCCCTAGCCAATGCCTCTCAAAACCCTAGCTAAAGACCTCTCTCAAGTTGGGGAAAATATGGAGAAAAGAAATCTGAAATTGGCCTTAAATATGGCTGGAATCGGGAATCCACACGCCCATGTGGGCGTCCCTGTGGATTTTTTTCATGGGCATATGGAATTTCTACATGCCCGTGTGGATGCTCTATTTTACTCCTTCTTTGGCTGGCTATGAACAGTACCTGCTATAGTATTTGCTACAACATTTGTGATAGTATCCTGTTACAGTACCGGCCCGAAACACTCCCGAATCCATGTTTTCATCGAGATAACATAAATGGGCACATGTTTACACCGTAGATCACTTTGCTTCTTCAATAAATGAACATGTTGGTGGAGATCTTGCTATACATGCACAAGCCGGAATGCTTGAATGTGACTACCCTTGTGCCCCTCCAAATCATTGTGCTAACTTGAATACAAGGAGGTTGGCACACATTCTCACATCTTAAACCCAACTTATGTCTTCGTGTTTGAACCTTCTCAAGATTTCCTCCAAATGGTGCATTCATGATCTACATGGGCTTCTTTCTCTAACATTCGGCTTCACAACCCTATATGCATAAAAGTATCATAATGCACACATCTTAGCGTTAAAACCCCAGAAAAGTAATGCTCATCATAAAGAAAGAACACTTCATATTCTTATCACACAAGCACTTATCAAAGTGACTCAAAACACCAAGCACAGAACAGAATTATTCAGGACAACTGATGATTTGGGTAGGAGGTTGAAGCCATCCAATGACCCACCGACACCAATGTTGGACACGTCCCAACCAAAATATTTTCCTTAGAGGCCCAAATGGTTTTTGTGAGTAATTAATGGAAGATTGACAATGGTTGAAGAAGTAGATGTGGATAGGAGGTTTACACCGTCCAATGACCCACCGATGCCGAGTTTGAAAAATTTTCAACCTTACCTATTCCATTGGAGGCCGAAATAATTTTTTAGGAAGCTCCAAGAAAATTCAGCTGGGAATAGAATGGGAGTAGAGAGGATGCTCAAACCACCTAAGAATCCACCAAAGTTCAAGTTGCACAACTCTCGGCCTAAACTTTTCCCATGGAGGCCTAAAGGTACCATGTTGTTGGTCTCCACAAGCTCACCATCCCGGAAGGTAATTCATTTCTTTCATGGAAGTAGCTATGCTACATGTTGCTGGGAGGAACACACCCTCTTCAAGCCTCCTTAAAGTAAGAAAGAGGTACAGTGAGCCAATGACATTAAACAAGCGCTTCTTGGGAGAAAACCGAAGCTTCAATTTTCTTCATTTTTTTCTTTTCATATTTTTAGCTAAGTGTAGATTGTGTTGTTGTTAATTGTCTTTGTGGTACCTTTATGTGTTTGTTGTGTGAATAAGTCCATGCTTGCATGCCTTGTGCATTTTTCTCATCATCCTTCTTGTGAATTAATCATTTATCTTCTTGAGAAACACATGTTTTGATAGTATTTCATGCACAAAATCGAAGTTTTTAAGCATTTCTTTCATGTTGGAGGTGTTCTAAATCTCATTAAAGCCTTCCTTATTCACTCGAATAAGCATTTTTTTAGCACAAAATGTTTCCTGGGTGCATACGGCCTGAATAAGGACCTCATTGAGGCCATATGCCCCATCCAGAAACTTTAACCTAGGGCAAACAACCTCAATGAGGCCCTCATTAAGGCTGTATGCACTGTAGATAGGGTTATGTGTTAGCTTTTTGGCCACCTTTTCTCTCTCTTTATTTGTTCTTCTTATCACCCGACTTTCTCTCTTATTTCTCCACCAATCCTTGGCAAAAAACTCTCATTTCTTCCCGAAGATCACCTTCTAACATCTTTGAGACTTCAATCTAATGTTTACCAAAGTTTTAACTCGAGTTTTCTCAAGATTTTGTCGGTAAGATCTTTGATGACTTAGTTTTATCTTCTTTATTTTTCTTGCATTCTTGGAGCTTATTTGTCTAAATTTACAAGTAATTGTCTTGGTTTTTGTGGTGTGATTGTTGTGGATGATGTCTCCCTTCAATTTATGTAAAAACTTTAATGATTTTCATGTTTTTTGGGGAGGTTCTTTCGAAGTGAAAAGTTCCCATACTGCCCTATATGGCCGTATGGACACTATATATCATATTTTTCATTGTTTCTTCATCTCTTACACTACATTTTGAATTGTATTGGATTCATCTCTGCTTGATTGGGCTTTTCATGGTTTGTAGAAATATTGTGGATGAAGAAATTGACAACGACCATGGAGTTATTTTTAGACCACACGGGTGACCACATTTTTTAACAAGAAGACCATAGAACAAGGTGTCATTTTGTGATGAGAAATCTAACTCTAAGGAAAATGACTAGCATGGACACTTTGTGTTCTTTTTTAGACTTTATTTTCCAGTTTTTGTGCTCTCTTTATGTTTAGTATTAGTTTTTGCATGATTACTCCCCATCTCTTCTTTGTAAATTTTTTGTGAAATGATGATGTCCCCTTTATGCCTTGTAGGGAATTAAGGGAGCTTCGTGAGCCCTTCTTCCATTTGGTGGAAGCCCGACCAGATATGTATAGCTCGCCATACTTTGTGTTTGGGTCGCACCTTGCCCTTCGCACAAGATGAACCAAGGAAGTTCGTTTTCACCCTCCTCTATTGTTTTATTGCAAATATTGTCTTGTTCTTTATGATTAGTGTACATTGGGGACAATGTACAACACTAGGTGTGGGGATGGGTGTATTTCATGTATTAGGGTCATTGTTTACATGCTAATGCTACCCATGATGGCTTGCTCATTATTGTAAGGCTCTTCTAGCATGGATTAATGATTGATTTGAGTTACATATTTGTTGTTGTGCTCTATTGAATCCTGTTTCACCTCTAATATTGTCTTGTGCAATGAATTTTTTATTGATGCCCTGGGAATAGCCAACTTGACAACTCTAACTCTCTTGTATGCTTAACACACAACTTTGAGTACTTAGTCTTAGAACATTAAGTTCTATCTTTCAGTGAACTCTTAAGAACATATAAGTCTTGTGGAGCTGGCCCTAGTTTTGTGGCATGTAGAGTAGTCTGAAGATGTGATGTAGGGTGAATGTGAAAAAAAAATTGAAAATGAATGAAAAAGAAAAAAAATGATGAAAAAAAAGAGTCTATGTCAGTATTCCTCTGCTAATGAAGCATGAATGTGTCCATGTAGACTGTAATTGAGTAATTGGGTATCTCTGGTGCCTAACTTACATGTGCACACTCCAAACAGATTTTTTGTGCAGTCTATGTAAGTCAGACTCAAGAAAAAAAAACAAATGAAATGAAATGAAAATAAAAACCCTAGTGATCTTTTTGACTACCTACTGGAGGTTCTCAGAAGAAAAATGGAAGTTAGTTTCAAGTTTAAGAATTAGAAGGATCTTACTTGTTCATTGGACCAACACTTAACATTTTAAGACTCATTACTCTTTGCTTATGGAGTGTTTAGCATCTAGAGCTATACTGATTGAAGTCAGTAGGCTAGACCAGATCGGGGCCGATGAGGTAGAAGATTCACACACATGGCAGTGACATATAAGAGGTGAGACATGATCTTTTCGTTGTGCTTACTATTTGTAACTCAACATCTCTATATCATTTTCCATTGCTTGTAGATTCTTGTATTTATTTGAGCCGAAGGTATTACATCTACCCACTTATCATTCTCTTTGTTTTTTAAGATTTGTTTGCTAGAGAACAAGCAAACACACAGGTGTGGCGATAATTTGATAAGCGTCTAAATGTATGTATTTTTGTATATGTATTATATACTTCTAGTATGTATTTTTATAAGAATTGATGCGTGTTTTATGCTTAATCGAGTATTATTTGCTTTGCAGGGCACGGAGAAGCCATGGAGGACACGAAGATATGATTTGGGTGAAAAAGAAAAGAAAACCAGGTCACGGGTATTATAGCGAATTTACTGTAGATAGAATAATGTAGAAGTGGCAATGTAGCAAGATCATAGTAGCAACCACTATAGAACCTGGAGAATTTTCGAGTCAGGAATTGATCTAGGCCATACGACCTCAATGCAGCCCGGGATTGACCCCGGGATTGATACAGTAGCAAGAGAAGCCATTATCTAGCTTGATCCATACCGCCTTAATGAGGCCATCATTGACCCCGAGATGGACCCTAGGATTGACCCGGGGATAGACCCCAGGATGGCTCAAACTTGGTGGTATAAAAACATATTTCTATTGCAAATGGAGGAGACTTCTTCTTGGCCTTTTGGGCCGCCGCCACCACAATTTCTTGAGGTCTTCCGGCCATCTTCCGGTGACGTTCCTTGTGGGAAACGAGCACACATCATCACCAAGAGGGAGGGGAGTATAGGAGAAGGAGTTGGAATGAGGTTCTAAGCCACCATTGCATCATCATTCGAGGCTTCATCCATTCAAGGACATCAAGATCGTAGGGGGAGTTTTCTTGCTTCTTTATTGTCTTTCTTTTCCTTGTATATTATATAAGTATCCCCCATCATGAGGGATTAACTTATTTTGGTGTTTGGATGTGGATGAACTCTAGGGTCTATTCTTGTGTATGAACTTGGGATGTTGTTCTTCATTTAATTTGATGGTTGTTTGAGATTCAATCTTTCTTGCTTTGATGCTTAGAATTACATTTATGGAGAAATCCATCATTCTATTATGAGTTGTATGCGTAGATGTGACCTACTCACATATACTAGATCTAGGAGAGATGGAAAGGGGATTCTTATGCTGACACGCCGAAAGATCGGGTGTTGGTGGCCCTCCAATTCTAGGTTTAAGCAGAAGGATAGTAGGTTTACTCCTATTAGAGGTTTCCTTAAACTCATTACAATCGTCTGTGGGTTAATCCGGAAGAGATTCCAATTAACACTCATATGGGATTAGTGTTAATCAATGAGAAATTGGGGTTAACCTATTTATGATGTCTCTAGGTCTTAAATGCCATCAATACACTTTAAACCATCCAAGTTTGGGACTTAATGATAGCCGTAGGAGGATTCCTTATCCGAACACCACCTTCTCCTTCTTGACACTCCCTTGTTTATTTATTTATGTGTGTTAGTTACCCGGCCATAGGATTAGCTTAGGGTCATTTATTTTGTTTTATTTGTTCTTCTTACTAAGGATTGTAGGCTAGATAATAGATGAAGAGTGAGTAATAATACTTCCTTGGCCCCGTGGAATACGACCCCTGTGTCACTCGTAGGGTATTACTTGGCGATCTCGTACACTTGCATGGAAGAAATCACCCCAATTCCTAAACAAACAACAGAAATACAAAGAATAGCACCGCACATTCACAAAAGTATGCTTAAGAGCAAATGAAATGATGGATTTATGGTATGAAAACATGTATATAACATGCAGTCATCAATCCTCCTCGATGTCATTTCAACATCCAGTAGTTACCATCAGAGTTTCGACATCTCTAATAAGGCCAGAAAGAAATAATAGCAACACATAACTGATTCGTCACCGATCTGGATAGTGCATTAGAATTGCTGAACTAGTTGGTCGCTCCCCCTTTTATTCCAGGGATCACTGCAGCTTCTACTCCTCTGTCTTCCTTGCATCTACTGACAGATTCTACACCATCAGACGATACTGAGCATTAGATTTTATTTTATTTTATTTGTATTCTCAGCCCTTGTATTCATTTATGACAAGGGTTGGCCCTGCCTAGTTTGTACTTATTTTGGGACTTCTAGTGGATTTTAATTTTAATTTTTGTTATTTTATTTCATATTATTTCGTTGAGTTTTAGTGGTCTTTCCTATACTTTGTAGGATGTATTTGGAGCACCCAACTTCCTCACTTATAAAATGAAATGCTCACTCGGCTAATTTTTGACCTTGAGTTACCCCCAATTGCAAGTGCACGACATAGGACACACTAGGCCGGTTCTAAGCATCAATGAACACTTCAACTTGAGCCGGGGACTTAATCATATTCCATTAGCCCCCTATTGCCTTGCATGCCTATATTTACACAGATTGATGATAATCTGCGAATTAAGTGTGAGGGAAGAGTTTACGATTTTTGTATTCTTTTACATGCCAAGTTGTGACTTATGACGGTGCATTAAAAATGTAGTGGGAGTTTCATAGTATTAGGGTGGAGACATGCTGGTTTGTTCCATTTTGAGTTCTATTTGTTTTTAGTGTGGACACCATTTTTGGCTATTCAACTAATTAGAGCACACAACTACTCTATTGTAGCAACTTAGAACATGTTGAACATCATCTAGCTTTGATCATTATACTTCTTTTGCTTTAATTGGATAATTTTAGCAAATTTGAAAGAATTTGTTTTTTTTAAATTGAATGAAATTGGAAACAGAAAGAGCTACCCTTATTAGAAGTGTAGAGCTACTCTTGATACATCGAATACTCTTATGCCCTAACGAGAAAAAGAACTACCACATTAGGTGATTGAAAGTTGCCGTATTGTGGAAAAAGATGGGGAAAGAGCTACCTCTCTTAATTGTGAAAGTTGCTTGATGAACATTTATGACAAAGGGTTACCTTAAGGGATGTGTGGAGCTACCACCATATAAATAAGAAGTTGTTTGTGATTGTTCACTAGTGAAGTCATCTAGGTCAAAAGAAGTGAAGTAGAGAGTTGTAAGACACACACACACACAATGATAATACTGAATAGAGTGTTCATTTAGCATTCTTGTGTTGGTAAAACTAGGCCTACTTGTAAAACTCCCCAAATTCTTGAGCATCCGAGGTCTTGCACTTTCTCCACTTTGTTTGTAATGTTTTATTTTTTCTTGAGGACAAGGAAAAGCTTAAGTGTGGTGGAATTTGATGAGTATTCAACATGCATGTAATTTATATCAATTTGTACACTCATTTGGCATGTATTAGAACTATCTTATGGAATTCAATGTCAAAAGCTTAGGGCGGCACTTAAAGATGAGAGAAAGACAAAGGAAAAATTCTAGACCCAAACTAATGAATTTGGAGACCTTTTGGCATCATGGCATTAAGGACAAGGCAAACTGGGTGTCTTACAGGTAGGTTACGGTTGACCTTACGGCCATAAGTCGAATTCATATGACCTTACTGGCATGCTTATGCCTGTAAGGAAGATTCAGAGAACCTTACTAGCATAGCTTACACTCATAAGGATGCCTGTATGAATTATCCAGAGGAGCTTGTGACCATAGCTTAAGGCTGTAAGGGCGGTCGCAAAAAGCAAAACAGTGAAGTTTACGGTCCGGACTTTATGGCCATATGTTGGACTGTAACAAAAATAGAAGATCTTACGAATGGGACTTATAACCGTAAGTATTCCTATAAGGCTCACGACCATCTTCTCTAGCTCCTTTACAGCCACATTTTTACATCTGTAAGCAGCCCGTAAAGAGCCGGTTATAAAGAGAACTTAAGAGGATTTTTAGGCCAACTTTTGGAAGATTCTTGGAGGTGATGTTTTGGAAGAAAAGAGACAAATCTCCAGCGCATAATGCGTTATTTGGAGAGGGATTCAGATCGACGTTGAAGGAGAATGAAGATCATAGCAGTTAAGACCATCTTGGTGGCGTGCGTGGAAGCTTTCAAAGCAACTTCCACGGTGATTCTTTATTCTAGGAATTGAGAATGGGGTTTTCATGGCTCTTGTGTTTTTCTTCTTCATTTGTATCTTGAATGCTTGCCCTCCATTAATGGAGGGCTAATTTGTGGATGTTTGGGCATACTTGAACTCTAGAGTTTATTTTCTTGACTTTGGTTATTGGATCTTGATGCTTTTTTTTTTTTTAATTACAATCATATCTATTTGAGTCTAATTGTATGATTGAATGAGAAAAAATTCCCACCTAGCATAGAATTACTGTAATTCGAGATGGTAGTGAGTATACCTCCGGTGAGGGTACTTTGGAGACTTTGTTTTTAGCAATCTTTCCTAGTGAGTTAGTGAAAATCTCCATGCTCTTTGCAATCATGTGGAGTAGATTTTAGGAGAAATCATATTTCTACTCTGTATTCAGATTAGGGGATAATCTCTCTTTCGAGGGAGATTATCTTCTCAAGAGATTGTCATTAGTTTACAACAGCTTTCATAGAGTGTTAATGTGATTGTGTGGATGTCTATATTAGCTCTACACCTATTCAGTTATAGTTCGCCTTAGCAATCAGGGTTTTGTATATTTCTCGAAAACCTTTCGATTCAAATAGGATTACATGTTTAAACAACCATTTCCATGCACCTCATAACCCTAGAGAGATGAGATGCTCGGACATCGTTTTCTTCCTTGATTTCTCTCCTGCTAATTGCCTTGTGTTATTGCTTTTGTTTACTTTTGGTGACACATATCATTGTTATTATTCAGGCTTTTTTTTCAGATCTAGAGTTACTACTAGTATTCACTTTCTTCCTTGTTGATTGACACTCTGCATTCATGCACACTTTATTATGCGTTTGGCACATACACTTGCGTCGCCATCCAAAATATAAGTGATATGTTCTCCGCAAGTGCACTGGTCGCACACAAGTAGTAAGTGGTACCCCGTGAGGCCTAGGATTGTCGAACCTTAGGGACTAGTCTAAAAATACTCACTTACCAATGATCTTTTGTTAGAATGAATTGATGATTAGATTAATACCGAAGAAAAGAAAAAAAGAGGTAGTAAAAGACAATGATGGAGACAATAAGCAATTGGATTGAGTGTCAACAACAAAAGAACAATGTCTCCAGATGTTTCCTATGCACTAAGTGATGCTCACTTGCTCTCATGACTTACCAAGTCCATTCTTGGGTTCTAGTGTGTGCTCAAGAGCAATGTTGCAACTATAGCTCTCAACTACGTCAAGTTTTGCAGAGATAACTATGGGTTCAAGTTCACTGAGTTTTTCCATTGCTTAGCGAAACAACAACTGTGACAATCCACCATCAAGTTTTATCTAAGCAACTACGCAGATCAAGCACATCAAGTTTGCAAACACAATGTTTAACACAAGAACCAAAAGAACTACGTAAATCGAGAAGAATACAAGTGTTTAAGCATACAAAGTGACATAGTTCCCACCCTGGGGCCCCGTGGCCAGCTAGTCCCTTATAGGTGGGTAAAACATGGAGGATATGACAATAAATCTAAAGAAAGAAGACATGACTCCCTTCTCTTCAAGATTTGCCTCCAATGTCAAGCTCATTGTGCTAGCACCACTTTCCTTTTGCCTCAAACTCACTCTCTGTTGCATTAGAAGGTGTGGATAAGCTTGATCTTCGTTCTCGTCAATGTCCTCCCGGTGAAGAAGAAGATTCTTCAAGAAAGATGTATACGAAACCTAGAAACTGGAGTTAAACGGGAGATTTTGGGCTTGACAAGGTCGGTTCACGAGTGTATCAAGAGCACCCAGAGTGTGTCACCTCTTCTTGAATGAAATTACCTTCAGCCTGTGTTTTTCAGCGGCACAGACATGATCGTGTCAAGACCATATCAATCTTGAGAACACCCTTCTACATGGGCTTCTCTCTGAATCGCATGTTAGGCTGGGATATTCAGCGGAGAGGACACGAGCATGTCTTGCCCTTGTCTAGCTCGAGTACTTGAGCTCTTTTCTAAGTGTTCTCTCATGTTTTTCTGAATTTCACTCCAAATAGTGTTGAGCCCCTCTATTCCTGCACAAGTAACAAAAATACCCAGAATAGTACAGCACATGCACAAAAGTAAGCTTGAGAACATGAATATTGATGGATTTAGGCTATGAAAACATGTATATAACGTTCACTCATCAATTACCCCCACGCTTGAGTTGTTGCTTGTCCTCAAGTGACCACCAGACACTTAACAACAAAGAAGATGAGTGTAATGCTTCTGATCTCAGGAAAAGGGTAGTGAAAGTTTTAAACGAAGAGGAAACACGGGAGTTAGTAAAAACATAAATGCACAAGAACACTATACTCTTACTTCCAAAACCTAGTGCATGTGTTTGAAAACCCTAACTTATGTTTCGCACTGTCACAAGTGTTTAGAAACGAAACCATGTTCAATGCATAGTAGCTTCATACACCCTAGAGGTAGCCTTTTACACTAGTAGGTTATCAAATATACATTTATGATGCCGAAAATTCGACTACTGAAGAGTGGCTTTCACTCATCTAAGGTGATAGCTCTTTCTACCATCTTTTTCACAAGACAAAACTTTACAAGATAATTAATAGGGCATTCCTAAAGACGAATTCTACTTTCCATAAATTAATTTTTAATTTTTTTTTTTTTTTATTTTTTTTATTTTTTTTAACACAAGGACATGTTGAACCATAATTAGGGTTAGGTGACAAAGGTTTTGCGTTAAGGAAGTAAAAGCAAGTCATGATTTTGCTAAGATGATTACTAACACACACTTGTCCCCCCTCAGTTTAAAAATCACCAATAACTAATCATTGATCATCATAAACAAAGCTCTCATCAAATAAAAGCATGCAACCCTCTCCCACACTTAAAAATTACATTGTCCTCAATGTAAATAACAATCCAGTCAGATGAGGAAAGAAATGAAGGGGAAAAGGTTAAGCGACTACCCTGAATGGTGAGAAAAATGGTGTCATAAACATGAGCAATTCCCCAAATTAAAACATGGGCAGTGATGGTGCTGCTCTCACATTCTTCCAACTCCAAGCAACAACACAATCCCTGAGATACAAAGTGGAACACAAGGCCCCTGCTGCACTGAACTACAAAGCACAAAAAGGAAAGAAAACAAACACAAAGTATGAACAGAAAACAAAGAAGCGAGGGGAAAACAAGGATCTCTAGGATGAGAATGTATCTTCCAGGGAATGGTCATCGAAAGGTGGGCCGTACGAAGAAACACAATGGTCTGCAATACGCTGTAAGCTCTGTCCAAACCACAAAAGCCAAGAGTGCCTGGCCAATGGAAGGGGGAACGGTGGTGATGTCTGGATCCAATGATGATGGGATGACTATGGAGGGGGTAGCAATGTCACTGGACTGCTGTGGTGAAATGAACCCTATAGAGTGTACGCTACTAAGGGAGATAGGTTTGTAACCTCCTACAATAGGCATGTGGTCAAAATCCCCCAGAAGTCCCATCCACCTAAAAAGTTGAGTAATGTATGGTCCCGAGAAAATTATGTGTCCCCTAATGTCTATCGCCTGATGATGGAATGAATTGGCTATGACAAATCCCAAATGATACGGAGTCTGATCGACCATGCTTAGTAAGTACTTAAACTCGGTTAAATTGATGATGTGCAGGCAATGAATTCGCTTGGTAATAGTGCCACTGAGCAGCGTGTGAATGGATCACAGCGTCAACGTCTTAAGGGTTGTACAAGCAGTGAGGCTTGGCCTAAACAAGATCCCACAATTACTTAATCTCCTCCATCTGGTTTGTTGGCCTTCTCCCATGGGTGGGGAGGAAATGAGGTTACAGTACTCCTAAATCACAATGTACTCAGGTGTATAAATCCCCGTGAGCCGAGCCAACCCTGTATAGCTTAGGTGGTATTCTTGTCTTCTAAGTTGGACTTGAATGGTCAAAGGGTCATCCCAAATGTTGTACCCTATGCATCATTTGAAACATGTAAGAAATTCAAAAGTGTGATCATGATAAGCCAGCCATTGGATGGACAACAACTTATGGCAACCGCTAACATCAAGTAACTACTAGACCTCAGCCTTTAGCCCTACAATCTGCAATGCTTCCCAATCGATAGTGCGTAGGGTGCCAAATGTGCATGTTAAAAGCTGAGCATAACGTTCTTAGTGGAGTAGGGATGAAAATGTTGGTTTGCACACTATTTCATTAGAGAGATCGTTAGTTCTAGCCTCTTAGAAGGTCCAATAGCTGGATTCATCCTCGGCAATGTCTGCACAAAACAAACAAAACAATTTAGCTCAAAACCTGAGAACTCAAGGGAGACATGATTGGGAAAGATAATATGCTCAGCAATGATACGATCGTGTCAGTGTCATTCATGGCTCCCAAAAAATAATTATGACGCACAACCGCCAAAGATGCAAATAAGAAACCATATCGAAAGTATAATACCACTCATGAATGAACTCTAGAGTGCATAGATCATGAACCATAACCAAGAAACTCAAAATGCACAAGAGAAAATGATGAGTTCTTACTAGATTAGAATTGGAGATGGA
>NC_052479.1:14613026-14653026 GCF_009730915.1 Dioscorea cayenensis subsp. rotundata
CAAACAGGCCCTAAATACGAAAAATCGATGTTCTAGCTAAAAACTTGAATAAAAAGGACAACAAACCCGAATTTCACGTATGTGTGTGAACTCACTCAAAACAACCTCAAAGTATACTCCTCAAAGTTCTAAGTACAAAGGGACTTATTTATCTACAAAAAGTGACAAAAATTTTAAAAGATGGTAGTAGCTTCACACATCCTCTAAGGAAGCCCTTTCCAAAGCGGGCCGCTAAGGTGGCTTTCTACACTTTCGAGGTTGTAGCTCTTTCTACCCGAGTGGTAGCTTTCACTCATCCTATGAGATAGCTCTTTCTCTCATTAGGGCATAACTAGTATCCAACTTGTGAGAGTAGCTTCATACTTCATAGATGGTAGCTCTTTCCACCCAACAAATACAAATAAACAATAAAAATATTTTATTCCTTCTTTTCATTTTTATTTTTTTTTTTAGAATTTAGCAAAAGAAGTAAACCTAACTAGTCCCTTTAACATCGAACATGAGTTTCCAATAGAGTTCAGAGAGTGAGTAGTGCACTAAATGTAAATCGGGCAAAAATTCCTAAAAATTCAAGCAAGAACTACAGCATGAAAACATTCAATGTTAAAAATTCTCCTAGACTTAAGAATACAATCATTGCAACTAAGGTGAACCACCATTGTCTATGTTAGCATATATCAATCAAGAACAATAGAAAAGATAATGGCATTATGAAACTCCCCCACACACTTAAGTTGTACATTGTCCTCAATGTACACATGCAAGCTCACTCAAAAATATATCATTCAAAAAAATAGATGTGGGAGAAAGCAATCAAAACAATACTCCCCTGACTCCTAGTGTTGCGTTTGATGAAGCTAATTCATTGGGAGTAGTGTTCCAACGGGTTGTGAAGCTCACACGGCCAAGTGTCGAGCTACCTTGGTCATGCCCATGACTAAGTCTCAATTCCCAAGATGACAAGACCATCTCGCACACATACATGAGGGGTTCGGTGAAGCTCAAGAAAAACAAAAAAATAACTTCGAGTGTATAAAAAGATGAAGCAATGAATACTACTTGGTAAATGCAACATAACATAAACTCGGAAGGAAAAAAATCTCTACGAGTGAACAAGTCTAAAAACAAGAAAAATATAATAAAGTAAAAATGCACGCAAGGAAATTAAAAAGTCAAGTGTCGAGTCGCTCTCGGGCTCATGTCTTTGCTGCTTGAGGTGGCATATAGTCGGGTCCTCCGGTCGTGTGGTCGAGGGATGGAATCTCTGGAGGAACCGAGGATTTGGGTCTCGGGAGATCTCGAAGGAAGTCGAATCGGCCATAAGATCTGCAGTATCTTGAGCCCATTGCATAGCCCGGACTCCGCTATCTCGATCCCGAATCTCTCTAACATCGGTCTCCGACCTCTCAATATGGTTATAGGCTCGAGTACCCGGGTGCTCTGAGAAGATGGAGGAGTTCGATGGACACCCCCGCGATGATCTCCTTCACTTTCTTTGGTGGTCTCAGTATGGCTATGAGTGAGAATATAAACCCCTAGCCCAAACCTCCGTACCAACCCCATCATCCCGATCAGTGTTGAACACAAGAGGAGTGGGCACAAGCTGTCCCCTCTCAAAGCACCACATAGAGCGTCGCCCAAACCCATTCCCAGAATGAGTCTGGTGATATAAGGGCCAGCAAATAGTAGACCCACTCTCGTCGAATGACCACAGTGCATCGCAAAACATCCGCTAGAATGCACCCCTAAGTGAAGTGGTACATTCGGGTCATGGAGTATAAGAAAAAGCATATCGAGCTGGTCACGGACCAATCGATGATCGTGTGTACATATACAGTAATCGAGCCAGGATAAACTAGAGGCCTTCGACAATCCCGGTTCGTACTCCCCACGACTCCACACAAAATCACGATGACGCATGATATGGAGGATCGACACCGAAAAGTCTACTAGTAGTCGGCCATACTCACGTGTGCACTGTGATAAGCTGACATCGTACAGGGGCCGTCTAATCGAAAACTCGAGTGACTGATGGAGAATGGTTGTCCGAATGCCCGAACCCGTATCGCCTCACCGAGTGTCAACTCTCCCATGCAGACAATCAAAACTCAAGGGACGCTAAAAACCTCTAGCATCGAGTAGTGCGGTGAGTGGCTCACTAATCGTCGCGACCTCCTCCGACTTCCCATTGCCCGACATCTCATCAATCTCATTAATTACACGATCACCCTGCTTTCGAATATCTCGAAAGCACTTGTACGTCCGCGAAGCAAGTTTGACCAAACCCAAGTGCTGAAAGTCTCTCGAAGTGAGCATGATGCTCGGGGTTCGAGAATTCCACATGTATCGGGTCGGGTGAGGAGAGTCTGAGGCGTTTCACTTCATTCTTCTTTGCGCGAGGTGCCATATCTGTAGTGTAAAATAAGAAAACAATCAAAAATCTCAAAAAGCAATATCTTTGCCCGAATTCCACACGGGCCCGCTGGAAATTACCCACACCCGTGTGGATCTGCGCAGACGTGAAACTCCGCGCAGTGCAGAACAAATCTTAACAATTCAATTCAAAACCACTTCTAAATGCTTACTGCACATCCATCATGCATGAAAATTTGCATTTAAAAGTATTCAATCCGTGAAAAACCATAATTGGCAAAGAAAAGAGGATAAAAAGTTTACGAAGAGATGAATATGAAAAACTTGAAAATTCGGTGAGATTTGCGAAGAAAAATTCCTACAAACAGCGATAGAAGGGTCTGGAAGATGATCGAACCGCTTTTCAAATGATCGGAGATGAAGAATGAGACGGATCACAAGGTTTTTAAGGAGAAAATCACGCCTCTTGAATTTCTGTATCCCCACGAGCGTGAGGAAATTACCCATGCCCTTGTGCCTCACTTCGAGAGCGCCACAGGGGTGTACACACATCCCTGTGCTTTCTCGGGAAAACACCCCTTTGAGTCTGACTGCTCTCACACGGTCGCGTGGAGTACCCACGCCTGCGCGTCGATCCCACTGTGGGAGATGCACGCCCGCTGGCTTTCCTCGACATCCGAGAAAAATATCAAGTCTTACACACGCCCATGCGGAAATTACCCACGGGCGTGGACATTTACATGCTCAACTCACAAGGGCAGTAGCACGCCCCTGTGTTTTATCGGGATAGAGGGAACACCCTGCAGAGATTTGCATGGGCGTCGCGGAAGTACCCACGCCCGTGTGTGGTTCACAAGGTTTCTCATGGGGGTGAGTCCACGCCCGATGTGTTCTCGGGAAAAATCGCCCAACTCTGCAGAGTTCACACACCCGTCGCGAAATACCCACGGACGCTGCGCGATTGCATGGTCATTCGCGAGGCAGCCGCAGCGCCTCGCTGCCTTCTCCTGGATGAGCTCACGAAGATATACTCCACGCGCATGGAAATTCCACACGCCCGTGTGTTTTCTCTGGATGACTTAGGAAAATCTGCAGGCTCTGCAGAACTATTCTGAACATGTTTACACACTCATAGCCTGCCATATTATGCAAAATTTACTAGATAAAAATACGAAATAGAACTCAAAGCGACCAAAACTTCACCAATTTTCAACAAAACACACAATGAATTCTTTTAAAACCCACAACAAAATCGAAAAGACAAGCACTTAAAAATTGATACACCAACACTTAACAGTTTATTCATGAAAAACAAACTAAAGTAAAAAGGTGTGAGAAACATGAAACACTTGGGTTGCTCTCCCAAGAAGCGCTTGTTTAACGTCACTAAAGCTTGACATATCTTTCTTACTCCTCACGGGGTTCATAAATGAAGGTTGCCCTCTTACCCATGGCTTGAAAGCATGATGAGCAAAGTCTCTTGAGGGTAGAGTGTGTACTCTCGGGCTTTGGACCACCTAGCAATGGTTCATCCAACTTCCTTGGCTCATGTACGTCTCCAACAATCTTTGAGCGTTTTCGGTGGCGTCTCCGAGCCCTCTTCATTTTCCGGAGCACCGTCTTCAAGATCCCCGGTAGATGTTTCTTCTCCAATCGAACCAAGCATCATTACTTCTTTATTGGTCTCCTCTTGATCGAACAAACCTTCATATGGATCCGGGTTGAACATTTCACGCACATATTCATTAACAAGCTCATCGAGTAGTGTCTAGAAAGTATAAAGTGTCATAAAAATCAAGAGAATGTCAGCATGGCTTCCGTATACGTATGTGAGATTGTCATCTCTAACTCTCAAAGTGAGCTCTCCGCCGTCCATGTCAATCAATCCTTTGGAAGTCCGCAAGAACGGTCTCCCAAGTATCAAGTGTACATCCGCATCCTCATCGACATCTAGCACTACAAAGTCAACCGTAAAAATGTACTTGTCCACCTTGACAAAGCACGCCTACAATGATGCCTCTCGGATGTCGTACCGTTAGGTCCACCAATTGTAAAGTCATCTGAGTAGGCCTAGGCTCTCCTAAGCCAACACCATTTCCTCACCTAAGTTGCCGATGTTACATGGAATGATGAAGCTTCCCGGGTCTTTCTTCTTGTTGGGCATGTTCTTTTTGCAACACCGCCCGAGCATGAAGCATCTAGCACCACTGAAACACTCTCCTCCAATTTCCTCTTGTTTGTCAATAGGTCTTTCAGGAACTTCACGTACTTAGGCATTTGAGCCAATGCCTCTACAAAAGGAATATTGATGTGGAGTTGTTTGAGACATGCACTCAGAACTTCTTATACTCGTTTCATCCCCTTGGTCATTCTTCAATCTAGAGGGGTAATGGATTCTTGGCTCAAATGGTGGGGGCGCCACCTCTTTCTCTTTGTTTACTCCTCCTTAACCTCTACAACCTCGTGTGCATGTTCTTTCGGCTTTTCACTCGGAAGCCTCCCTTCAACCTCACGACCACTTCTCAAAGTGATCGCCTTCACATGTTGCTTGGTAAACTTCCATGTGGCCTTTCGGAGAGAGACTTCGCAATTTGCCCCACCTGATTTTCAAGGTTGTGCAAGGAGGTGGTGTGATTGCAAAAGTGTAGCCTCGACCGATTCAAAACCTTGTACTTTGCCGATTGAATAAATCTAGCCAAGAGCTTCTCCAAATCAGTCATTCGGGTTTCCAAGCCCCGGAATTGCTTTTTCCACTTGAGGGGCTTATTGTCGTTGTACCAATATTTTCAAGCTTAGGGTCTACTTCAATCAATATTGATGGATTCCCTCGGGTCATAACCCCGGAGTTGTACCAAAAAGAAAGAAAAGACAATCAGAACAATGATAGAATAAGAAGATATGAATTAGAATGTGTGGTGAAATAGCTAAGAAAACAAAGTGCAAAGTATCTCTAAATGCCTAGCTCCCTCAAGAATCGCACTAAAAACTTGACAAGATCCCTTGCATATATCCGGCAAGTGCATGGGTTTATCAAGTAATAATCCCGTGAGCAGTGATCGAACCCATGTGGAGAAGGTGTAAAGACACTTAATTCGATTCTTAGCTATGTGGAATATCAACAATGATAAGTGTGATAATGATTCAATTCTCAACAATTAAAAGCAACAAGTAAGAGAGGAAAAGTAAGGAGGAGGTAAGGCAATCATTAAAGATGGGGTACTCAGATGATGCTTCACCTAGGATAATCGCTTCAAGTGTAAGAACTCTCTATTATGCTTCCTAATCAATGCAATGGTGAGTCGTGGAAATCCTTACATACATAGTCCCAAATCTAAGGTCAACTATGCCTAACTCTATTCATGTCCCGGAGGAGAGATTAAATAACCTCTCAACCTCGCACTCAAATAAAAATGTAATGAGCTCTAGGGATTCCAGGTGATAAATCTCTTCCTAATTATAGACCTAATCCTTTGGTCCAGGCGGAAGGTCCCTAACCACAATTAAGCCCTAGATACTAAGATCCCTTCAACGCTTCACTACATTGCACGCGCAACTAAGCCCTAGGGGAGATTCATCCCTTAGACCATTTACTCTATTATGGCCGCAAAGAACTTAAGGAACGGAGGTAGAATCTATCACGTCGGAGGAGAAAAGGGGACGCCCTCGCATGCCTCTCGACTCACCCTCTCAACCCTCTCCAACCTAGCTTTGTCTAACGCTCCCCGGTGTGTCACTCACTCACAAGGTTACCAACAAGAACTCTCAACCCTAGTGTCACTCTAGGGGAAATGTTCATACAATCAAACATTCAAGGTTGGAACTCACAATAAACATCAATTTATTGAAAGTATAATAAAGAAGTTCAATGAAACGAATATATCCTAGGGTTCAGAATCACCCAAATACCATCTAGGGATTTAGCTCTCCATCGAGCTAAGTACAATCAAAAAAATCAAATGTAAAAGAAAATGAATCCATAAAAGAAACCCCTCGATGGTCGTGTCGATGGTCTTGTGGAGAGTGCTCTACTCGTCGCAAGGGATCCTTTGTCCGGCCTAGGATACACCTCGCCGGATCGATGCCAACGAAGGCTCTCCCAATAACCTTCTTCCAAATGACATGTGATGTCCAAGCCATAGAACCTCTCCAAAAACCTAGCCAAAGCCCTCTCTCAAGTTGGGGAAAAGTTGGAGAAAAAGAATACCAAAAATCGGGGCCGAATCGGCTTTAAATAGGGAGTCGAATTGGGCGACTCCACCAGGCGTGGATGGTACACTCACCAGTCGTGAATTTCCACACGACCATGGATAATTTCCGCAGCCTGTGTGGATTCTCTATTTCTCTGATTTCTCGGGCGGCTATGACGAGCTGCCTACAAGACATGCTACATTGTTCGCTACTGAGCCTTCGACACTGAATAACTTCCTAATTCCATATTTTCATCGGGGTAACGCAAATGGGCACACGTTTATGTCGTGAATCACTTGCTTCTTCAATGATATACATGTTGGTGGAGCTCTCATTCTTATGTGCATAAATCGGAATGCTCGAGTGTGACTACCTTTGTGCCCCTCCAAATGGATGTGCTGACTCAAATGCGAGGAGGTTGGCACACACTCTAGCATCTCACACCTGACCTATGTCTTCGCGTTTGAACCTTAGCAAGATTTCCTCCAAAATAGGTGCATTATGATCCACATTGGCCTATTTCCTTCATACTCGGCCTCACAAACCTACCTGCATAAAAGTAACATAAAAACACACATATTAGTGTAAAAACCTGAGAAAAGTAATGCTCAACATAAGGAATGAACACTTCGCATTCATATCGCACAAGCACTTATCATCAGTCAACTTGGCGTAGCAATTCAAGGTCAAAGTACAGATCTAGGATGAAGATCTCCTTCCTTGTGGCTCACGCCTATCATTCTTCTTAGCAGGTGGAATAGTTGAATGAAGCATGTAGGGATGCCCAGTCCTCCGAAAGTGGTATGCAGTGCTTCCAAATAAATAAAGTCCAATTGGTTATCCTGCTCTTCTTCCTATTATTGAACCTCTCTCATCCTCTTCAAGAAAAACCTACCTGAGGTTCTTCCTCTTTCAAGTTTGATCGTTCCTTTACTGGTGTTGCTGGCCCATCATCAAACAAGATTCGGTATAGAGCCACCGTCTTGTTTGGGGATAGATCTTCCACCTTCAATGGCAAACCAACCGCATATGCAAGAACTTTTTCATTTCATAGGACCCGATCCTTTTCAATCTTCGTGTTCTCCTTTCCAAAAACATTCCAATTTAAATAAAAAAAGAATCGAATGAGTACCCAGCTCTACACTCCACAGCGATAGAAATGAAAAATTTCCACTCGTCGGGGCTTGGCTTTCTATTTGTATCATGTCCTCTATTATGTGTTCTATCGAGACTCTTTCCTCGCAATTTGAAATAAAAATCTTCTCAGTTCTATCATTCCCTTCGACCTATCTTATACCTAATTAGATCAAATAAAAAAAAACCAGCCTTTCAGAAAGAATCAATAAAGAAGAGAGGGGTTCCCTCTAGATTAGGGAACTAATAAGCTCTACATGCGAAGTCCAATGTATGGTGTCTAACTTACTAGGACTAAGAGTAAGAGATAGGATGGCCTTCTTCTCTTTACCTTCTTAAATAAAAAGGATTGGATTCCTGCACGTATTCCAAATATCTGCCGTTATATGTCCTCTCTTCTGAAAGGGGTAACATCGCCAGTTCTATCCCATGCATTAATAGGAGATCCTTAGCCCCGTGGAATATGATCCTCGTGTCTTCACACGATGTATTACTTGGCGATCCTATACACTTGCGGTGAAGCAATCAATGCTAATGTAGAATTAACCACAGAAGAGGCAAAACTCCTATCAAACAAAGTTTGTAAGACCTCAAAAAGAAATAACAAGGGCTACCTCTCAGAGAGCGCCTTTAATGTCAAAAGAAAAGAAAACCTTGCCGCCAACTAGTGAATCTATTAGTTTGGTTTGGTCAAAGGTTGTCTTATCAATCTTCTTGGCAAGACAAGTAATTGTAGCCAATGAAAACAAAGACTGATACACCTTGACCAATAGATCCGAACATTCATTCTTTTCATAGATGTCCAATCTATGGAAAGGAGGGATGATTCGAGGATACCGCACTCTAGTTAGGGATACTGGGACAGCAACAAGTCGGGCTTGAAGAGAACTCCTCCATAGGAATTCTCAAGGGTCTGGAGGCGATCGCTTTTAAATACAAAGCTACATGCAACCACCCAAACCTCTTTTCCTAACTTGTAGACTAACCGTGAAAAGAGGTAGGCGCCAATACAAAGCTCCTTTGTTAGACCATCACCCGACCAAGAGAAGCACCTTATTTAATTAATTTTTCTTAATTAAGTAGCCTCCCAAGATCCGAGAGTCTTCTAAGACACTCGCCACCGATAGGTGACACTTTCAACGAGAAGGAAAGAGTCTTTTCATGGTTTCGGTATGTTAAAGCATCCACGTGGTGGTGAAAGCGACCCTAAATTACCTCCGCCCCCACGGTTGGGTAATTGGACCCATGATAAGAAAGGGGTGGGAGGCTCGCGTCACCCCTATTCCTACTCGATAAAGAGATTCTATCCCCTCCGGTAAGAGTGCATACCAACGAGGACTCACCCACATGACCTTCTAAATGGAGACCATAGGAAGGCACCAATGTTGTCATCGATCGGGCCTTCGTTATTGGACTAATCACATCCAAGTAAGGAAGGGGAGGTTCGAAGCACTATATCGGTAAGTTGTAGACCGGGATCCCCGTCCCTCGACGGACCCACAACTACTAACGTGCATGCCCGCCTCCATTCGGAATGCCTGGGCACCTAAGACTATCCAAAGCAAGATCGGTGACACCGGTCCGCTCGGGTTGAGCCCTCTGTCGAAAGGGGCTCTTCCATGACGCTCTAAAGTCAAGTATATTTCATGCAGTTCACGAAGGAATTCTTTTTCAGGAGCACACGATTATTATGACTTATGGGTATTTGAATTTCTTTCTCACACTTTCTAACATAAAGAGAGTCGAATTTCTTTCTCACACTTTCGCCGCTTCTTTCTGTCGTCTTCTTTGTTGATTCCTCTTCCCTTTTTCTCGGGCGGATCACTTAATCGGAGGTGCATGTGGTAGATGAGAGTATATAAATTTAATAATAGACATTAGCATTTTTTTAGCAAGATTCCTTCGGGGAAACGGGAAAAAAATTAGCGGCAACATGAAAAAGGATGACACTCGTCCAAAAATAGCTAAATCTCTAGTTTTTGTTATTTGGTACCGACTTGAGAGGATCAAGAAATTTATCTTCTTTGAACATCTCAAAAATTTGATCCCATGAAGAAAGGGAAACCACGATTTCTCATTTTTTTGCCTTGAATAGTATGAAGGCATTCCGTGAACATATTGTCTTTGGTTGGTTGAAAAATTTTTTTCTAGGGTAAAAAAATTCCACCATATCGAACCTCCTATTACTAATACTAAAGTGAGTATGAGTAAAAAGCTAAAATCGATGATTTGAGGCTTGATTAATTGCTTCACTCAACCGTAAATCGCGATATTCTTGAACTTTTGACCTGAGCTATCTCGCCAATCCCACCATTACCCTTTCCGGCTACCGAGTAGTTTAGCATGATATCCTCGAGCAGGATCGACCGCAGATCGCTATTTGTTTTTTTGATGGGTAGCTTTGTGATCTCGGGGCTTTTAATGTTTTCCGGACCAAAGTCAGCAGATTTTTTTCCCCTTTTTGATTTTTGAAATCTCGAGATTCTTTATAAAAAATTATATAATTGTATAAATGGATTTTGCCAATACAATATAAGTTGACTTCCTTTTTCTCAAAGTTGTTTTTTCTATTCACATCCTAGACAATTTAATTAATTAAAAAAGGGTTTTGACTATCCGCAAACCGGCCAAGAGACCGGGTTTACTCTCTACTATATATAATGAAATTAAATCTCTCTGGGGTGTCTAGAAGAAGGGGATAATAGATTTTTGAAGCATCGATCATTGATCGAATCTCTTAGGGTCTATCGTGACTTGATTTTTTTAGTCTCAAGTCGAGTTTCAAATGATGTAATCTAAAAGGTAGGGGAGGTTCGAAGAGGTACTTCCACCAATGACCCGCCACACCAACCCTATACAAGTGACATACACGCAATAACTTTAAATAAGCTAGGAAGTTCAATCCTCCCGGATAAGGTCTCACTAGAGATCTGAAAGGGAGGATCGAAAAGCGTCATGACAAGAAAATAATTTTTTTTACTAAGACAAGACGCCACATTGACAATATCGGGAATAAGAGTTTTCATAGATTTGGTGTTCCGCCAAACCAACCCACTGAAAGACAACCTCTCCGAGATATACGGTTTTATGCCGAGAAAGGTGCTAAGGGGAGCCCGTGGTTAGAGTAACTCATCGAGAAGGTTAGAGAGGTTCCTACTTTTGTGAACTAACAGGTATGCTTAAACAAAGTAGGAGAGGGCACGTGGAGGCCAGCTGAGCGAAAGCAATACATGCTCTTAGTGGTGGGGTGCCCTCCTTCCTGGTCCCACTTTAGTCTTTCTCATCGACATAGTGTCTATATCAATGGATCTTGCAAAAGCACAAGCGAAGGACCTTAGTCAGCATAAGTCAAATAGTATATATAACAAGTTTTTGGTTAAACGAGCGTAGTTTTCACTAAAACCTCTTTCTTAGTCCCTTGGTCTCAAGGTAAGCAAGCGTAGGGCTTGGGTACTCGAGAAGGAAGTAATAATATAGACCTTTGCGAGAGAGCCGGGAAGGGGGAGCCATAGAAAAAGAAAGGGAAGGGGCAAATCGTAGCAATTCATACATTGTGGTTCAAGGGGTATTCACGCATTCGGCTCATCCCATGCTAATGATTCCGACCTTGGAAATTAGGAAGCGGTAAAAGGCCCCTATCATCCTGCGTACCAAGATCCGTGGACATGGAATGAGAGTTCAAAGGCTTTTTTCTTTGCAGCCGAATTCGACTTTGATTGATATTGTATATGCTCGGCGGACAATCTGACCTCACATCATAGCTTTCATTGCTCTATCCCTTTCTCTTCCGTAGGAGAGCTTTATTTTATCCCATCGCCTTCTTTTTGGGAGTCATTATTCGACTGCCTATGGATAGGAAAGCACTAGTTCCGTGTAAGTGGCTTAGAAAGTCTGTCTTTCTTCTCTTAGACCTGGACCTTGGCTTATATCTTTTGTCTTATGAAGGCTTTTATGAGCCTCCCCTATAAAAGCAAGTTTCACTAGCACTTGAGCTAGCTACCGCAGCTTTGTCTCGAGCTCAAGCCCATTGTCTTTTTTTATCCCTGCCGGTCATTCTTTTGATGAGTCAAGGGGTTTTCAAAAAGGAATTTTTTTGCCTTATTTACTAGCTTTCCAAAAAAACATGACAAGAAAGTCAAAAAACTCTTAAGCGGTCTGAGACTTTACCTTAAACTCTCGTTCCTGGGTTATAGTACTCTAAAACTACCAGGTCGCTGATGAACATCATATGACATATCAAGACTTTGTTTCTCCATTTCCTACATTGATTGAGCCTGTCCTAAATGATAACCAGCCTGCTCAAAGAAAGAGCGAGATAAAGAATTATTATGTTGCAGTTGATGAAATTAGTGGATCTTTTAGCTCCTTATCATTGTGGGGGAAAAATCGGCCTATTTTGGGGAGCTGGGGTGGGTAAAACAGTCCTCATCATGGAATTGATCAACAACATTGCCAAGGCTCATGGGGATGTATCTGTATTTGGTGGAGTAGGCGAACGTACTCGTGAAGGAAATGATCTCTACATGGAAATGAAAGAATACAGAGTAATTAATGAAAAAAATTACAGAATCAAACGTGGCTCTAGTCTATGGTCAAATGAATAAACCACCGGGAGCTCGTATGATAGTTGGTTTGACTACCCTAACCATGGCAGAATATTTCCGGGATGTTAATGAACAAGACAAAACGTGCTTCTATTCATCAACAATATTTTTCCTTTCGTCCAAGTAGGATCAGAAGTATCGAAAAGCAGAGCCAATCGGCAAAGATGGGAACTCCATAATTATTCTTCTATCTATTCCCGCCTAACTCGCTGATTGGATGCTTTTTCTTAATGCTCTCCCTTTACAGTGCATTACTCCTCGGATGAGGAGCCACCAAAGGAGGATCCCTCCCAATCGGGTTTTGAGCTCCCGGCAAAGAATACAAGATGCTCGAGCATCTTTAGAAAAATCACCGCTCCTCGAGCTGATCATGAAATAATAAAAAGGCCCTCTTCAAGGTTCTTAAGAGTGCCATGGTGGCCGATGATCTGGCACCTGAAACTTTAGCAGCTCTTCGGCCAACGTAAAAAGATGAGACTTTACCACCGTGGAGCGGTATTTTGCTAAAAAGATGAGTGGGAAACAAAAGTAAGATGTCGGAAAAAGCAAAAATATATGAGATCACAAATGTAGATTGCTCGCGACTAAATATGAATTGAGATGAAAGCTTTATAAAAGCGCTTTTGTAAAGATCCCGATCTTCCGCTCTAATATGCGGGACAAACATCGTTATAAGTTGTCCAAGTTGCCAAGAAATAGTTCCTTTGCACGAGTAAGAAACCGATGTATTTCCAAGGGTCGCCCTCGTTCCGTAGTGGAGTTCTTTCGCATTTCTCATATCATTTTTCATGGATTAGCATCTCGAGGTCCTTTGATGGGCAAAAAGAAATTGTCTTGGTAGCAACCACCAAACCAATAGATCAAAGGTTAGTTAGCCCTGTAGCTGGTCCACAAGCAAGGGTTGTAGGTCCATTACCGTCCGGCTAAGAACCTAATGGAGTCATCCCAACCCTCGGATCGGAGATGCTAACAAGGCAGGAATCGAAGTGGGGGACCTCTTCGCTACACCTGTCCCCCCAGACATAGACTACATATAGGGTAGTACTGTTGGAAAGATAGAAGATCACCTAGTGAACAACATCTAAAGTAACGAATGTCACTACCGAGGGATCGACAAGACAACATATCAAATCTGAACTTTACTTTTCATGCCTTTGATTCAGGGGCAGAACCCCTTTTACCTTTCTATGTTCGCGGTCCTCACCTCTCTTTCGAATTCCTTAGGTAGCGAATATCCTGGCAAAACTCTTCTTTTCATTGAAGTCATTCTTCCTTCCTCATTATGCTTTACATTTTGGACACTCATCTATGTACGGGTATCCCAGCTATCTAGGGTTCTCATTCTCTCAGTTAGGCTCTTTTTCCATCTTGCGTTGGATGCTCTTTACCCTCCCCATCCCAGAACTTATATCTATCAGCAAAAGAGCCTAACTGATGGAGTCTTCGCAATGAGAATACTATCTATCCATCTTTCTCATTATCATTAGCTTTAGCTTGTTCCTGCTCATTTCTATAAAAAACGAGATGGACTTGACTTACAATGAGTGAAAATAGCATACGTCTGACTAAATGAAAAGATGCGTAAGCGCTTTTTACTTCCTTAATCAGTGCCCCTTTATGAATTGGAGAGTGGGGTGCAAATCGTCCACTCACTCAAGCCCCTCGCCCTCTAGCTCTATTATCTATCCCCTACCTTTATTTAAGTTCACAAGAGTCTAGCCCCTTTCAATCTACGGTTTTTATCTAGTCCTCTAGGTCTCAAAAGTGCTTTCTAGGCGAACTCTTGATCTCGGGTTGTTTTGCGAGTAGAATATTCTTAGTCATCGCTAGTCTATCTTCGTTTTCCTTGCCTTCTCATGCTAGTGAGTGATTTGGATTCATTCTTTATATGTAGTATAGACAATCTAACCCTTCTATCAAACCATGTTGGAATTTCACATAGAGCCCTAACCTTAGCCATACATAAAGCACCAACAAGATCTATTAGAAGCTCAAGCTGTAAAAAGGCCCGCATGCATAGTGGGAGATGCCCGCTTTTTGAGACATCAAGTTTTTGTCCCCCTGCCCTCGGCTACAAGCTCGGATTTCAGTCTTCACTATAAGAACATTAGAAGTCGGACAAGAAGCGTAATCAGATAGAGAAAATCATACGTAAATGAGAGCACCCACTACTATCTTGCTTGATAGAGTATCCTTCTTATGCATCCGTGGACTCAGTAAAGATGTGAAAAATCTATCTCGTACATATTTTATCGAGTCACCCTACAACAGAAGCATGCCTATTGAAAGCTCAAGCCAATATGTATCTTTACCATCCAAACTGAAGTCACTCTTTCTTTTGTTACAGCTAATATGACCGTCCCTCGCTGGAGTCGTTTTAGACTAAAAAAATGACTCCGCTTATCACCCCAACACTAAAAACTGCTCAAAATCGCCTGTAATCCTCGACCAAGTGTTGTGGAAGGCCTCAAGTCTATATCTCTATCTTAAAGTCCCCACTTTGGACATGTGTACAAGTGTTGTAGAGTGGTGAATTTCATTTCCAAATCATCCATTCACTTCCAACAGGCCTCCAAATGCGGTGAAAGTGCCTTCATGTAGGACAACTACCCTCCCGAAAAGTGGTACTGTGATTCCAAATAAATAAAGTCCAATTAGTTAAAAAATAAAATCCTATTTTCCTCCTATGATTGAACCTCTCTCATCCTCTTCAAGAAAACCTACCTTAGGTTCTTCCTCTTGGTAGTTTGATAAGTGCTTGTGCGATATGAATGCGAGCTGCTCATTTCTTATGTTGACCATTACTTTTCTCGTGTTTTTCACACTAATATGTGTTTTTATGTTACTTTTGCAAGTGTAGGGTTGTGAGGCCAAGTATGAAGGAAAAAAGCCAATGTGGATTACAATGCACCGATGTTGGAGGAAATCTTGCTATGGTTCAAACACGAAGACATAGGTCGATGTGAGATGCTAGAGTGTGTGCCAACCTCCTCATATTCAAGTTTGGCACATCCATTTGGAGGGGCACAAAGGCAGTCACACTCGAGCATTCTCGACTTATGCACATAGAACAAGAGCCCCACTAACGTACTCTATCATTGAAGAAGCAAGTGATACATGACGTGAACGTAGTGCCCGCTTATGCTATCTCGATGAAAGTATGGATTCGGGAAGCTATTCAGTGCCGGATATCGATAGCGTAGCAATGTAGCAAAGACGCGTAGCAAAGCAATCGTAACAACACTGCTCATAGTCGGGCCGAGAAAACAGAGTTCGAGAGAATCCACACGTACATGTGGAAATTATCCATGCCCGTGTGCAAATTTTTGCACGGGCGCTGGAAGCATCCACGCTCATGTAGTCGCCTCGATTCCACTTTTATTTAAAAGTCGAATCAGCCCACGATTTTTAGTATTCTTTTCTCCATCTTTTTCCTAACTTGAGAGAGGGCTTTGGCTAGGGCTTTGAGGGTTGTTGCCCAAGGTTTTGGAGAGGTTCTACGGCTCTGACATCGTCATTCCTTAGGAAGAAGGTTGGTAGGGGAGTTTCCGTGGAGGCGTATCCTATACAGGATGAGGGAATCCTTGCACGATGAGTAGAGGACTTTCCACAAGACCATCAACACAAC
Source organism: Dioscorea cayenensis subsp. rotundata (assembly GCF_009730915.1). NCBI lineage: Eukaryota > Viridiplantae > Streptophyta > Magnoliopsida > Dioscoreales > Dioscoreaceae > Dioscorea > Dioscorea cayenensis. The sequence goes on from NC_052479.1 coordinate 14,628,954, forward strand.
TATCGAGGGGGTTTTTTTTATGGATTCATTGCTTTTACATTCTATTTCTTTGATTGTACTTAGCTCCATGGAGAGCTAAACCCATAGTGGGTACTTGGGTATTGTGAACCCTAGGATGTATTTGTTTCATTGAATCTCTTTATTATGCTTTCAATTAATTGATGTTTATTGTGAGTTCAAACCTTGAATGCTTGATTGTATGAACATTTCCCTTAGAGCGACACTAGGGTTGAGAGTTCTCGTTGGTAACCTTATGAGTGAGTGACACACCACGAGCGTTAGACACAGCTAGGTTGGAGAGGGTTGAGAGGGTGAGTCGAGAGGTACATGAGCGTCCCCTTTCCCTTCTGACGTGATAGATTCTACCTCTGTTCCTCGAGTTCTTTGCGGCCATAATAGAGTGAATGGTCTAAGAGATGAACTTCCACTGGGGCTTAGTTACGCGTGCAACAAAGTGAAGCGTTGAGATGATCTTAGTATCTAGGGCTCAATTGTGGTTAGGGACCTTCCACCTGGACCTAAGGGTTAGGTCTATAATTAGGAAGAGATTTATCACTTGGAATCCCTCATTGCAACTCTATGCGAGTGCGAGGTGTTGAGATTGTTCGATTTCTCTTCCGGGACATGTATAGAGTTAGGCATAGTTGACCTTAGATTTGGGACTATGTAATTAAGGATTTCCATGACTCACCATTGCATTGATTAGGAAGCATAATAGAGGGTTCTTGCACTTGAAACAATTATCCTAGGCGGAGCATTAGCCGAGTACCCCATCTTTATCGATTGCCTTACCCCCTTTCTTTACTTTTGCTATCTTACTTGTTGTTTTTATTGTTGAGAATTGAATCATTGTCACACTTATCATCATTGATCTTTCACATAGCTAAGAATCAAATTAAGTGTTTTTATTCTGTATTCCCTGTGGATTCGATACCCGCCACCCGGGATTATTACTTCGACAAACCCGCACTTATGGATATACGTAAGGGGACCTTGTCAAGTTTTTGGTGCCGCTGCCGGGAGTAGGCATTTAGCGATACTTTTGCACTTTGTTTTCTTAGCTATTTCACCATATATTCTATTTCATATCTTCTTATTCTATCATTATTCTGATGTTTCCTTTATTCTTTTTTTATTGTAGAAAAATGATTAACATGTTTGAGTCATTTGACACTATCATAAGAATGGTTGAACACGTGTAGCGTAAAAGTTCAAACAATTGCATCACATGACATGTCGTGTTATTCTCATCATGAGCAGTGTACAACTCAACAACCAGTAGAAGAATCGGTTGAAGAGTACATCACCAAGATTCAAGGGCAAAACTGTGAATTAGATAATGTGGTAAATCAATTTGAGGAATCCACGTCGGTGTCAATGAGCGACCAGTTGGAGGAAAGTTTAGAAAGAATCCTTGCTCAGTTTGATTCTTCCTATCAAAATCAAAGGCGTGAACCTTTTCGAGCTTAGAGTTGCTATTTCAAAAGTGGAACTATGTGGAATGGACATGTTGATATCCGTCGTAGATTGTAAAGAAATGTTGGACCACCAGAACTTGAGCTGATAACTCTTCCAACACATTTGGAATATGTATTCTTAATGGAGGACTCTAACCTCCCTGTGATTGTAGCTTCAAACTTATTTCCGGAGCAGAAGGATAAGCTTGTTAGCATGTTGAAAAAACACAAATCAGTTATTGCATGGAAGATCTCCGACATTAGGGGTATAAACCCATCATTCTGCACTCATAAGATCCTAATGGAGGATGACTACAAATTTGTGATCCAACCTCAGCGAAGATTGAACCCGAATATGAAGGAAGTTGTTAAGGCGGAGGTAATAAAACTTTTGGATGCAGTAATCATCTATCTCATATCAGACAGCAAGTGGGTGAGCCCGACCCAAGTTGTCCTGAAAAAAGGAGGAATGACAGTAGTGAAGAATGAAAAGAATGAGTTAATCCCCACTAGGACAGTTACTGGTTGGCGAGTTTGCATTGACTATATAAGATTGAATGATGTCACTCGGAAAGATCACTTTCCTTTGCCATTTATTAACCAAATGTTGGAACGACTAGCGGGGCATCATTTCTCATCGCTTCCTTGATGGCATGTCGGGATACTTTCAAATCCCAATAGCTCCGAAGATCAAGAGAAAACCACATTTACTTGCCCTTATGGTACTCTTGCTTATAGAAGAATGCCTTTCGGGTTGTGTAATGCTCCCCGCAACATTCCATGTACGCATGACGGCCATTTTTTTGATTACTTTCTCAAGATATTATGGAAGTTTTTTTATGGATGATTTTTTTAGTGTTCGGGGACTCTTTCGATGCTTGCTTAAATAATTTGGAAAGAGTCTTAGTAAGATGTGAAGAGATGAATCTCGTCCCTCAATCGAGAAGTGTCACTTTATGGTGCAAGAAGGCATTGTCCTTGGACATAAGATTTCCAGCAGGTGTATGAAGGTGGATAAGGTGAAGATTGAGATAATTGAAAAGTTTCCTCCACCTACGAATGTTAAAAGGGATCCGTAGCTTGGGTCATGCTGTGTTTTAGAGAAGGTTCATTAAGGACTTTTTCAAAGATCTCCAAACCGTTAACCAAACTCTTGGAGAAGGATACTCCCTTTGATTTCGGAAAAGTTAGTGCAAGCACCAATTCTGACAACACCGAAGTGGAAGTGGGATGAGCCGTTCGAACTAATGTGTGATGCTAATGATTATGTAGTGGGAGCGGTCTTGGGTCAGAGGGGAAGCAAGCAATTTCAACCGATCTATTATGCTAGCAAGACTCTCATAAGTGCACAAGAGAATTACACCACTCATCGAAAAGGAATTATTACCAGTAGTGTTTACTTTTTGATAAATCTGCACCATATCTCATCCTATCTAATATCACAAGTAGTTCACTGGATCACTCTGCACTCGTTATCTCATGAACAAGGGCGTAGCAAAACCAAGATTGATTCGAAAGGATATTGTTATTGCAAGAATTTGACATGGAAATAAAAAGATAAAAAGGGGACGAGAATGTGGTTGCGGATCATCCGTCGAGATTAGAAGATTGCAAAAGGCAAGAACTGGCAAGCAAGGAAATTAATGATTTCTTCCCTGAAGAGCATTTGTTTGCGGTACAAGTATCAGAATTGAAAGATGTTCCATGGTTCACAGATTTTGCGAATTATCTCTCAGGAAGGGTATTGAAGCGAGGGTTTAAGCTCAGCTAGAAGAAGAAATTTTTTTCGAAAGGACCTTAAGAACTTTTTCTAGGAAGATCTTTACCTGTTCTGTATTGTGTGACCTTAATCAGAGAAACAGAGAATCCACACGAAGGCGTGGAAATTCCAGACGTGCGCTGTATCATCCATGTCCGTGGAGTTGCCCGATTCCAAAATTTCTATTTAAAGCGGATTCAGCCCCGATTTTGGTATTCTTTTCTCCATCTTTTCCACAACTTGTGAGAGGGCTTCGACTAGGATTTTGAGGGGTATTGGCCAAGGTTTTGGAGAGGTTCTATGGCTCTGACATCGTGATACCATTATTAAGAAGGTTGGTAGGGAAGCTTCGATCGAGACGTATCCTATACCGGACGGAGGAATCCTTGGATGACGAGTAGAGGACTTTCCACAAGACCATCGACACGCACCATCGAGGGGGTTTCTTTTATGGATTCATTGCTTTTTACATTCGATTTCTTTGATTGTACTTAGCTCCATGGAGAGGTAAACCCCTAGTGGGTACTTGGGTGATTGTGAACCCTAGGATGTATTCGTTTCATTTAACTTCTTTATTATGCTTGCAATAAATTGATGTTTATTGTGAGTTCCAACCTTGAATGCTTGATTGTATGAACATTTCCCCTAGAGTGACACTAGGGTTGAGAGTTCTTGTTGGTAACCTTGTGAGTGAGTGACACACCACGAGCGTTAGATAAAGCTAGGTTGGAGAGGGTTGAGCGGGTGAGTCGAGAGGTACAGAAGCATCCCCTTTCCCCTCCGATGTGATAGATTCTACCTCCGTTCCTCGAGTTCTTTGCGGCCATAATAGAGTGAATAGTCTAAGGGATGATCCTCTGCTAGGGCCTAGTTGCGCGTGTAATGGAGTGAAACATTGAGGTGATCTTAGTATCTAGGGCTTAATTGTGGCTAGGGACCTTCCGCCTGGACCAAAGGGTTAGGTCTAAATCTAGGAAGAGATTTATCACTTGGAATCCCTAGAGCTCATTGTAACTCTATGCGAGTGCGAGGTGTTGAGATTGTTCAATTTCTCCTCCGCGACATGTATAGAGTTAGGCATAGTTGACCTTAAATTTGGGACTATGTATGTAAGGATTTCCATGACTCACCATTGCATCAATTAGGAAGTATAATAGTGGATTCTTGCACTTGAAATGATTATCCTAGGTGAATCATTATCCGAGTACCCCATCTTTATCGATTGCGTTGCCTCCTCCTTACTTTTGCTTTCTTACTTGTTGTTTTTAATTCCTGAGAATTGAATCATTATCACACTTATCATTGTTGATACTCCACATAGCTAAGAACCGAATTAAGTGTCTTTACTCCGTACTCCCTGTGGATTCGACCCCGCTCACCCGGGATTATTACTTCGATAAACCCGTGCACTTACGGGATATAAGCAAGGGGACCTTGTCAAGTTTTTGGCGCTGTTGCCGGGGAGCTAGCCTTTTAGAGATACTTTGCACTTTGTTTTCTTAGCTATTTTACCACACATTCTATTTCATATCTTCTTATTCTATCATCGTTCTGATTTTCCTTTTCCTTATTTTTTTGGTGCAGCTCCAGTGTTATGACCCGAGGGAATCCATCAATATTGATTGAAGGAGACCCCGAGCTTGAACGTACACTTAGAAGAAAAAGGGAAAGAACCTGCATAAAAAATAGCTCTAATCTAGCTGATTTGTAAGTAGAAGGATCTCGACAACATGGCGTAACAAAATGAGCAACAAATGAACACTATCCGATTATGCCGGACTCTTCATGTGTTTGGGGACACAATCGAGTATTGTGTGTCCCCAAATTACAGCTCGTAACTTCGAGCTAAAAGCCGACATTCATCCATATGTCGCAGCAGTCCCGCATAGCTTCAACGGTTTGGCCGATGAGGATCCAAACAAATACATAGAGAGCTTCCTCGAGGTGTGCGACATGCTGAAGATAAATGGTGTGGCGGATGATGCCATCAAGTTGAGAGCCTTCCAATTTTTCTTAAAGGGGAAAGCAAAGCAGTGGCTACACTCATTACCTAGAGTATCAATCAGTACATGGGGGGAGATGGTAGAAGCTTTTCTAGCCCGTTATTTCCCTCTCGGAATATTAGCAAAGTTTAGGAATGAGATCTCATCCTTAATGCAGTTGGAATTGGAGTCTCTATTTGAGATATGGGAAAGGTTCAAGGAACTCCTACGAAAGTGTCCATAACACGAATTCCCGGAGTGGATGATTGTTCAAACCTTCTACAATGGTTTGAACCCGAGTACAAGGCAACTCTTGGATGCGGTGGCAGGAGGTACCTTAGGTAGCAAAACCTCCGATGAAGCACGTGAATTGATTGAAGAAATGGGGTTAAATAGCTACCAGTGGAACGCTAGGGTGAAGAAAAAGGTGGCCGGTCTCCATGAAAAAATGATGCGTAACTTCATTGGCGGCCCAAGTGGAGAGTTTGAGTAAGAAGCTAGATCTTATACTTCAATAGAGTTGCGGCCGCGACCAATTGCACCGGGTTGTGGTGGAGGACATGCTCCCTCCGATTGCCCAATCGTCATAGGTGATGTTTTTCGGGCTTGAGAATGTTGACTTCGTGAGGTAATGGCATGAGACCCTCAAGGGAATCCATACGAAAGAACACCTACAATTCAAAGTTGGAAGAATCACCCCAACTTTTCATTGAGTAATCAAGGACCATGTAAGACCATGGGGTCATCGGGTTCCAACAACAACAAGCCCTCAAGTGGAAAAACAAAATTTCAGTGCTTGGAAACTCGAATGACTGGATTTTTGAGAAGCATTTGGCTAGATTTGTTCAATCGGCAAATACAAGGTTTGAATCGACCAAGGCTACACTTCGCAATCACACCGCCTCCTTGCACAACCTTGAAAAATCAAGTGGGGCAAATTACGTAAATCTCTTTCCGAAAGGCCACATGGAAGTTTACCAAGTAACACGGAAACCAACCCCAGAGAACATGTGAAGGTGATCGCTTTGAGAAGCTGTCGTGAGGTTGAAGGAAGGCTTTCGAGAGAGAAGCAGAAAGAACACGCACCTGAGGTTGTAGAGGTTGAGAAGGGAGCAAACAAAGAGAAAGAGGTGGCACCCCCACCTTTCAAGCCAAGAATCCCTTATCCCTCTAGATTGAAGAATGACTAAGGGGATGAACAGTATAATAAGTTCCTAAGTTTGTTCAAGCAACTCCACATCAACATTCCCTTTGTTGAGGCTTTGGCTCAAATACCTAAGTATGCGAAGTTCGTGAAAGACCTATTGACCAACAAGAGGAAATTGGAGGAGAGTGCTTCAGTGGTGCTTGATGCTTCATGCTCGGCGGTGTTGCAAAAGAACATGCCGAACAAGAAGAAGGACCAGGGAAGCTTCATTATTCCGTGTAACATCGGCAACTTAGGTGAGGAAATGGTATTGGCGGATTCAGGGGTGAGTATCAATGTCATGCCATATACTTTCTTCCAAAAGCTGGGCTTGGGTGAGCCTAGGCTTACTCAGATGACTTTACAATTGGCAGACCGAATGGTACGACATCTGAGAGGCATCATTGAAGACGTGCTTGTCAAGGTGGACAAGTATATTTTTCTGGTTGACTTCGTAGTGCTAGATGTCGATGAGGATGCTGATGTACCCTTGATACTTGGAAGAGCGTTTTTGCGGCCTTCCAAAGCATTGATTGACATGGACGGTGGAGAGCTCACATTGAGAGTTGGAGACGATAAGCTCACTTACCGCCTTGCTGAAGCCATGGGGCATTCTCTCGATTTTGATGACACTTTGTATTTTCTAGACACTACTGATGAGATTATTGATGAATATATACTGGAAATGTTCAACCCAGATTCGTATGAAGGTTTGTTCGACCTAGAGGAGAGCAATGAAGAAATAATGATGCTTGGTTCGAATGGGGAGGAAACATCTACCCCGGGGATCTTGAAGAAGGTACTCCGGAAAATGAAGAGAGCTAGGAGACGCCACCAAAAATGCCCCAAGACTGTTGGAGACGTACATGAGCCAAGGAAGTTGGATGAACGATTGCTAGGTAGTCCGAAGCCCGATAGTACACCCTCTACCCTCAAGAGACTTTGCTCATCATGCTTTCAAGTTATGGGTAAGAGGGCAACCTTAATTCATGAACCCCCATGAGGTAAGAAAGATACGTCAAGCTTAGTGACGTTAAACAAGCGCTTCTTGGGAGGCAACCCAAGTGTTTACTGTTTTTGTATCTTTTAGTTTAGTTTGTTTGCATGAATAAATTGTTAAGTGTTGGTGTTTCAATTTTTGAGTGCTTGTGCTACGATTTTATTATGGGTTTTTAAAGGAATTCATTGTATGTTTTGTTGCAAATTGGCGAAGTTTGGTAGTTTGAGTTCTATTTTGTGTTTTTATCTGGTAAATTTCGCATAATAGGGCAGGCTCTGAGTGTGTCAACATGTTCAAAATATTTCTGCAGAGCCTGCAGGTTTTTCTAAGTCATCCAGAGAAAACACACGGGCGTGTGGAATTTCCGCACGCCCGTGGATGTGTACTGTGAACTTATCACGAGAGGGCACAGGGGCGTGCAGCTGCCCCTGTGGACGACCATGCGACTAGCGCATGCCCGTGGTTAATTTCCGCACGGGAGTGTGAATTCCTGCAGAGTTGGGCAGATTTTCCCGAGAACACTCAGGGGCGTGGACTCGCCCCTGTGGGTGACCTTGTGAACCACACACCAGGCGTGGGTAATTTCCGCGACGCCCGCGAAAACTCGCGAGGTTGCTCCCTACATCCCGAGAAAAACACGAGTGTGCGGTCGCCCGTGAATCGGGCTTGTGAATGAACATGCCCGTGGGGGATTTCACCGCAGCTGTGGAAAAACTTCATATCTTTCTCGGATATCCGGGAAGCCACAGTGCGTGCGGCGCCCTCGTGGTTCCGGGCGCACAGGCGTGGATATTTTCCGCACGCCTGGGGAGATCGCTCTAAGTCGCTGAGACTTTTTCCCGAGCGCATGGGCAGTGCATACGCCCCGTGGAGCTTTTTAAGTGAGGCGCACGGGCGTGGGGAATTTCCACACGCCTGCGGTGGATGCATGTAACGCCAAAAATCACGAGTTCTCATTTTGAAAAGAGGATGATTTCTCCGCCTCCTCACAACTCCTTTTCACTTGAAAACACTCTCACACTACTCTCCGAGTCCATAGCGTCCGCTTTAGTGGGATTATAGCGAAGTTTTCTAGCCGGCTCTTCATTTTCTTACTCCTCCTCGTCGGTAAATCCTTATCATCATCTTCTTCATCAATTCATGATTTCTATTGATTAATCTGGTTAATAATGTTTTGTTTCTTCAATTGGAACAATGATTTATGTTTAGAACGAAGTTAGAGATATTATTGAGTTGTATTTTTGGATTGTTGATGCCTGGCCGTGCGGTTCTCACACCCCGTGTATCTACACGGGTGAGCGGAAATTCCACACGACCATGTGGATTTCTGCAGTATTGTTTTGTCAACTTGTTTGACTAATTTTGTTTAAATTTGGTAGATCATGGCACCTAGGACAAAGAAGCAAGCTGATAAGAGGCCACGTGAGTCATGCTCTGAGCCCGAGGGCATGCGATTTGCGATTCCCGAACATCAGGTCTGTTATGAGTGCTTATCGAGACTCCGCTTCGGACAGACTCGATTCCTGGACACGACTATACTATGTGATCTTTAGCAGGGAGATGAGTTCGCTGATGAGGTTGAGGACCTTGTTTCAGATGGTGGTTGGCGGCAATTGTTGATGATTAGAGAGCCAGCCATCTGAGAGTTCACACTGGAAGTGCTCTCCTCATTCGAGTTTGATAGAGCGTATGCGAGCTTCGACAGTTTGGGTGCCATTCAGTTCAGAGTATTTGGACGCTAGTATAGCTTGAGCATTACGCAGTTTTTCGTACTACTTGGCCTATACGAGGAGACATTCACAACTACAGAGGAGTATGTACAGTTGCCTACTGATTATCTTGGAACCTTGACCTCGCAGAGAGCTTACAGAGTGCTATGTGGTCAAGGTCAGTACGAGCCGGGGGTGTCCAAGGCCACGTGCCTTTCCTGACCTGGCTACAGATATTTGCACGCCATCATGAGTAGGTCGATGAATGGCCATGGCGACAGTACTGGTGTCTTGAGCCATCAGGAGCTGCGGTACTTGTACTCGATGGTAGAGCGCGTACCGATCCACTTAGGGCACATCTTGGCTGATTACATCAGACATCAGGGACAGTATGCTAGACTGGGAGTGATCTTCTCGGGCCCTTACATTACGAGATTAGTACTGGGCATGGGTCTCTTAGATTCGATTCGTGGGGCCGAGAAGACGAATGTACCCGCTCTCCTGGGTCTAGAGATGATGCGTTTGATGAGCATGATCCGCAGGGTTCGAGACGAGGGAGTTTTTTGCTTTTAGTCCTACCAGCCCCGGAGATAGTCGAGGATGAAGGTGATGACACCGGGAGCATCTCGAGCCCGTCCCCAAGCCTCGGCCCAAAGCATTGATGGAGACCGAGGCACCACCGTGCCAAGGAACCACCCCGGTGCAGTATGCTTTTTCACCTTCTCGAGCCAATGATCGCTTTGAGAGGCTCGAGAATGCTATAGGAGTGGTCCGAGCCGAGGGTTGCCGAGATTAGGGCTACGCGAGTCCACTCGATACACGAGTTCATGGCATGTTTCGACATATTACAGTGATCCTAGAGCGAGACGTTGCCTCATCATTTGTTCTACAGTCGAGGACTATTCAGGCCCCGCTAGTGCCTCCAGAGACCTCCATCCTCGACCTCGAGACCGAGGACCCACTATATGCTTCCATCGCCGCCAGCTAGTGAGCCCCGAGAGTGACTCGACACTTGACCTTTCTTTTACATTCATGCATTGTACTTTATTTTATTTTCTTGTTTTTAGACTTGTTCACTCAGAAAGGATTTTTCTTCTGAGTTTATGTCATTTTGCATTATCGAGTTGTATTCATTGCTTCATCTTTTTATACACTCGAGTTATTTTTGTTTTTCTTGAGCTTCATCGAACCCCCTCGTGTATGCTGCAGCATGGTCTTGTCTTCCCGGACATTGAGACTTAGTCATGGGCACGGTCAAGGTGCTTCGGCACTTGGCCATGCAAGCTTCACAACCCGTTAGAACACTACTCTAAATGAATTAGCTTCATCAAACGCAACACATTTTAGCGGAGTATTTGAAGCATCAAGGACAGTATCCTAGACTAGGTGTCATTTTCTCGGGTCCATACATTACTAGACTCATTTTGGGGATGGGTCTACGAGACACAATTAGCAGAGCCGAGAAGACAATCATACGAGCACCACTGGGGTTAGAGACAATGAGGCTCATGGGTTTGTTCCGTAAATATACAAATGATGTTTATGTGTTGCATATACCATTCGAGGATAACGGTGATGAGCATCAGTCAGCACCAATGGAGACTGAGGCACCTCCAGCGGCGGAGAACATACCGCCTGTATGTTCGTTTACACCATCTTAAACTCATGATTGCTTCGAGAGGCTCGAGAATGCTTTAGGAGTGGTGCGGGCAGAGGTTTCCGAGATCAGGGCCACACAAGCAGCTCAGTACACAGAGTTCATAGCATGCTTCGATGTATTACAGCAGATCTTAGAGCGAGACGTCGCCTCTTCATTTGTTTTGCGATTGATGACTCCTCAAGCTCCCTCGACATCCACTGCACCCTCATCTCCTACCTTGGCACAGGTGGACCCACCATGTGCGTCTTCACCAGCAGTAGTAGCAGCAAATGAGCCTGAGGACAATATCGACATTTGATTTTTAGTTCTTTTTGTTTTTTGCATTTTATTTTAGACTTGTTCACTTAGAAAGGATTCTCCTTCTGAGTTTATTTTCATTTTGCATCTCGAGTTGTATTCATTGTCTATCTTTTATATATACTCGAGATATTTTGTTTTTATTGAGCTTCACTGAACCCCCTCATGTATGCGTGCAGATGGTCTTATCTTCTTGGGAATTGAGACTTAGTCATGGGCTCGGCCAAAGTCTTTCGAGGCACTTGGGTCGTGTGAGCTTCACAACCCGTCGGAACACTACTCCCATGGAATTAGCTTCATCAAACGCCACACTAGGAGTTAGGGGAGTATTGGTTTGATTGCTTCTCCCGCATTTGCTTTTGAATGATATATATTTTGAGTGAGCTTGAATGTGTACATTGGGGACAATGTACAACTTTAGTGTGTGTGTGGGGGAGTTTCATAGTGCACACATCTTTTTTATTGTTCTTGATTGATATATGGTCACATAGCCAATGGCGGTTCACCTTAGTTGCAAGGATTGTATTCTTGAGTTTAAGAGAATTTCTAACATTGAATGTTTTCATGCTCTATTCTTGCTTGAATTTCTAGGAATTTTTGCCCGATTTACACTTAGTGCACTACTCACCTTTTAAACTCTTTTGGAAACTCAAGTTCGATGTTAAAGGGACTAGTTATAGTTGTTTCTTGTGTTAAATTCTAAAAAAAATAATTAGTTTTATTATTTATTTGTGCTTGTTGTGTGGAAAGAGCTACCACCTATGAAGTATGGAGCTACTCTCATAAGTCGGATACTAGTTATGCCCTAATGAGAGAAAAGCTACCACTCCGGTAGAAAGAGCTACCACCTCGAAAGTGTGAAAGCCACCTTAGCGGCCGCTTTGGAAAGGGCTACCTTAGAGGATGTGTGAAGCAACTAGCATCTTTGAAATTGTTGTCACTTTTGTAGATAAATAAGTCCCTTGTACTTAGAACTTTGAGGAGTATACTTTGGGTTGACTTGAGTGAGTTCACATACGTACACTACTTCGGGCTTTGTTTCCTTTTTGATTCAAGTTTTTAGCTAGAGCATTGGTTTTTCGTATTTAGTGTTGAAATTTCCCTCACTTGTAGAATGCTCTCTTTGTATATTTTGGTGAACCTAAGGCCAAGCACTTTCAATATTTTCTTCATTGATGCATATAATGTTTTAATTTTTGCTTGAGGACAAGCAAAAGCTTAAGTGTGGGGTAGTTTGATAAGTTCTTGTGCGATATGAATGTGAAGCGTTCATTCCTTATGTTGAGCATTACTTTTCTCAGGTTTTTACACGAATATGTGTGTTTTTATGTTACTTCGTGCAGGTAGGGTTGTGAGGCCAAGTATGAAGGAAAGAAGCCAATGTGGATTACAATGTATCGATGTTGGAGGAAATCTTGCTAAGGTTTAAACGCGAAGACATAGGTCGATGTGAGATGCTAGAGTGTGTGCCAACCTCCTCGTATTCGAGTTTGGCACATCCATTTGGAGGGGCACAAAGGCAGTCACACTCGAGCATTCCGACTTATACACGTAGAACAAGAGCTCCAACAGCATACCTATCATTGAAGAAGCAAGTGATCCATGATGAGAACGTGTGCACGTTTGCGTTACTCCGATGAAAGTATGGATTCGGGAAGCTATTTATGTAGGATACTGTAGCAGAGTACTGTAGCAACACGGTAGCAAGTACTGTAACAGCACTGTTCACAGCCAGCCGAGAAAACATGAGTTCAGAGAATCCACACGAGCATGTGGAAATTATCCACGCCCGTGTGGAAATTCCGCACGGGCGCGTGAAGCATCCATGCCCGTGTAGTCGCCCGATTCCGGCTTTATTTAAAGCCGAATCAGCCCCAATTTTAGTATTCTTTTCTCCATCTTTTCCCAACTTGAGAGAGCGCTTCGGCTAGGGTTTTGAGGGGTATTGGCCAAGGTTTTGGAGATGTTATACGGCGCCGACATCGTCATTCCTTAGGAAGAATGTTGGTAGGGGAGCTTCCATCGAGGCGTATCCTATACCGGATGAGGGAATCCTTGGACGGTGAGTAGAGGACTTTCCACAAGACCATAGACATGACTATCGAGGGGGTTTCTTTATGGATTCATTGCTTTTACATTCTATTTCTTTGATTGTACTTAGCTCCATGGAGAGTTAAACCCCTAGTGGGTACTTGGGTATTGTGAACCCTAGAATGTATTTGTTTCATTGAATCTCTTTATTATGCTTTCAATTAATTGATGTTTATTGTGTGTTCCAACCTTGAATGCTTGATTGTATGAACATTTCCCCTAGAGTGACACTAGGGTTGAGAGTTCTCATTGGTAACCTTGTGAGTGAGTGACACACCACGAGCGTTAGGCACAACTAGGTTGGAGAGGGTTGAGAGGGTGAGTCGAGAGGTACAGGAGCGTCCCCTTTCCCCTCCGACGTGATAGATTCTACCTCCGTTTCTTGAGTTCTTTGTGGCCATAATAGAGTGAATGGTCTAGGGGATGAACTTCCACTGGGCTTAGTTCCACTTACAACAAAGTGAAGCGTTGAGATGATCTTAGTATCTAGGGCTCAATTGTGGTTAGGGACCTTCCATCTGGACCTAAGGGTTAGGTCTATAATTAGGAAGAGATTTATCACTTGGAATCCCTAGAACTCATTGCAACTCTATGTGAGTGCGAGGTGTTGAGATTGTTCGATTTCTCCTCCGGGACATGTATAGAGTTAGGCATAGTTGACCTTAAATTTGGGACTATATAATTAAGGATTTCGATGACTCACCATTGCAGTGATTAGGAAGCATAATAGAGGGTTCTTGCACTTGAAACAATTATCCTAGGTGGAGCATTAGCCGAGTACCCCATCTTTATCGATTGCATTACCCCCTTTCTTTACTTTTGCTCTCTTACTTGTTGTTTTTATTGTTGAGAATTGAATCATTGTCACACTTATCATCATTGATCTTTCACATAGCTAAGAATCAAATTATGTATTTTTATTCCCTATTCCCTGTGGATTCCATACCCGCTCACCCGAGATTATTACTTTGACAAACCCGTGCACTTGCAGATTATATGCAAGGGGACCTTGTCATAGTTCGATCGTCCCTTTACCGGTGTTGGTTACCAGTCATCAAACAAGATTCTTCATTGAATTTTCCTTGCTTTCTCACCATCTTTATTTAGCGCTCTTCTCATTTGTTCTTCAATTTAGCGTTCTTCATCATCCTTCAACCGTTGGAGTCTTGGGGGCAGTTTGGCATAATAATGGACCTGCGAGCTTTTCCCCTTCTTACACATGGTTGGCTGTGGCAGAAGGCATAGAGTTCGCTTTCTAAAGACGTTTTTAGGGTTGTCTTCTCTTCTTCTAAGCAACACAAACAAGTGTAGGGTACCCTAGATATTATAATCACTTGAATGAAAAAAAAATGACAAGTACAAAGAAGACATTCATGACTAAGCTATGCTAACCTACTCTCTGCTTTTAAAAACTAGATCAAAAGATGAATGTGATGTAAATATCATACGATGATTTCATTTGAATCCCTTTAGCTTTAGATTGAATATGCTAATTTGTTTGTATGAAAACATTAGTCTAAGTGAAGTGGGTATGTAAGGGAGTGATCTTTTGGCATGATAGAAGTGCCAATAGAAAGAATATTTGAGGAAGGGAAAGGGGCAGGTAGAGAAAGCAAGGAATAAGAAGAAGCGCTAAAGGCTGCTAGAAAGCAAAGCAACTCTATCTATATAAGATAAGGGGGAGAAGAAGGAGAGGTATCCCTAAGCTTTCCGGCTCACTAGTAGCTGACGAAGGGATTTAAAAAAAGGGTCATTTTCATCTTTCGATGCATTCGTTCAGATGCATTCTTCCTTCTTACCCTTTTCAACCTACCGAATTTTCCTCTTCCTCGGTATTGAAATTGAGCTGCAAACGAGGGAGGTCCGGTTTAATAGTGATTTCATCTGCTTTTGGAACTTCAATTCCTACGGACAAATAAAGTGACTATGGAGTGTTGAATTAAAATTACCTATTTCTTTGATTTTATGGGTCTCATATGCATCTCTCTTCGAGTGGCACTGCAAGCTCCTGATGGTGTACGCTACCGGCATAAGGTCCTGGATTAGTTTGTACCGAGTATAGGTCTCTGAGTGGTGACTTGTCCCCTTTGATGTTTTGGCATTGGATTAGTATAGATCCCAATATTAGTAGCTTCGGTGACATTGGCGGCTTAATGCCGTGCTTGCGCTGCTATGTGCGCTCTTGCTTGCTGAGTTCTTTTTTTAGCATCACTCTATTCGAAAATGCTTGCATGCCCCTCTTTCATTCGCTCCTTCAATAGTAGATCTTGTCGTTATCGTCCTTCCTTCCAAGCCCACCACCCTTGTTTCAAAGCTACCTTCAAGTTCTAATGACGGAGTCGAAGAAAAAAATCCTCAGGAGGTCAACCCTATGACTTTCGCATTGTCGGGCCTTATGGTAGCCATACCAACAAGGTCTCGTGAAGAGCCGGATCCGTAAGACTCATGATACACGGCTCAATTAACACTAACTACTAAAAAGCAATTCGCTCCAAAGAAAAGATGCTCTGCAGGGATGATTTGGTCGAGATGTGGTGTCGAATCACTTCAATGAGGGATCGCTATGCCACCTACCCTTGATACTGGGCATACTCGCTGCTAAGCTCACAAGAGGGTCGAGAGGTCCGGGGCCTTCCTTACATGGAAATAGGGCTTCGCCCGACCTTTGTTATTCGTTATAGCTTCTTCTTTCTCTTCGATTTGGAATCAATCTATCTAGACCCACTTTGAAGATCTAAGTTTTTTATTCTAGTCTGGTAACTTCTTTCTATCTAATAAGGATAAACTGATGGAACAAAGTCTCTACGCCTGTGACCTAAACTGCTCCCTCAATGTGTGTTAGATGCTCCTATATCGAGTTTCCTTCTATAATATAACATTTTCTTGTTTTTCGCACAGCATGAGATCGAAAGCACGAGTTCGACCTCGATGTAGTGAGTTCTGAGATGGGTACGTAATTGAATAGTACATTCCCACTCACTTTCTTTCCATTGGAAACTCGGAGCAGAGGAAGAGGGTAGAAGGTAACCTAGAATAGGGCTGATCCAAGTAGTGCAGCATCCTTTTGTGCTTAGTGCTTGGTAGGAGCTGAGCATACACTAGAATCACTCCCAACTGAAGTGGTCGAGGGGTAGGGAGAGAGAGGCTAGGGATGTTTGATTATAGAGTTTCACATCTGTGTCTTTCTACAAATAGTTTAGTTCACACTATTCTCTTAACGCTTTTCTAAAGCTATTTCTATAGCTATTTCCTTCTTCCTTCCCCACCCGAACCAACCCACCTTGCTCAAAGATTGATGTTTCAAAGCATTGATTTTTTTGCATTCTCGGAACCAACACCAGACACTTAACACCAACCCAAGCGAGATGAACGACTAGTTTACTATGAGACCCACCGCCATTGATAGAGAAGGAAACAGAGTAGGAAGAAATTCACTGGGACAAGAGTTCCTCCAACCTTTCTTAAGTCGTGGTACCCTCAAAACATTACATATCACCTGATCAATTGCAATCTTAAGCTGAAACAATCTTGGAAACTACCGATGGATGAACCATTGAGCCAACCCGGTCACCCTTCGAGGGGACAAAATAACAAAGAACAAAGGAAAAAGCTAGCGGGGAGGGCGGCAAGTTTGTGAGCGATCGGAGTCTATATTTTATAGGTAGCAGGATTGAAAAACACGAGGTTCGACTTCTACTCGCTAGCCTGTGATAGTCTTAATGCTCTATGGCGGATCGAGAGCACCGAGATCTCTGTGGCAATTTCATGCAGCTAGCTCTGCACCGATCGATCAAATAGCAACAAAACTTAATAAAGGATTTCTCTTGTTTGGCACGAACCAACCGATCTAGCTGTAACATAAACTACAACTGTGGGTCAAGATTCGAAACTGACTTGGAAGAGTAGGACACTCATAGGCGAAGCTTATGATATGAGGATTTAGTAGCTTCTGATTTGCTTAGTGATTAGTTTTGAGTCTTGTTTGACTGACTTAATGTACTATGCTTTACATTCCGGTTGGTGTTCAATCTACTATACTGTATCGAAAAGAATACATGTTATGTTCACCCAAAGAAAGGTACATTTGAACGGATGGAGAAAGAGCATCCAAAGACTCATCTGAACCTAGAACCAGGGTGTCGTGTTGGGAAGTAATCTTGAACAAATGCCTTCAAAGAGATTCCTTAGATAAGCTAATCTCTTTGAAGTCCTTTGTTTGTTTTTCCTACTTATTTATAGTCTCCATCCTCTAGCCTATCTTTACTTGTGTTTTTATTAACAAACAACACATGCACTTTGTTGTCACTAAAGAAAAGGTTATTCAATTCAATCCATTAGTGTAACTGAAGTGAAGGAATGACCTATTCTGAATCGAAACAAGAAAGAGCTCATAACCACTGCTTGTGAACAGATCTCCTCAACTGAAGGTGCACCTACTGTTACTAGAAGTCTAGTCTCTCTCAGGGACTCTTTCGATCTCGAACTAACTTACTTAATAGGCAAGCCAGGCCAGAGGCCGGAAGAGACAAAAAAAAAGTTGATCTTTATCATTCAGCTACATTAGCAAGAAAGTCTAGTTGGCATTAGCATTTTCTTTCAAATGGAAGTGGAAGGTATTGGAACACAGAAGGAATAGAACCTTCTCGTCAACTCATAGCTCCCAGACTCCCTCCCATTCATTCGCATAAATGGGAAAGGGTAAAGGTGACGTGCAGACTTGAGAATATATCCGAATAGAATAACGAGGAGGGCTTAGCTGTTCTAATGAGGCATTGACATAATGGGAGAAATAAACTCACCTATGAATGACTCCCATCATCTTTCTATGTACTTGAATGACAACTATTTTCATGGTCACACAGGATCCCACCCCTCCATCCATCTTTAAAAGACGTAGCTTATCCTCTGGCTTGGCTCTCCCTCATTCGAGCCAACACATCATTCTTGGCCTCTTCCTTGAGCTGTATCCTCGCTACACGAGGAGGATCAAGGAATGGGAATAAGACACTCCTCTCATGGAAGCCCCTTGATTCCACCCTTCTCTCCTCTTATTACTTCCATTTTGTCTAATGCTTATAGGAACAGAGTCCCCAAGAGGCACTCATTCTAAAGGTTTCGAATCAGGATAAAGTCAAGCTGTTTGCAGATCCTTTTCTTGCACATGTGCCCGCACCATATCAGGAATCTGGAGTGGTGATCTATTCACTGCGAATGAATGCCTTTTCGGTGTAATTTGCCCATCTTTTTGGGGAGAAACAATCTTGCCAGAGGTCTGAACCGGAGTCAACGCATGCAGTGAGGTGAATCACCTGGTCACCGATCTTCAAGGTGACGGGAACATATCATCTCTAAGAGATGTGAAAGGATTTGACGGCGGTCTGATCCAAAAAGGAAAGAGTTCCTTACATTCCTCTTTTATTTTAGGAGCTTCAGCTCCCTTTGTTGGTTATGAATTTTGTAGGTCTTGGGCTGGATGGCTCCAGGGCGCCGGGTAGACAAGACCGGGTGTAGGTCCTTAGCACTTGCTGGCTTCCTTTTGACCACGGCTGGGAGGCCTCCAGAGGCTTGACTTGGTAAGGGGAAAGAAGACAGGAGGTCAGAGCCCTTCCTACAGGCACCTCCTTTCGTGCCCGAACTATCATCCCAATTCTCACTTTTGGGGGGTATGGGTGTACCCGTCTATCTTTCCCGGGAATCTACATGTGCTGACCCTCATATGCACCTCTCATCTACGGATGATAGTACCACTTTTTATAGGGAGCCTGTGAACTTTATCATTGAAGAGTCAGTCCCCTTTTAGTTCCTCGTATGAGCCAACCGAGTCCCCTAGAAGTTATGACGATGAGGAAGACTTTTTTAGTCTATTCTATTAGAGTAGGAGATATCGCCGCTATCACATTGATTGCTAGTACTTCGCGAAAGCGTTGTAGGTATCCAGACAAGACCGTCCTATGTCCCAAAGAGGAATCCCGTAACCTATCGTAAGGAACCCCGTATCGCGGCTCTAAGTAGCCAACATGTTCCCTTTTTTAGTCCTTCTTCCTCCTTTGGACCTTCCATAACTCTGCTCTGTGCTTCGCTTCATCAAATGACATCCTCCTCCTGGTCAGCCTTCTTTTATTGAGTCTTATCTTCGTGGTACCACTCCCTTGCGGGATATAACCCAAGGAGGGCCTGGGATTGGCGCTAGTACCTTCATTCGAGCCCCTCTGCTCATCCTAACGAGAATTATGAAATGGGGAACTCTCCTATCACCATCCCCAGGTCAAGGAAGGGTTTAGGAAGAGAACCTAGGCTGATCAAATGGCTAGATAGAGTGATGGGTAGGGATGACAGGATTTTAACCTTAGTTCTATTTTTGACCCCAATCAAAGGCGCTACCAAGCTACGCTACATCCCTTTTTTAAAAAATTGTTGTACAGTGTCATTGTACAAAATCGCTGTCTTGTTTTCCACATCGTTATTTTATCCTCCATCTATATTATATATAATTTTCTTGCCATTTTTTCTTTTTGGTATCAATATATATATATATATTTCTTTATATTCATATTCTATAATTAATGAATACTCATCAGCCCGATCCCGCCGCTCCTACCAAGGAAGATAGAATTTTTGAGGGTTTCCCGATAGAAAGATTTGCATGCAAGAGAGATCCCAATTCCATGTATCCGGTTAAGCAAGCCCTACAGCCAGCTTCCACCCATTCAAGAAGGTCCTGATCTGAGTGTTGAATAATTACTTCATATGTTATATATACTGGATGAGAGAGGAGTAATCCGACCCGGCTACGTTTGCTCCCGCTCCGATGATTGGGCTAATCAATTGCTCTCCTATGCCTGCCTGAGGTATCGATGGGATACGAAGAAGAACAGGATGTAGGGGATGGAACACCGATCCTGGAAATGACAAGGGCTTGAGGGAAAGATGCGATGCTTGAGTCATCAGAAATGGTTGTTGATGAAGAAAATCATAGGTAGCTTGCAAGCATAGGAATTGATAACCTAATTCATTTATTCCCCCAGCCGATGTGCTAGATCATCTCCTGCTGATGTCCCAACTCCATTTCCAGCCGGCATTATCTTATTTCGCGGAGCGCTAAGTCGCTGAATTACATCAATCTTTTTCCGAACCGATGAGTCTTGGATTATTTACATCCTTACCGTTCGCTTCTTTCTTTTTTGAGCTTCCCTTTCCATCTCCTGCACCTTCTATTTCTTATTTTAATGCCTAACCTCCTCTCTTGAGCCTTGCCTTCGAAAGCCAAGCCAACTCAAGAGCTCCTGCTCGGTCCCACAACTATACTCGCGAGTGCCTATTGCTTCTATGCCCCTTCGTGCTTCTTGCGATGGGCTTTCTGGCGGGTGTGCCAGTGTAGATTATGTGCAGTTCGATTACAGTCACAGATGAGTCTTTACTAAAACTGCTTGTCGTACCCTTGGGTATAGCTGTTCTCTAAAGAAAATAATGATTTTTCGATACGGAGTGTTATGAAAGTTGTATGACTTGGTGCGAATGGCTGAGGATCCGTTGTCTTTCCCAGTGGGGAGGACTGGGACTGATTCTCTCTGTGAAGCCGGCGACCCTCATGTCATTAGATAGATGGTTGACTGAGAGTTAGGATGGATCTTTCTTTCAATAGACTAGGATCATATTCTTGCGTTATGTTGTATGTAATAACGAACATCAAAAAAGCACCAAAACAGATCTTAAACCATCGAATCTAGATGAATAGATATTCATTAGGTATAGGTCATTTTCCCATTTCATGTCTCTTTTCTTTTACCGAAAAGGTAAAGGTAAAAGGAGTTAACAAAATGAAAAAAAATTCCATCCAACCTTATACCATACCTTTTTTTGTAGGCTAATACTGATTTCTTTTGCCATTTCTTTTGTGGAGCATCGTCTTTGTTGAATCATTCACCAAGGTGTATTCAAGAGTGATGTAACCTCTGCTATCTTCTTCAAGAAAGAATTTTCTATGTTATTTTTTGTTTTCTTTATTGATATACATCACTACGAAATAGGATTAAAATGATTCCTTATCCGAATGGAAAAGGAAGGCTATCCATCTAGACCTTCAGCTTTTTTAGATTCCTTTCTCGAATTACTAATAATAGCATATAGAAAAGAATGTTTTTTTCTAAGGTAGAATAAGCCAATTGAAAACCCTTTTTTATCATTCTCAATTCCATCCAGACTTGACTTTCTTTTATATATGGTCCAATTTTTGTTTGAGTAAACCCAAAGTGAAGAAAAAAACTGGCTTTCCTTTCCAAGTTTCACCAAAGTGATTACCAAACAATCCACCTTTTTCTCAATGCTCCTGAAGTCCGAAAAGCTTATGAAGTAGACAGGGATCAGAGAAGGTAAGTGACATAAATGGTAGTCATGGACTAGTGTAGCGTTGCATCTTTTTCGGCCAAAATCCTTCTTTCGTTTTGCTTCTCTAGGTCGTCGAGCTTGATCGGCTCGACCCTTTTCCTTGCCCCCCAGCCTCTCACTTCATTTTGTTCTTCCTCTGTACCGTTGCTTAAATGAAGATACCCGATCGGCACGACTTTCCCAATTGCCCACCACCGGCCCTTCTCCTTTCTGGGTCTTGATTTGTCGCGTCATTTCAGTCATAGTTGTCGATGGAGAAGAAAGAATGAATGAATGAATGTCCTTTTTGGAAAATGTAGAATAATACACCTACCGAGATGAAAGCCAAAGGTGAGTATCGTAGGTGAACGTATCGAACCAAAATAAGATCTCAGATTGACATCTTGATAGATGGATTTACCATAATAATATAGAGAGTCAATGGTGACGAAGCCGTGGGAAGAGCCATTTTTTTCTTGTGGCGGAGGCTTCTATTCACCAGCGCAAACTACATACAAGTGCTCTCCGAACCGTGCTGGATAGTCACCCATCACACGGCTCTCAAACCCAACCCGTGGTGGATCCCGGGGGGCAAAGTAAAAGAGCTTGATCCTTTGCCCCATACATTGAGATGCTCCTCCCCGCCGATCAAGCAGCGACGCTGCTTTTAGCTGAAGCCGCTAACGTTCGGTTCGGATAAGTAAGAAGAAAGGTCCTTCGGTCGGTTCGACCAGGTGGTCTTCCCTAACATTCAGAGTTGTTCTGGTTTGAGAAAGGAGCACCGCCAAGTCCATTTGGGGCACCCTAAATGAATAAGAAATGGACAACTGAGGTCAGGCTTGCATGAAACTTCACCGATAATAAGCTAGATGTCAATTATATACCTGAGGTTAGTAAGAACTGAGGGATAATGCTCTCCTAACCTAAATGGCCCTACCTACAAAGAAACTGTACTTAATCGAGGGGTGGTGGTTTGGTTTCGTGAAAGGCCCTCGCTGCGGGAACAGGCGGTTGTTATTTGAAAGTCAAGGCCCCACCCCAGATGGACGCCCTCACTTTATTGGCAAAACGCTTCGAAAGAAGAACGTATTGCCAAGGCCCTGACCGGCCGTCCGGCCCCTTTTCTTTGCCCGCCGGCCACCTAGCTCGTTATTCTTTGAGATCTGGATAGAGTCTCGCTACGGGGAAAGCATGGATTCTTTAGATCTAAAGAATCCATGATGCAAGAGCATAGCGTAGGGTAACATAGGGAGCTGACGGGATGGGGCGCGCCAAAAGCAACCGGGGTCCCGGGAGGGTCGATACTCAAGTACTATATTCTTTCCACTAACTTGAATTGGCTGGTTGCATTTTGTTGCGCGCATACTCAGATTCTCTTCTACAAATCTACAACTCTCTTTGCTGAGCGAGACTCTATCTATATCCCTAAAAGTTTCTTTTTTTTTCTACTCTGTGATTTAAATGATATCTTCAACTAGGCTCTACTTTGGATAGGGTTTTCGATCTTAATCAAGATAGGGTCAGGGGCGCGTTAGAACGGTAGCTCCAAGGTCTCATCCGAGAATCCAAACTCTTTGTACGTGCTTTTGTGTCTTTAAATAAAAAAGAAAGGGGGTCGATTTAGGCTCCTTCCATTCCATTGCATAGCTGCGCTATCAGGTACTACGAGCCCTCTGTCCCAGGCATCTAACCAGCTCGCGTGGTTCACCGGTTCAACCGAAAACTCTTATTTGTTGAAGCGGAGCATAGTGCAGCCCCGAGCGAGAAAGGTCCCTTCTTTTGGTTTATTCACTGATCTGAAATGAACTTAGCACTTGTTTTCTTAGGGCTAGGCGCTCGCAGAATAAGTCTATCCGAACCGAAGATGCACTCATTTCTCAGATCAGTGACGGCCTGGCCTCTCTAGCGGAGCTGGGCGTCGGGGCCCAGGATGCGTTAGCAATCGGCACATTAGGGGAGTGCTTGCCCGGGTTTCTTGGCCTAGTATCTTACACCTCGCGTTCATGATATCTACATTCAACTTTGCCCCGAGACACGGGTCGAAGCACGCCCGCCCAGTGTGCGTCTTTCACGACATACACTAGT
Source organism: Dioscorea cayenensis subsp. rotundata (assembly GCF_009730915.1). Classification (NCBI taxonomy): domain Eukaryota; kingdom Viridiplantae; phylum Streptophyta; class Magnoliopsida; order Dioscoreales; family Dioscoreaceae; genus Dioscorea; species Dioscorea cayenensis. Next base: position 14,652,544 of record NC_052479.1, read on the forward strand.
CCCGGGTATCTTCCTGTGGTCTTCTAGAATTAGAAGAAGTCATGTCCGTCCCGGACATTTGCAACGTCCTCCCAAGCCTTTTATTTTAAGAAATATGGGACAAAGATCAGGAAAAGACGGACCGGGCCCTTTCGGTGACTTTTGCGGTCGCCCTCATTAAACCAACTTGGATCTGAACTACGATTCAGATCAAGTCTTACCGAAATCGGATTTCCTTTTAATGCCATATGGCGCTTTGACTTTACTTTATCCCCTTTTTCCCCTTTCCTTTTCCTTTATTTGTTCTTGAAGGTCTTCGTCTCCGTGTAAAAGCAAACTCTCCAAATTTATGACCAACCTTTCCTTCAGTGATATTACAACGAACATGAGTTTTTCCATTGTAAATGAGTACGGAGCAATCAACGAATTCCGATGAAATAGAAGATCCACGTGACCAAATTTTCCTGCTAAAAAGACTTTCTCCATTCTTCTTCATTCTAAACA